>NC_137894.1:137014379-137472749 GCF_963455335.1 Martes martes
GCCGAAGGCAGAGGCTTAACCCACTGAGCCACCCAGGCGCCCCTTCAATAACTTTTGAAGTGACCGTATGATCTTCTACTTTAATCCATAAGTGAGGTGGACTTCCTCATGTTGAACCATATTTGCATTTCTAGCATCCGACTCTACTGGATTAAATTGCATTACTCTCTTAAGAGACCACTGATCATGTTTTATTTAGGATTTGCTTCTGTATTCATAAGAGATATTGACCTATCGTTTTAATGCATCATTCTTGGTTTTAGTATTGGGACCACCCCATCCTGAAAGGTCGAACTTAGAAACTTTCTGTCCTTTCCCACACTCAGTAACAGAGGACTGTGGAGGATGTATCCTGAAATGCTCTATTTCTTAAAGGTTTGGGATAATTTGTTCATAAAATCGTCTGCATGGTGTTTTGGGTTTTGTTGTTGTGGTTGTTGTTTGTTTGTTTGTTTTTAAGAGAAAGATCTTTGGCTCCTGTGGCCCACACTGCTGGTTGTCCGCAGTATCTGTTCTCTCATTTTTTAGTTTTTAGCTGGGTATAAATGCCTGGAATGAGACAACTTTTCCTAGCTTCTCTTAATGGCTGGATGTGACCAAGTCTCGAAGTTCAGGTTGGGGGAGATTTCAGAATCCAGGTTGTAAAGGAAGTGAGGTTTGTGTGCAGTTCCTGGCACATGCCTTTAAATGTGGGGGTGTTTCCCTTCTTTCCCCAATGTGCTGCTTGGAAGGGGCACCGAGAGCTGACAAGGAGCTGAGATGTGGATCAATAAACAGAAGGAGCCCAAGGTGAGACCTTAGTGATATAGCCTCTTACTCTGTTTTTTGCTACAACCACTGACCCACATCTAATTAATATGAGCTACATTTTCAAAAGCTTCTATTTAAAAACAAAAAAACAAAAACACAATAAACCTCCTCTTTGCCTCTTTGTTGTATATTTTTTCTCGCCCCACCGCTCCCCATCAGTATCTTTCTTGCCTCCTTTGCAAACATACCATGTATATGCCTCCTTGAGCGTATTTGCATTTGGTCTTCCCTCCACCAGGAATACTTTTCCCCAGATATCTTCAAGGCTTTGTTCCCTCCTTCCCCTTGGTCTTTTCCCAAATGTGCCTTCTCAGTGAGGCCCGACCATCCTCTATGTAATTGTGAACCAACCCAGTCTAAGATTCTGTATCTTTCTTCCATGCCTTTTTCCTCTCTAGAACATTCATCCTCATCAGACATTTTAGATTGACTTGCTTATTAATTTATTGTCTCCCCACTTCCACTAGAGTGTCATCTCCACAAAGGCAGGGGCTCTTTGCTCTGCTCAATTTCTTTTCCAGTGCCTAGAACAATACCTGGTTCGTTGCCTCTGCTCCAGAATCTTCAGTGAGTCTCTGATGAAACATACTTGCCGAAAGTATGCCTATTGCATCTGCCTCTCAAAGTGCAAGTGTTTGTTTTTACTGACTGCCTATTTTCTGGTTTTCTATTTATCTATTTTCTGCTTTTATGTTTATTAATTTCTTCCTTCTACCATTTTTTGGTTTATTTTCTTGTTTCTCCCAGCTCTTCAGTTTCCTGAGGTTAAACGTTTAGCTCATTTATTTTCAATCTTCCTGATGGAAGGATTTTCAGATAGAAGATTTAGGACTATAGGTTTTCCTCTGAGTATTAATTTGGCTGCAATCCATGGGTTTTTATATGTTGTGCTCTCATTATTGCTCATTTCTTAAGAGTTTTTAATTTTGGTTTGCTTTTCTCTTTTATTCAGGAATTACTGAAAATGACATCTTCACATTTTGCAGCAGTTTGACTCTATTTAGTTATCTTCACAGTTGCTGTTAATTTCTAACGGTATTGATTCGTGGTCAGAAATGTGTTTGTGTTCACCTTTTTTTTTTTAAAGACTTTTTATATGGCTTACTATATGATCACATTTTATGAGAATTCCTTGAAAAGAACATGGGTTCTCTCCCTGCTGGTTCAAATTTCTGTGCTTCTATTATATGAAGCTTGTTAATTGTGTTATTTGAATCTTCTACACATTTCTTTCTTCATTTGATCCCTTCATTTTTGAGAAGAGTATGTTAAAGACTTACAGTATGATTTTATAGGAGTAAATTTCCTGCTCTGCATCCGTCTTTTAAAATAATGTTGTCAGGTGCAAAAAAAAGTCATAACTATTAACATTTTCTTGTAAATTATACTTTTTATTAATATGAAATATTGATTTGGCTTGTATTCAATGTAGTCTTCGATGAACATTATTACCACAATGGCCTTCATTTTTGACTCACTGCTGGTCTTATGTCTTTATTTCAGTCTTTGCGTGCCATTTTTAAATTGTACCTCTTGAACGTGATAGGTATTTGCATCGAAACAACCCATTCTGAGCTTCTGACTTTTAACATAAGAATTTAATGCATTTACATTTCTTTTTCCACAGACATGATTTTATGTTTTTGGGTTACCATGCTCCTTTCTGCTCTTTCCAGACTTTTACTGAAAAGATTGGGTTTTCTTTGTTCCGTTCCTTTTTCTTTTCCTAGCATTTGGAAGCTCTGTGTCTCATTCATATCTATTAACTTTGACCCTTTAACTATCAGCATGTATATTTAAACATATAGCCCTAGCATCAGCTAGAATGGATATTCTCCTTCCACACAAGACAAGAACTGCTGTTGATTTGATGTGTATCCCCGCAGAGCCTTTCCTGGTCATTTATACACATGTGGATAGTCTCCTACGAGGTAGACAGACGTCTAAGAATGACCGCTAATGACCCTCTTCCTATATGTGCCTTCTGGAGTGTGATTGAAACCCACCAATATGGTGAGCTATCATTCCTACAATTGTGTCCCCTTCCATGACAGAGGGAGGTTATCAGGGTGGATCTAACCTAATCACATGAGCTCTTTAAAAACAGAGTTTTCTCAGGCCAGTGTCAGAAGACAGATCTGAGGCACAAGAAGGATTTGATTTGCTGCAGCTGATTTGAGAATGGAGGGGACCCCTGGCAAGGACCAGAGAGCAGCCGCAATGAGCTGATGTGACCTCCCAGTCCATAGACAATAAGGAAATATGGGTCTTGGACTAAGAACCATAAGGAACTGAATTCTGCCAATAACAGAAATAGCTTGGAAGAGGACCTGAGCTCCAAAGGAGAAGGCAGGAGGCCAACACCTTCATTTCAGCCATGAGAGACCCTGAGCAGAGAGCCCAAGCACACCATCTGTGACATCTGACCTACAAAGCTAACTCCTTCCTTCCTCCCTTCCTCCCCACTTCCCTTTCTCCTTCTCTCCTTCCTTCCCTTCCCTCCCACCTTCTCTTTCTTCTTTCTTCTTCCGAGGTCATATTACATAAGACACCATATACATATGCCATTGCATAAGACACCTAGACCCCAAGGTACTGTTAAAATGCTCAGAGCTTGGGAAGGGAGGTCCCAGAAGACACACTCAGATGCCTACATTAAATGGTACAAGACAACATCCTCCAGCTTCAAAGCAGGTGGGCCTTGACTAACCAGGAGCGGGGAATGAAGATTCTGGTCCATTCAGTGACCTGCCTTTTGGATGTATCCTTCTGGTAGGGCCCCTGTAACAAAGCACTGCACACTGGCAGCTTAAGTCACAGAAATGACGTCCTCCCAGTTCTGGAGGCCAGAATTCTGAGATCAAAGTGTCAGCACCAGAGAGGCCTGCAGGTGCTCTGGGATGGCTGACGCTGCTTCCTGGGGCAGGCGTTCAGTGCCGTGCAAAGCTATTTGAGGTATGGTCTCCTGGGAGCCACACGGCTTACCCATCTGAGTCTCTGTCCTGGACCCCCGGGGACTGGCTTTTGAGTTGTTTTATGGCCCCTTCTGTTGATGAAATACACCCAATGTTATGTCCCTAATAAGGATGCTTCTAAAGAAAGCTTTGAGTAAGGACATTCTCCTCAGATCTGAGCTTCCTTCTCTCCCTGTCAACTTCAGCTCTTCAAGTAGGGGGATAAAGGGGGTTTTCCTGAAAGAAGAGGACTCTGTGAAAAAACAAAGCCACTCTTTGAACACTTTGAAGATCTGTCTGGGGCCAAAGGCAAGGCTCTATCTCGACATGAACACACAGAGGTGTGTATGCGTGTGGGGGTCATGGCCAACCCACCTGGAAAAGTCGGAAGTCCCAATTTTACAATTTCTCTGGTGCGGGTTTTACTTTTGAGAGTATTATACATGAATAAACTGACATACAGCGAGGAACTAATAAGGAAAATGAGGTAAATTAACATAAAAGATCAATTCATAATAGGCCTCCATTTCACAATAATGTCTACGCACAAAGGCCCCAGGTTAGAGCATTCATTTTGAATTTGTTACTCAATAAGAATAACATAGATGAGGCTTGAATAATTGAAAATTCCCAATTACAGTTCCGACAAGTGGGGTTTTCCAGCCTCTCGTGAGTGACGTGCGAGACAGTCTCGCTAAACCCAGTCGTCACGGGAGAGGGAGATGCTATCCGTCCTACCTTTCTTCCTGCGAACAAAAGCCATGATGGCTTTGTCAGGTCCCATTTGGAAACACAATATCAATCTTGCCTGATCCATGTTATTGATGGGTTGTGGGTATTCTACTGTAATTATGTCAAAAATGAAATATTTCAAAATGTGATTGGCAGGCTGATTACAATAATGCATGTGATTAAAGCCAGGGCTTGCTTCTGTAACTAAAGGGAGAATGTCAGTGGCAATTAACTGTATTTTCTTTAAAGTTTGCCAGGATTTCTCTTGTTTTTCATTGTGTCGTCGGGAAATAACCCACCGAGGCACCTGGCGGTAGACGCATTCAGTATTCTTCCTCAGAAGAGCCAATGGGATTGGAGGCAGTGACAAAAGGACTCCTTAGCTCCTGTCTCTGTCCGGAACCTTGGGCAGCCTCAGGAAGGGACTAGAACCAGGGACAAAGACCATTCAAATTCCCTCTCCATCTCTCTCTCTCTCATTCTCCGTCTCTTTCTTTCTCTGGGTCTTCATTTCTGTCTCAGGCTCTCTTGGAGTCCATCTGCCTCTTTCATTATCTCTTTTCCTCATCTCTTTAGTTGAAAACCCTTGGAAAATGTACTCACTGGGTGCATCAGTGAGTACAGTGCGTCAGGTCCAGCTGCCTGCCATTTTGCATGATGCACCATCTCCCTCCTACTCTCTTCCATTGCAGTGGCCACGGATGCGTGGACATGATGAATAGGTCCACAGCTGGCAGGAAGGAGCAGGTGGTCACAGTGGTCTACATGAACTGTGCAGACACTCCTAGGCCCCATGGACCCTGATGACCCCAGGAATGGGCTGGCCTGGAGTTCAGTTCTGCTCTCATTTCAGTTCAGGAGACACCTTCAGGAACCTACCAGGTACCAGGCTCTGATCTGAATGCTGTTGGGCTTAGAGTCCATGTGCTACAAACCGTCCCTGCCCCAGGGAGTTCATATGGCATCGTGAAGTCACTAGGAGTCTTCACTGACCTTCTCCAAGCTTCCAGCTGCTCCCTCTGCTAACAGGAATCCCTGTGTAGAAAAAGGATTCTTGCCTTGGACACATCTTGCCACTTGAGGTTTTATCTTGAGATGGAAGAGCATGAGTGAAGTGCCAGAATCCTCCAGGGGAAACATAACAGTGGGCCTTTTCAAGTGGGGAACCTGTCCCTCACAGCCTGATGCGTTCCCCAAATCTGCTATGTCACTTCCTCGCAGAGCCTGCGCCGACCCCCTGGGCTGGGGGAGGTGTCTCTTCTCAGCCACTTTTGCACCTGCCCTGGTTTTGAACTTAGTGTGTGGCCTTGGGATGAGGTTTTCTCTTTGGAAGGCCCTTGAGTGCAGGGAAGAGGTGTGTCTCGGTCATCTCTGTGTATGAGGCCTGATGTGTAGAAGAAACTCAAGAAACACAAGTTTGTCAAATGAATGGCCCATTGTATGAGTTTCCTCTGGCTGCCATAACAAAGTACCACCCACTGGGTGGTGTACGGCAATAGAACCTCACTTTCACACTTCTGGAGGCTGGGGCTCTGAGGTCAAGGTGTCTGCGGGGTCATGCTTCCTCTGAAGGCTCTAGAGAAGGGTGTATTCTGGGCCTCTTTCCCAGCTTCCGGTAGATCCTTGGCTTGTGGCAGATTGACTCCACTCTTTATGTAGCATTCTCTGTGTGTGACGGTGTGTGCATGTTTCTGCCTTCTTTCTTCTTTCCCCCCTCCTCCTCCTCCTCCTTCTTCTTCAGTAAATAGGCTCCACACCCAGTGTGGAGCCCAGCGCAGGGCTTGAACTCATGATCCTGAGATCAAGACCTGAGCTGAGATCAGGAGTCAGATGCTTAACTGACTGAGCCACCCAGGCGCCCCCATACTTCTGCTTTTCTATAAGGACACCAGTCACATTGGCTTAGGGGCCCACTGCGCTCCAGTATAACCTGATCTTAATGTAACAAATCACCTCTACAATGACCCTGTTTCCAAAAAAGCCCGTCTTTCTAGGTACTGGGAGTTGGGACTTTAACATGAATTTTGGGAAGATGCATTCCACCCTGAACAACCCCCAAGGAAGCTGATCTCAAGGCTCCTTGTCCTGGACAGAGGATTTGCAACCTTGCCTCTTTGCTGTGTTCCCACAATATCCCCGAGACAGATAAACAGCTGTCATGCTACAGAGACCCTTATGTTCAGAACCAAACCCTGAATTTAGCTCTCTTGATCACAGAGCAGGGCCAGGGCCTCTCTGGGTTTGGCCTGGTAGGGAGGATGCTCTCTGCAAGGTCCTCTGGGACTATGCTTCCCCCTCCGGCAGAGGGCCCCCCCGCCCCCCCCCCCCCCAGGTCCCAAGGCCTCTCTCAGCTCCTGCATTTCCTGTACAGAAAGCCAGGGTGAAGCTGAGCTTTGCCTTTGGCAATGCTACGCTGACTTTGAGCCTTGGGAGGAGATGAATGGCTTGAAATTCCCCCAAATACCTTCCTTGAAGGGAGGTTTTTGCTGGCTTTGCACTGAGGTCTTGGATTTGACCCAGGAACATAAGAAAGTGCCGCAGAGATGATCTTGCTGCGCCAACTGACATGGTATTCTTGCTGGGCTCCTGGAATTGCACTAAATTCTTATCAACGAGACCCACCTACTAATAACACTCTCCATTTTTACATTGTGTTCCTTGTCCAATTGGCCACCGCCCCTACACCTTCAGAATTGTGGCCACAGAGAGACTCATGCCGGAGTGGAGGTCAGAGCGGGAAGGAACTATGACATAGGAGCTGTGTCTGAGAAGTGTGAGTACATATGTGTGCACGTGTGTGTGCACATGTGTGCACTACTTCCTATTTGTTTCAGGATACATATATATATATATATATATATATATATATATATATATAATTTTTTTTTACTAGATCTGATGCTTTGAGCTTATCCAGTGCTCTATTTAGCTCTTGCTGTGTAACAAACCACCCCAAAACTTAATGGCATAAGACAATAGCCATTTAATTACATGCACAATTTTGTGGGTTAGAAATTGGGGCAGAGAGGTGCGCAGGACAGCTGGTTTCTGCTCCACGGTGGCTTGGCCTCAGCCCAGAGGACTTGAGCAACTGGAGATAGCTGAGCAGCTCGACTGGTGCCGTGGTGCCTGGCCTTGGTCCTGTCTGCTGGCTGGGCTCCTTTGGTTCTTCACACTGTATTTACTTGGGCTGGATTATCCAAGATGGCATCTGTCCTCACATGTCTGATGACTGGGCTGGGGTGACTAGAGCAGCTGGGGAGGCCGGCCATCGTGCTCTCAATACACAGCTCCCCACGTGGCTAGCTTGGGCTTCCTTACAGCATGGCCATCCTCGGGGAGCTGGACAGCTGGTCTCCCTCCAGAGTGAGTATTCCAAGCAGGCTGAGTGGAAACACCAAGGGCTTATACGACCTAGACTTAGAATTCACATGCTGTCCCTTCTTCTCTGTTCTACTGGCCAGCAAGTCACTAAGGACAGTCCTGATTCAGGAATGTAAATGCACCCCACCTCTCGGTGAGAGGATGGACAGTGAATTTGCAGCCGTCTTTAACCATCCAAGCACACCCTGCCTATTAGCCATTGTCCAGTGCTTTAGTTGTCTCCCCAAGCCCTTCTCCATGGGGTTTCAGAACCATCGTTCTTAATCACAGATCTAATGATGTTGTTCCCCTGCCCCCTCTCTCTCACACACACACACACACACACACACACACACACACACACACGAACACACACACTCATAAACATGCAGCTCTTTACTTCCTCTGAAGGATTCCCACGCTCCCTGGCACACATGCTCAGTAAATCCTTCATTCCATTCCGGCCCCTCCTTTTGTACTCCTTTCCCTTCATCCTCTATTCTCCATCCTAATTTTATTACTTATAATTCCAGAAATCCCTTTATCTTCCTCCTGGGCCATTGCACGTGCTGTCTCTGCAGTATTCCTGCCTCCTCTGACTGTTTCTTTGGGCAGCAACTCGTTCAAACAATGCTTTCCTGACATCCGCCCTGCACCCTATCCCACCCCACAAGGTGCCCATTTATCCTATGGGCCTTGACACTTTGCGCATAATTATCTGTTCAGATGTCTGTCTTCTCTTTTAGACAATGAGTTCCTTGCAGCCAGGAGCTGAATTTGGAAGGTGTTCTCTTTGCCTCGGAGACACATGGGAAGCCGAGAATGCTCTGTAAATATGGAGCACGTGCATGAAAGAATGCTTTGGGAATGGGTGGATGGTGTGGCCCAAGGAATGGCTTCGTAGCGAAATACCTGAATGAAAGCATTTGAAGTATTGGCAGGGATAGCACAACTAAGAAATAGCAGGAAAATTCCATTTCTGCTCCTGAAATCTTGGAGTCTTGTTCCCCAAGTGTGCTCTGCCCTCCATGAGTGCTATGGATTGGTGACAGATGTTCCACGGTGGAGTTTGGGAAGCCCCAAATCAAACAGAATGTATTTTTTCCCTTTGACTATAAAAACTAATTGGAGATCTCACAGAAAGTATGGCATGCCGTGCTTCCCAAACTTATTTCACCCTGGAACCCTGGAAGGGCCACTGGTCCATGCTACATTCTCCAGGAAATGTTGTTTGGTTGGTCCGACTTCTCGCTGCTTTCTGACCACAGCTCCTCTCGGGGATACCCCTGCCTTTAGCCCCTGACAACCAGGGAGTGAGCCAAATGTCCCTGGTGCTCAGCTATTAGCAAAGGGTGGGTCAGTGGCCAAGAAGTGCTAGTCATATTCCTCGTTTCCGTGGCAGGTGACTGAGCTGGAGGCTCTCATGGAATCATGGTTGCAAGGGGCCATATTGGCCCATGCACGACATGAGTGACCATCACAATTCTGTGACATATTCAACTGTCCCTTTACAACAAGGAAGTGGGGGCTCAGAGAAGGGAACGGCCTGCCCAGGGTAAAGCTGAGAGGTCGGTGGTCTCTGGGCTCCAAGTGTGGGGTTCTTTCCACTACACCACGGCTCCTGGGGGGACTAGGGTTAGGGTTAGGCTTAGATATTGAAGAATCCCTCAGTTATTGAAGAATCACACCCACTGGGACAGGGGCCCCACATTCACAGAGCACCTATCTGTACCAGGCTTCCTAGCAACTGTACTCAACTGACCCCTCACGGGGACACTGGGAGCTGGTCCTACTCAACTTACTTTGCAGATGAAGTGACCCAGTGAACACACTGGGAGTGAAGGGGACTGAGAACTGGAACTCTGGGCATTCTGCATGGCTGGGTGTTTTTCGCTTGAGCAGTGTGCTTGAAGAAGCTCATTACGGTCCAGCCAGAATGGCTTCAATATCTGCAAACAGGCACACGGGAAGTGTGTCTCCCTCCCTAGCTGGAGGTCCAGGCCCGCCATGGGATTTGCTACCGCATGGGCTGCTTCCAGAGAGGTCTTCTGGGGAAAAGGATCAATGGCAAAATTGGTGGATCCAGCAAGGCATTTGCAATAAAAGCTCTTTATGCCTCTTGTTCAAAGCGTTTAAGTGCCTTTTAGATCACAGATTGAACCATCGACATTATAAAGTGGAGCCTTTTAATACCAAAATACACTTCCAGAGTAAAATTCCATTATGGGAAAAAGCATTTCACGGCACCGGGCTAGATAATAATTCTCTCACGTGTAATAGGATGTATGAAATGTTTGATGATAAACAGAGTTTCTCAGCATTGTAATAAGACGACTCACACAGCAGTGTGTGTGTGTGTGTGTGCGCGTGCGTGCACACGTGTGTGTGTGTGTGTGTGTGTGTGTGTGTGTGTATTGTATACACATAACAAGACACGTCTCATTCCGGATACCATTTTCTTTATCTGTAAAGAGTGGAATTGGACTTGATGGGTCCTGAGGTGCTTCCTGCTGTCAGGTTACAAGGAAAAGCCACTTTCCACTCCGAGCTTCCATTCCTCATCCTTAAAATGAAGGCTTTTGTATCAATCAAGACACTTAGTTGCAATGACAACTTAAAGTGGCTTCAGACACCACGTGGGGACTAAGCAGCTCTTGTAACCACGAACCTCGGAGGTGTGGGTTCAGGCAAAGGTGTGTCAGATGCTCCAACAGGCTTCCCAGGACTTGGTTTCCCTCCCTCTCTTGACATCTCAGCTTCAAAGACACACAGCCTGGTGCTGCCCTCCCTTCGCTCCAGGCTCACATTCTCATGGCGTGGCAACACCAGCAGAAGGAGAACTTCTTTCTCCCAGTGTTTTCAATAAAAGCCCTGGGATTGGATCTCACTGGCTCTGATGGAACCACACTCCTGTCCCTGAACCACTCCCTATTTTCAGGGTGCAAACTGCCCTGAGAGGTCAGACCTAGGTCACAGGCCCACTCGGGGGCAGAAGCAGGAACGGAGTCAGTCCCTCCCCACTGTAAAGTCAAAGTTACAGAGGGCAGTTTCCCCTTCGGAATAGAGAGGGGCCGCTCTCAGTGGAAGGGTGAAAGAATGACAGGCAGACCCAACACCAGACATCCACTGGGAGATTGAACCAGGTCTATTCGGCCCTGAGGCTTGCACACATTCTAGAAGCTGATGAACAACAAGGCAATTTTGAGATGATTAAATTCAACATTTTTGTTTCAACTTGAGGAGACTGAGAGAAGACGTGACCTGCTCAGGGTCACTTGATTTTTTTTGTAGCAGGCCTATCCCTAAGACTCAGGTCTCTAACCCTCAGCTCCCTGCTCTTTACTGCTCCTCTCTGAACAATGCAGGGAGGGAGGCCTCCTGGGAAGGGTCAGCTCAAGGGAGCCTCTTGGCCGAGTCTGGCGAGGACCTCACTGTTCCCACTTCCTTCCGCCAACAGCAACCCTTTGGCACAGCCAACACAGGATATGCCAAACTGGCTGATGCTTCCAGGTTTTCTTGTGCAGAATCAGGACTCCCGGCTATGGTTTCCGGTTAGGCTGCTGATTTGCTGTGTACTCTTGCTCAAGTCACTTAACCTCTCCATGCATCGGTCTCTCAATTTGCAAATTTACCCTCCTTCTTAATACCTCTCTCCCCACGTACACACTCTGGGACCTCTTGTGTTCTTAAAAAGGTGAAATACACATCTCTACAAGCTGGGGTTCTACAAAGGCTTGTGTAACCTCTCTCAGGAAGTGTTTGCATTTTAGCAAAGGTATTTAAAGAATATGTCGACTCTCAGGGCGCCTGGGTGGCTCAGTCGGTTAAGGTCTGCCTTCAGCTCAGGTCATGATCTCAGGGTCCTGCAATTAAATCCCGAGGGCTCCCTGCTCAGCGGGGAGTCTGCTTCTCCTTCTCCCTGTGCCCCTCCCCACTGCTCATGCTGGCTGTCTCTCTCTCTCAAATAAATAAATAAAATCTTAAAAAGAAAAAAGAATCGGGTGACTCTCTAATAATGGGAGTGTTTCAGGCAGTGTGGGATGGGATCTTGCTGGCTTTGGAGAGGACATACCTAAGGTCAACCTTGACTTCGGCATGTGTGTGACCTTGAGCAGCTGATTTAACCTGTTTGGCCTCAGTTTCCTTCTTTGGAGAGTAGGGACCTTGCAGAGTGGAGGTACATGAGCCACTCCAATTTGGGGAGGATGCGTTGCAGCAGAACATGCCCAAAGCACCTGGGGTCAGTGGGCAATTGTCAGAGCAGGCTCCTGTCTTGATTCCATTAAAGGGATTGATGGCAGCAACCTTGGCCATGGCTGTTGTAGTGGGCTCAACAGTGTTCGCCCCAAAGATATGTCCAAGTCCCGACTCCCTCCTGGGATTGTGACCTTGTTTGGACATAGGGTCTTTTTGCAGGTGTAACCAAGGTAAAGATTTCAAGATGAGATCGTCCTGGATTTAGGGTGGCCCTAGGTCTGATGACTGGTGTCCTTAAAAGAGGAAGGAGAGGTAGATTTTGCAGACACAGAGAGAAGGCGGCCATGAAGACAGACGCAGACATGGGGGCTATGCAGCAGCAGGCCAGGAAATGCCTGGGGCACTGGGAGCTGCTAGAGACAAGGAAGGATTCTCCCCTGGAGCCTCCAGACGGAAGCACAAACCTGCCCACACTTTGATTTTGGACTTTCGGCCTTCAGAACCGTGTGAGAATAAATGTCTCTTAGGTCACCAAGTTTGTGGTCATGCACATGGCAGCCACAACCTGTTTATGATAAAACAGGAACTTCAGAAGTTCTGTAGTATTGAATCAAACTGCCTTTCTGACTACAAAAAAAAAAAAAACAAAAAAAACTTATCTCTGTCTTTCTCCCCCCCACTCAGTCTCAGCATGCCCTATCTTTATGTTCAGTCTGATTACCCATGGAAATTTTCCCTACTGAGCTGATTAATCAAAATACTGAGTCATTCCTATTACGCTTAGAAATTCCTGATTGTGCTTAAAAATAGTTGGTAGCAGATATGTACAAATAAGCCCAGCTACAAACCAGAGTGTTTATTGGTGATTTAATTCACTCAGGATCATAAGGGGGTGTGTAAAATTATATGGCAGGAAGGCATTTTTAATCGTATGTCTTCACTAATAACAAATATATTAATGCATTATACACATGCAGGCTTTGGTGAGTCATTGATGTGTTCAACAGGTACATATTGGACAGTGTGTCAGGCGCCCTGCCAGCCTTCTGCTTGTATGGAGCTTCAGTTCAGCGCGAGGGACTCTTAGCTCCACGTACAGTGTCATCGGGTGTTGAATTTGGTGACGAGTGCTTTAGAGGAAGGATGTGGGCTGCTTGGGTTGAGGGCTGAGCGCGTGGTTGAGGTTGAGGGCTTGAGTTCTGGAGCCGGGGCCCCTGCCTGGACAAGCTAATGACACGGTGGGGCCTCTGTTCTCCGGTCCTAGCCTTTCTTCTCAAGTTATGGTCTTTTGTGAATTTCAGTGGGTGAACAGTCTGACATGTTGATCAAATGCCGCCAGCTTGGTAAGACTGGAACCCCTGACTCCGTCTCCCCCATGGTGGGCAGCAGCTGAGATCTCTGCCTGTTCTTCCAACCTGCCGATTGTGCCCCCCCACCTCGGGCTTCCTGGAGTCTTGCTCCTGCAGATGGAATTCATTAATCAGCCAGAGATTTCAGGGGTCTTTGTATGGGAGTCTTCGGGCTGCCCCTGTGGCTCTATTCTGCCATCCTTCCCCATTTCCAATTGCTCCAGTGTTCAGATCCCATCCTCTGACTCCTTGGGCTAGTGAGATTACAACTTTCCTTTTGGGTTCTAGCCACCTTGTGGTGTGTAGACCGGGGAATGCCCTCAGTGGAAAGGTCAGAAAATAAACACGGATCTCCCCCTTCTTTCAGGATCATATCCCCTTCAGTTTCTGCGTAGTTTTGGCTGCCATCCCGTGGGGGGTTAGTATGCAAAAAGCTCCTCCCAATTACCAGCAGAACTGTCTGACTTCTTCCCTCAGTCTATACTCGCTCCTTAGGTTAGTTTCCCCATCCTCATAAATAACCATCCTCATTCCTAACAAGCCAACCATGGTGCTGACGACCTCCAAGTTTTTATCTCTACCCTCTGAAATTGGTGTGGATTTGAACGGACTCTCCTTGAAAACTCAGAAATTGGAGCCAAAGAAATGCTAGCAAAAGGCACAGAAAAGAAGTTTTCAGAAAAGGAAACAGAAACCAGGGCTGAAGTGTATTCTAGACACCAAGAGGAGAAAATGCCTCAAGAAGAGGAGAATGGCGGGGGGGCGGGGAGGGGGGGCTGCTGTGAGGAGGCCCAGTGACCTGAGCAACGGTCACCAAGATTAATAACATGGGATCATTGCGACCATCATAAGGATGGTTTTGGTGGCGTGAAGGAGGCAGAGCGCATACTGGAGGGGTCAGAGAGAGGGTCAAAAAGGAGATGAAAGAGCAAAGACATAGATGTAGAGAGAGGGCCACAGGTAAGGAAGGTGTAGTCCATGGAGCATCATAAGACAAGAGTAGCTTTTTTACAGTTTCTCAAAAGCACCAGGCCTCATACTCCCATGCCTTTGCATATGCCCTTCCCCCTGCCAGGAATTGCCCTTCCCAGCACTGTCTGCTTGATTCATATCCATACCTCCTTCAAGACTTCATTCAAGGATCCAGCTTTGGCTACTGTCCTACTCCCCCTGCTTGGTTAGATATTGCTATTCATTCATTCATTCATTCATTCATTCATTCATTCATTTTTATTCTCCTTCAGCTCCTCCTGCTTACCCCTGGCCACAACTACTGGAGTTCAGGAATCTAGGGAACTAATGCCCCATCTCTTTCCTTCTGAAATAAATTTAAATATAGACTTAGGATCAAACAGATGAAGAGCAGGGTGCCACCTTTACGACTGGTAAAGCTTTCCTGGAGAATGCGGTTTCACCTGGGGACTCAGGAGCTTCCTTGAGACTTTGGTCCCCAATCTAAACCTTAGCGTGAGCTCGCTGAGCTGCAGACAGCCAGATGCCATGGGGGGATGGTCTCTGGCCCACACCTGTTAGCCTCAACAGAGAGGTTCATGCTTCCAGCCCTGAGTCAAGAAGGCAAGGCCAGCTAGGACCTGAACCTTCTCCGTCCTTGGTGGCAGGAGCAGGCAGATCAGAGAGAAAGGCCCCGAGCCCCATGCCCGTGCTCAGTGACTTCTCACAGTCTACCCATCTGATGAGTCCCTTCTTATTTGCGAGGAATCAGTCGGGGGGAGGGCTGAAATTCCTTCCTATTGCTGCTTTTCCTGGGATGTGGGATGGAATTGTCCTCGTGGGAATTTGAGGGAAGGAACAGCAATCCCATTTCCTAATGCAGCCATCACTGTCCTGTAACAGTCACTTTGTGTCCGTCTGCCCCAGCAGAGCGTGGCCTCTTGGGGACAGCAATGTCGTTTTGTTCCTCCCCATCCTGAGAACAAACACTGTGCCTGGGGCATAGTAGGTGCTCAGTAAACCTTTGTTCAGCAATGCGTGTATAATGTTAAGCAGGCAGTTGCATCAAAGGTATGCTGCAAATGGACGCCAAATGCCCTGAGTCCTCTTAAAGCTGCTTGACAAATTTTTAAAACACCTGAGTCCTTATCACTGCGCTCACCTAAGACCAATGACAGTCGGGGGGAAGAATGATCACGTTCACAAATGATCCTTTGGCTTGTATTTTCATTCCCAGAGATAAATGTTACCACAGTTAAGTCATGCCTTATGCTTCTGTTGCAGGTGTTAGCTTATGGAAATATTGGCTGAGCTCAGCTCCCTGGTGTGAAATGCAAATCCGGGGAAATTCAAACATACTGGTGGACTGCAGCCCGAGCTTCTTTTATTAATGGTCACTAATGGCCTGCAATCAAGCCACACCTGCTGGCACAAAACGATTGGCTTGTTTGCTTGAAGTGAGTGTAATCTATCAACCTGCTGATTCTTCATCTCTCTCAAGGCATTAGCCAGAAAAAGAGAAGAAAAAAGTCTCCCTACCTCGTTTCAGTGGGTGGTATGGAGTTACCATAGTTCTGGAGTCAGACCGTCCTGAGTATAAGGCCCCATTCGGTCACTAACTAGTTACAGCCACAGTCAACAGGTCTGTGCCTCATGTGCAAGGTCATGATAATCACACCTGCCTTTCAGGGTGGATAGTAAGGATTCAAGAGATCAACACCCTCTCAAAGTCTCCCTTAACAGACATTCGACACATTTCCATTCCTGTGCCTTTCTGCTATTTTCCCAAAATTCTATTTGTCTAGCTTACATCTGAAAGCACACTTGGGCCATCATCTCTCCCTCTGTTCACACCTTCGGCCTCATAGAAGTTTCCCTCTAAACAGAGTAACAGGAGAAGCAAGGGCGCTTGGGCTGGTGGTCAGCCGGTTGCTGCACCTGCTGGTGCCCAGTAGAGACAGAGCACTGAGCCCAGAGCCGGGTCCTGGAACCTCAGGAACGGGCAGGAGAAGTACCCCGGTGCTGCGGGATTGGCAGCCCAGCTCGGCAGCTCGAGGGCTTGGTTACAGTGTGTATTCATTTGCTTGAGCTGCTGGAGCAAAACACTGCAGACGGGCTTCAACAGAAGAAATGTATTTTCACTGCAAGTCCAAGATTAAAGTGATGGCAAGACTGCTTTCTTCCGACGCCTGTCTCCTTGGCTTGTAGGTGGCTCCCTTCTCCCTGTGGCCTCACGTGGTTGTCCTTCCGTGCTTGTCTGTGTCCTAACCTCCTCTTCTTACAACACCAGTCGCGGCTGCTGGGTGGCTCAGTTGGTGAAGCATCTGCCTTTGGCTCAGGTCATGATCCCAGGGTCCTGGGATTGAACCCTACGTTGGGCTCCATGCTAAGCATGGAGTTTACGTCTCCCTCCCTCTGCTTTTTCCCCAGCTTGTGTATGCTCTTGCTCTCTCTCTCTCTCAAATAAATAAAATCTTTAAGAAAAAAGGGGACACCAGTCATATTGGGTCAGGGCCCACCCATATGACCTTATTTTAACTTAATCACCTCTTAAAGACCCTAACTATAAATAAAGGCATATTCTGAGATGCCAGGGTTTAGGATTTCCAAATATAAACTTTTGGGGGGGGACCCCCAAATCAGCCCAGAGCACCATGGAAGCAGTGTCCAAGACCCAACAAGCAGCCCAGGGTTTGGGAGACTAGGTGGGCCCCCATGCCTTGAGGCACATCAGATTTGTCCCACATGGGGTTCTAGCACACTCACTGTCTGGGGTTGATCTTGGGAAGGGACAGGACACACACAGGGCCCTTCTCAGGGACACCTGGGCACCTCATCCTTTCGCCTCCCTCTTCCTTCTCTGCTTCCTCCACCCTCAGTGTTGGTCTGCTGAAACCTCTCCTATGCTCTGGCCTTACCTCCCAGACCTTGACCTTTGACACTTAAAAACCCAACCTTTTGAAACTCACAAATCTTTTCTGAATTATATTGCTTCGGCCATGAGTTTCAGAAGTTAAAATTTTAAAATTAAAAAGCTGAGAATTGCTGTCTCTGTTCTCTGGCTCTCTTCCTTGTGACTTTCTGCCCCTGAGACACAGGGTACAGAGAGATTAATGGGGAGAAGAAAGTGGAGTAAAGGAATTCATATTAACAAAATCCAGCCCACTGTACTCAGTCTTCTCAAAGAGCCCTGGCTCACTCAGATTTCTCCTGCGGCTGACCTTGACATTTACCTCAATGACCAGAATCCAGATTTCTGAAGGTCAGGGGCCCTGTGCCAGTCTACACTGTGAGATCCCACATTCCCTTTGACATACAGGAAAAGCATAATCATTGACATTGTACAGCTGAGTTCAAATCTGCCTCCATCACTTACTAGCCATATGACTTTGGGCAAGTGGCCCAACTTCTTTCTCCAAGACTCAACTTCCTTGCCTGCAAAGTGAGTTAATAATGGTACTTACCTCACAGAGCTCCTGGGAAGACCGGATGAGATGTGTATATATCGTGTACTTAGGACCATGCCTGGCACAGGGTAACTGCTAAAATCTTTCAGTTATTTTTTTAAGGATTTATTTATTTTATTTTAGAGAGAGCGAGCGAGCACATGTGTGTGTGCGTGTGTGCAAGTGGGGGAGGAGCAGAGGGAGAAGGAGAGAGAGAATCTCAAGCAGGCTCCCCGCTGAGCACAGAGCCCCATGCCGGGCTCGATCCCAGGACCCTGAGATCATGGCCTGAGCCGAAATCAAGAGTCGGTTTCTCAATTGATTGAGCCTCCCAGGGACCCCATTTTTCACTTACTATTATTGAAAAATATTTGCCTATAGATTAATTGACAGGCTATGGGTTTAGTTAAAGCAAGGTGGTGGTGATGGTGATGATGTGTGGAAAATGGGAAAAAATGCATTTTCCGGGCAACGACTACATTGGGAAACAAATCTCTCCAATTCTTTTGTGATAAAATGATTTTGTTTTGCTCAGGGCCCCTTTGAGTCTCATAACAATGCTCACAAATAGTGTCTTTTGTTCCGGAATCTTGGAGCAGCCTTGAAATCAAAACATAATAAGAATTGGCTGGTTGAAAAGAAAAGCAACAATTTGCTTTTGTTTTGGAAGAGCACTCCTTCCTTTCCTAGTTTGCAACCTGGCAGCTGATATGAACATGTACGTGTATTGGACTTGAGTCTGTGGCTAGTCACTGGCAATCAATGATGACAGCCTCTGGCAGGGGTTCCTGGAGGTGGACCTCCTGATGTTTAGAAGGAGAGAAGTAACAGAAGGATGAACAGGAGAGGGAAAGCAACTTTTACTGAGTGGCCAAGGAGGCATGAATTTGGCACGCACTGTCTCATTTAATCCCGACAACTACAAGCAGTTCCAGGAGAAGAAAGAGGCTCAGTGAAGTTAATAATATCTACAAGATCACACAGCAATTAAATGGCGGAAGGAGGTTCCAGACTCAGGTCTGTCTCAATCACAAAACCCATGCTACTATCATATTACCACCCTGCTTCTCTAAGGACATTTGTCTTCACTTTCAGAAAGTGTGGAGTGGGAGAAAGGAGGAAAGCTCATGCCCCTGAGTGTTTGAGAGAGTCAAATCCAGTGTGCGATGTGTGAAGTGGAGTGAACAGGAGAGATGATCTAGAGAGAAATTCTAATGAAGCAAGCACCGGATACCCTGGAATTTATTCAAAATCCACCAATCATAACATGCCCCATTATTTTATATGCTACTGATAAAGAATAGATGAAATTACTGCTGATTACGATAGGCATTGATCACGAGACATATCCTGGTTTCAGAGATGTTAAATAGTGAAAAGCCCTCATATTAGAATTGATACGAGAGGCCCTTTACCAAGGCCAGCTCCTGTCCTGTCTTAAAGTTTAACACAGGACACAACAACCATTCAAGGTATTTTAAGCACAAAGTGGTTTTTAAAAAAGATTTTATTTACTTACTTGAGAGAGAGAGAGAGAGAATGAGAGAGCACAAGAAGGAGGAGGGTCAGAGGGAGAAGAAGATTCTCCACTGAGCAGGGAGCCCAACGTGGGACTCGATCCTGGGACTCCAAGATCATGACTTGAGCCAAAGGCAGTTGCTTAGCCAACTGAGCCACCCAGGTGTCCCAGCTCAAACTGATTTAATACAAGAGGTTAGTGCTTTATAAGATTGTGGAAGGGATGGACTAGCAGAACTAGCTGGAACTCTGCAGAACTGCCTTGCCAGTCAAAGAGGGGAAGGACGAGGAGGATGCCATTGGGACTTGCAAGTTTAGATAAAGTGAGAGTTCTAGCCAATTCATGGTATACTCATGGGTAGGATACAGATTTAAAATTGCCAAGGGAACGAGCAGAGCCCAGGATTCCAAGTGTAGAGCATCAGTTGTCCTCTTCCCGTGGGGTTAGGAAAGCATGACTTCCCAGCATCAATATGGGATGATACTGTTAGTTTTGCCCACCAGACACCCAAGTCTCAATGTCCAGAGTTCTTATTGGGGCTCAGCCCCAAAGTATGATCGATGGCCTGCGTGGCTGATCTCAGTCTCTAAATCCTCTGGAGGTTGACTGATATTGCATGACCCAAGGCACCTGCCATAAATTGTGTTGTTGGTACTTCCAACATGGCCCCACGCTAAATCATACTGTTGGACCATCTGGTGACCCAAGGCTCCCAGGCAAACAGAGACACTCCTATCAAACGTGGCATTTTGAGGTCTTCGAGATCACCTCCCAGAAGCTGGGATGAAGGTCAGAGCTCTTTTGAGCAAGGTTAAATTCTTTACTACACATACTCACAATTGTAGCTGCCATCCAGGGACCAGGAAGCTGCTCCTGCCACCAGAGCAACCGCCTTCTGACACTTATGAACTAAGACTTGTGGGATTGGAACACGGTGGCATAAAATCCCAAGACTCCATGACTGGGTTGATGTCTCACTTTTGCCGTCCAAACTTTCTTGAGGAGTTTCGCCTGGTGGAGCCTAATACACATTTTGAGTCCTAAACACTTAGGGGGCTGGGCAATGCAAGTTTTAGCTTTGCAGCCTCTGCAGTACGAAGGGGCAGCAGATGATGGTAGAAGTGTCTGCTGAATGTCAGTGACCCTATTTGTCACTCCTCCCCGAGTAGGCAGAGAGCAACACATCTACCAGCGTCCTCCACTGAGAGCTGGTGAGCCAGGACACTGAGAAGCAGCACAGTCGTTCTTGGAGGTGCATACAATAAAATTTCCTGTACCATTAATCTCTCAAAACTTGGGGAAGACAAATAACTATGGTGTCTCGAAAACTGGCTGAGGAGATAGAAGCACATGAAATAATGAACGGTTGGTGTGCTGCAGGGGAGGTGGTTAAACATTCAGTCTTCTGAGTTGGTTGAAACCTTGGCTTAAAGTCCACTGCATCACTCACTAGCTCTCTGAGCGTGAGCTCAGGAATTAGCACAATTCCTGGAAAATGTTTAAAACAATGAATGGAAGCGGTCATCATCACCATCACCTCCATCATCATCATCATCATCATCATCATCATCATCATCAAGACAAGGAGGAGGAGGAAACAATTTCCCAGGCCTTTAAAACCCCCTTGTCCACTTCTGACCTTGGAATAATCTATAATAATCAATTATTGTGTCATTAAATCTGAAAGGACCTGTTTCTACTGTGGTACTCACCAGATTAGTTCAGTAGAGTAACTAGGTCATTGTATGTCCCCTTGTTTATGGAGCTTGACAGAACAACTTGTCTTCTTTCTGTGTTCTCACTGCAGAGTCTGTGTGCCACCAGTAGTTAGTCCTTACATCATTACCTTTTCCAATATCAGCAGCTGTAACTGGTATAGGGATGGATATGGAATCAGACAGCTCTATTGGTCAGCAGCAGTGACCTTGAACAAAATCAGTTCATTTCTCTGGGGCTTTGTCTCCTCACCTGGACACTGGGGATCATATTACGCACCTCTCAGGGTTATCAGGGGTAGTTTTCCCACACATCATACATGCTCATAAAGATTCATGGCTCCTAGAATTTGTAGACATGTCTGGCTTTCCCACTGGATTATAAATTTTTTAAGGACACTTGTGCCTAGCACATGGTAGATGCTCAAAAGTCCTTGCTAAAATGGAAATAATGGCTCTGGGCACCTTGGATGAAAGGAGACATTGAAACCAGGGGCAGGGGACTCAGAAGACCCTCATACAAATTCTACCCTTCCCTCTTTTCCCTTTCCCCTCCTCCCAGGAGGTAATATTCCCTGGGGTTGTTGTTAGGTTGCCTACACTGACTAATGACACCCCAGCAGCTTTGTTCCAAGTAGATCAAAGCCCTCTCAAAGTCCTGGGGAAGGCAGAGAACTGGTTGGGCCAGGATGATTATTCCCATCCTATGGATGAAAGCAACAAGGACCAGGACTCATGAACTGACTCATGAGCAGAACCAGCGACTGCTGGGCAGCCCGCCAGGGCAATGTTGCCTCTTGGTGACTATATTTGTTTGAACTTTGCAGACCTTTTCCACCATGGTCTAGCCAATACCAACATTCTCTCTCGTCGTCAAAGTGCCCTGCTCTATTGTTACCTTTCTGTGCCTTTGTACCAGGGTTACAAGAGCTGGCAGGTCTCCTAGAAATGAAAAAAGGGCAATCTGGGGCCTGGCTATCTGGCAAATCAATAAAGATCCCATGCATAGATTTTTGGCTGGTCTCCCTTTGCTAGGAAGCTGGAAAATTTTTATTCATTGAGCTGAACCCATTTACGGGTCACCCTGCTTTATCTATGATGATCTGTGAGCCAGGAATCCTATTAACACTATGACAGCTTTTTGTACAAATCTCTATTCCTGCATTGAAAATATTTCTTTCTTTCTTTTTTTTTTTTTAAGATTTTATTTATTTATTTGACAGAGAGAGATCACAAGTAGGCAGAGAGGCAGGCAGAGAGGGAGGAGGAAGCAGGGTCCCCGCTGAGCAGAGAGCCCGATGCAGGGCTCGATCCCAGGACCCTGGGATCACGACCTGAGCCGAAGGCAGAGGCTTTAACCCACTGAGCCACCCAGGTGCCCCGAAAATATTTCTTTCTTAGAAGTTTCCTAATATATACTGGGGCTGTGCATAAGGAGGCAGTGAAAACAATACTTAGTAGATTCAGGGGACCTGGAATAATTTAAAGTCTTTGAGATATTTTCCCCCTTTAAGAACTGAAATAATGGATGTGAAAAAGCACAGTGTCTAACAAGTGGTAGAGGCTCCTTAAACATTAGTTAAAACAGAATCCCTAGAGTCCCCAGAGGTTATCTCATACCCTGGCTCAGAGTAAGAGCTCAGTAAGCATCTGTTTGGACTGTAGATGATTTTTGCATAGATGGCAGGGTTGTATTTATGAATCGGTCCTCTCTAGTTCAATTCTGAAGTTCTAAAACCCAGCCATAGCAAGTTCTCATGGGTCAACTTTCTGCTCATCCCTGATCTTGTTAGCAAGCTTCCAACTCCTCAAAATTCAGTGATGTCGCAGGGGTGTATCCCCATCTATAGAGGTATATCCCAGGAGTGTGTCCCTGGGATACCTATGTCCCAGGGGTGTATCCCCATCTACAGCATTTCAGACACACTGTCTCCATGACGGCATCTTGGACTGCTCCCTGCCACGCTCTGCACTGGAAGGACATCTCAGCATGTGTGGGTGGTGTTGGAGGTGTTAGCAACTGCCTTGGAACATAGCTTCACTAGAGTAGCATTTGACAGTAAGCCATCCAACTTCAGGTGACGTAACAACGAGCTCCAGAATAAGTATATTCCATTCTCACCTTGGAACACTCCAGGAACTGCTGCTGGCCTAACTGTGCTTTAAGGCCAGCCAGTTGTGAACCCAGCATGGAAGCAGGGACAGCTCTTCTGCGTGTGTATGTTGAAGTTAGGGGAACATGGTCATGGTGTGACAGATAAATCCTGTTCCAAGTCTTAGCATAGGAGTGCATGTGTGTGTGTGTGCATGTGTGTGTGTAGAGTGTAATTTTCTCAATGGATTCTGAACATACTATCTTGCTGGGGAATTCCACACTCATGAGATTTGTGATCTTGAGACCTCTTTGGTGACAAATATTTGAGTGCTCACCTTGTACATGTGTTTCTTTTGGGGTCTCAACAGAAAGCAGATGACACGTTTGACGATCTGAGGAGGGTTTATTTGCAAGGAGACTATTAACAAAAGTGTGGGTGTGGGAACCACAGGGGTGGGACAGTAACTTGTGGCTCAGAATAGTTGTGGTGCTTGTCTGCAGATCTGAGGCACAGAGGGAGGGAGCTGTCATTGTAAGCTGGAGGGGAGGGCCAGGGATCAGTGACCTTCAGCTGAGGCACCCAACCAACTGGAGGTGCCTTGCCAACAAGGATCCAGGGGAATACCCATCCTCCTCAACAAACCTCCTCGCCAATATCCTTCTGCCTATGGCTTTGGTGATTTTGAGCTAGAACATTGTTCCAGTCCTCAGTGAGCTTACAGCCACATGGCTGATGGAGGTTTAGACAATTTATTGTAAATATAAAGGAAACCATGGCATAAGATAATTATAGATGAGATGATAGAGAAGGTTAGGTAGACATTGAAGGAGGCTTTGAAAGACAGGATTTAGATGTCTGACAGTCGTTGGGCTGAATAATATTAATACTATCTATCATTTATTGAGCACCTACTATGTGCAAAATACTGTCTATAGATCATCTAATTTAATCCTGACAAACAGGAAAGCAAGATTTACAGGGGTTAAGTAACTTGCCTTAGGTCAGAAAGCTACAAAGTGAAAGAGCTAGGGTTTGCATTGCGGGCTGTTCTCTTCCAGATCCAGGCCCTGGTACACTGAACCAAGCTGGGGAGATGGTGGGGTGGACGAACCTTCCAGGGTGCTGGAGCAGAAGGTGGGAAAACGCGAGCGCAAGTAGGCAGAGGAGACCCTTAGTCCACGGGACTCTAGGGCTTCTTTTACACCCACCCCTTTGCAAACACACTTACTTAACAAATCAAGCAACTGCGAACACTGGCAATACTTATACTGGTTCCAACAGCATTGGAGGGTACAGTATCTGATCAGGACTGACTCACAAGCAGTAAACCACACTTCCCGGAAGCCCAGGCGGGCGGAGGGACCCGGATCGCCTTGGGCCTGGGAAAGACTCCACTTCCCAGCATACAGTGGGAGCGCCGGCCCACAACTCCCAGCATGCATGCGGAGGCGGCACGGGCTGGCGCGGGCTCCGCCCCGCTCCGCGGCTGCCCCGCCTCTCCCGCTCGCCCTCAGCCAATGGGAAGGCTCTATACTGCAGGGTGTGACGGGGCCGACGCCGCAGTGGAGTTGCAAGTCGGCGAAAGCGGCGGGAAGTTCGTACAGTGCAGAAGGCGACGCATCTCCGGCTCGGGGTAGGGAGGCCGCGGGCGGCGGGGTCCGAGAGCGCGGGCGCCGAGCGGGGGCCGCGGAGGGGCGGCCGGGGGCTGGGCCGGCGCGGGGCGTCCGGGCGTCCGTGACCCCGGGCGGCGCCGCGCGGGCGTCCCTTCCTGCCGCTTCCCCTCAGGCCCAGCGGCGGCCCCGGCTTCCTGCACCTGCCAGGCCGCCCCCTCCCACTCCACCCCTCCCGCCTGTTTGCTCGCTCTCGCGCGCTCAGACCTGGCTCGCGTCCTGGGCACTCGGGGCCCGGTCTCAGGGCCGGGGACCAGGGGCCAGCAAGGACCGAGGAGGTCCCTCTGGCATCATGAAGTTCACATTCGGGAGGGGAAACACCGAATAGAAGCAAACGCTACAGTTTGCAGACCCTGAAATCTCCTTTGAAACCAGGACATGCGATTGGAGGCCAGAGTGATGGGGGTGAGGAAGGGCATCCCAGAGGAGGTGAGGTTTGACTGGAGAACTGAGAGGGGAGAAGGAGCCTGTTCCCCTGAGGGTAGCGTTCCAGGCCCGGGACCCTTAGGGTGGGAGACTGCCTCCTTAGCACCCTGTCAACGTCCGGGGAGGCCCGGTAAGAGCTTGCCTGGAGGGCATAGTGCCGGGCGTGGAGCTCCGTGGGTCGTTTCCATTCTAAGGGATTTCGTATGCCTTCTCCTGCCCTGGCTGACACGGGGCAGCCTCTGCTGATGCAGTTGTATCCGAGAGCATCACATAGTTTTTCCTACCGCCGAAATAGTTTTTGGTTCTAGTCTCAGAGCTCTTAGGTGATGCAGTTAAATTCCACGGACAGTACCAGAGTCGTTGGGCTGAGAGGTAGAGAGAGAGGCAGACACTAGGTTCCTCTTGAGGCCATCCATTTTTTTTTAACTTCTTTTTTGTCAAGTCACTCATTTTTGTTTTTCTTTGTATCGACGCTTCCTTTCCTCCCCCCAACTGCCTTTCTTGCAACAACTTGGAAATAGTAGTTTTGCTGTTGGAGAGGCGGTTTTAGGGAGCTGTTGAAGAGCCTCATTAATCCACCCATCCATCCTCTCTCCGGACTCCCCTCTCCTTCCTTCCCTCCCTCCTCCCTCCGTCCCTCCCTCCCTTCCTCCCTCCACGAATTGCTTGTCTGTTGAGTCTGAACTCACAAGAGGGAAAAAAATGTCATGATTTATTTTTCAGGGTTCAGAATCAAGACACCTTTTTACCATATGCTGAGCATCTCTTTGGGGAGAATATAATCTGCAATTTTAAAGCAATTTCAGAGGAAAGCTAGGGTTCTTTATGTAATCATTTTATTTAGATTATGCTGTTCAAAATGGCGTGTAGTAATTGGAATTAAATTTCTGGATAGATAAGGTTATGTTCATCTACCCATAGAAGGAATGTGACTTAAGTAGTCACCTAATAATAGCTTTCTCTGCTGAAGCGATCCCAGATGGTTATTCTCTGTGCATCTCAAACATTGCCGATCCAATTCTGTTTTAATACAGTAGAACAACTTGAATTTAATAACAAAAAACTTGTGTGAAGTATCACTGTAAATTTAGTGCTAGTATCTGGTACAGATATCAGGTTTATAGTGTAGTGGCTTCTTGTTTAGTACTGCAAAAATTATGAGAGGGTATTTGTTAAACAAATGGGATAATGGAGTAACGTGTCAAGCATAGAACCTGGCATAGAATAAGTTACTAAGTGCCCAGGAAATGGTTCTGTGGAAAGCTTAGGCTAAGTTCTATTCCAGGAAGCAAGTGTATAAATAAAACCAGCAGTACATTCCAAATGTTGACAGACCCTAAAATTTCTTAAATAGGCCACTTTTTTTTTTTTTTTTTTGGTATTTGAGAACTAATGTGAAATAATGAATATATAACTGAATGCCTAAATGTCTAGAAAAGAAAAAGTACGATTTTTATTTTGATAACTGTGTATTTTGCCTTAAAGTCATCGTAATAAGATAACAGTGTACTATGAATAGAATTCTGAATTGAAAAATACAATTTTGAAAGGATTTTTGATTTGAAAAATAAAACTTACTGGAAGCTTTAAAATTTACCTTATATCAAATGAAAGGTGACTCCTGAATTTATGCAAATGTGCAAATGCTGATAAACACCATATATCAGGCAGTGAACCTAATGGGAGTTAAGTGCTGCTTCTGGTGTGTGTGGGTGAGGCTTTCATGCAAATTGGTCTTCTTGGGTTATGAGAGTAGATTGATAACTGAGTAGGACTGGAGGGTAGTTTTTGGAGTTGTAGGATATTTTCCAGGCTTGCCGAGGTTATTTTTCAGAGTGAGTGGAAATGGACTCATTGATTCACTAGACATCCCGTACCTGCTCACTGTATGTCGGGAACTGGGCTAGGAACAGTCTGTCCTTGCCATTGGAGAGTTGTGTTTAAACACTTTTTTGTTTGTTTGTTTTAAGTTAATAGAGGTCGTTTTTTCATTTCAGTTATCTAGCATCCAGCACACAAGAAGTTATATGTTTAGGACACATTTTAAAAACTACATTCTTATTGATAAATTTAGAAAATACGGAATTTTTAATAAGGATATAATATTAGTTTAGAAGGTGGCAATCTTGACAAAGCACTTAGCTAGGATGTGTTTGTAATCTAGAATACGTTTAGCCCCTTGACTGAAACGCCTGTGAATATGTTCTTACTTGGCACTGTAAATATGAGAAGAAGGCCAGACCCTTTAATTTTTTCCCAGCTTGGTTCCTGAATGCTGCTTACCTAGCATTGAGGTTGCTGTTTTGAAGTAATGTCATTCACTTTCCCAGTTCCTTCTGCCCCACCTCTCCCAGTGTTGTCTTTCATCTCTGCACTCAAACCAAGCACAGTCTACCACAATTTTTTTTTTTTTAAGATTATTTATTTATTTACTTGACAGGGAGAGAGAGAGAGCGTGCCAGTGAGAGAGGAAACACAAGCAGGGGGAGTGGGAGAGGGAGAAGCAGGCTTCCCACCAAGCAGGGAGTCCAGTGCGGTCCTTGATATGGGACTCGATGTGGACTTGATCCCAGGACTCTGGGATCAGGACCTGAGCCAAAGGCGGATGCTTAATGACTGAGCCACCCAGGTGCTCTAGGACCTTCTACCCTTCCTTCAAAAAGGAACGCTCTCTAGAGAGCCTAGAGAGGGATGAGATGTGTCCTTCCCTCCCAGTAGGAGTTAGATTTTTAATTTTCATCAGTAAATATTAATGACAGAAAAACTACTTCATAGTAGCATTCTCCAGTAAATTTATTAAGACATTTGTTAGCCACAGCATCTTTGTCAACTTGGGAAAATATAGTGTGAATCATATTGTTTCTTTAGTCTTCATGTAGATACATGGATTTTGATGATTCTTTGCAATAATTCCTGTCTCTCCATGGCTTTCTGGCCTATTGGATGGGAACCAGTACTCTAGGATTAAATTAAGATCGACACTGCTCACACTGGCTAATATTTAGGAGGAATATTAAACATACGCACATACCAAGATATTTACCAATAAAGCCATATACATTAAGTGGGATGATGTAGTAGGTGGAGTCATATAATTAAATTGCAGGGTTCTTAGTTGGGAGATTTAGGAGTGTTCCAACCTCTACCTTTTAAAGAGATAATATACTTTATTGGAAAGGCACATTTGTCTTAGGACCTCACTATCTAGTTGGTCCCACAAGGGACTGAAGAACCAGAACGTCATTAGGAACAAGGACAGCAGCACCCCCCCCCCCCCCGGCAATCTCCCACTCTTTCAGGGGAAGTTAGAGTTCTTTCTGTGCATTTTTTTCATCTCTTTGCAGGCTGGCTTTCTTGCTGCTGTTTGCACGTGGATGTCTGCTCCACAGCTAGCTCCTCGTTTTAAGAACCCAAAAGAGACTCCATTATCCATCTTTGTCAATTATATTTAAAATTTTAAAAAATCATGAATTTGGAAATTTTACAGCTAAGATAACTATAGCTTTATTTCAGATTAATTGCTTTTTCTCCAATTGTTTTACCAAGTAACAGCTGAACAAGTGCCATTGTTTGATGATACTATGTATAAATGCATTGTGAACACATTTCACAATACTAAGAGTTGGAAAGTGCTTTTAAACCTTCAGTCTTCAAAAGCTATGTCTGGAAGACATAGAAGCAAACTTGTACTGTTTCTGTTGGCAATATTGCCTTTTTTTCACTTCTTATTGCAGTTTACTATATAATATGGCAACAGAGCTAGCTAGCAACAAAGGGATTATATCTAAGTATAAATTTTTTTGTGAGAGGTAGTAAGGAGAAGTCTTTTATTTGGGAATCAAGATAAAAGTTTTAAAAATTCATTTTTTACAAACTAAGCTCAGGTTATGACACTTTAGAGGCTTAATCTTCCTGGTTTGTCAGGCCTTTAGAAAGTATTTTAGAAACTGTGACTTTGCAAATTTACATTACCTTTCATGCTGCTGGTAGGAATGTAAAATGGTATAGCTGCTGTGGAAATGAGTTTGGCAGTTTCTTAAGAAGCTAAACATACACTTAACAATTGCATTCTTGAGTATTTATCCTAGAAAAATGAAAACTTTTTCACACAAAGACCTGTACATGAATGTTCATAGCAGCTTTTCAAATAATAGCCAGGACTCAAAAACAACTCCACCTGTCCTTCAGTGGGTAAGTGGTTAAATAAAATGTGGTCTAGCCATATAATGGAACACCCACTCATAATAAAAAAAGGAACAATATTGCTGACATGTGACAGTTTGGGTGGAGCTTAACGGACATTGTACTATCGAGTGACAAAAGCCAATCTCAGAAGGGTGTGTGACTGTATCATTTTGTTTATATAGTATTCTTTTTAAAAAAAATTTTAAAAAAGATTTATTTATTTATTTGACAGAGAGAGAGATCACAAGCAGGCAGAGAGGCAGGCAGAGAGAGAGGGGGAAGCAGACTCCCCGCTGAGCAGAGAGCCCGATGCGGGGCTCGATCCCAGGGCCCTGAGACCATGACCTGAGCCGAAGGCAGAGGCTTAACCCACTGAGCCACCCAGGCGCCCCTGCTTATATAGTATTCTTGAAGTGATAAAATTGTAGAAATGGAGAACAAATCATTGTCTGTGGGGTTGAGGCTGGTGGGGTGGTGTGTTAACTCTGAAGAGGTAGCACAGAGGAATTTCTACGTAGTAACAGTTCTGTATCCTGATTGTTGGGATGGTTACAAAAGTCTTTACACATGATGAACTGTCCTAGGACTATAAATACGCTCAGAAAAAGAATGTAAAAACTGAAATTCGAATAAGTAGTTTAATTACTAATACTGTATCAATGTCAGTTTTCTGGTTTTGCTAATAGTACTGTGTGTGTCCAGTGTATGGCTCAATCACATTTCATTTAACTGTTAACCCACTGAAGGAGCTGTGGATTGTTTCTGGTTTTTGGCAATTACAGATAAAGCTGCTGTGAACACTCAAGTTCAGGGTTTGTTCCCCCCCCTTGATTTATTTGAGTATAATTGACTCAACGTTACATAGTTTCAGGTGTACAAAAGTTATTGGACACATTATGGATTCCGCTGCCTGCACCACACGTATAGCTACCATCTGTCAGGATGCATCGCTGTTACATTATTAACTATATTCCTTACCTTGTGCCTTCCTGTGACTCATTCATTCCATAATTGGAAGTGTGTATTCATGTACAGGTTTTAGTGTGAATTTAAGTTTTTATTCTTCTAGGATAAATGCCTGGGAGTACGAATGTTGGGTTGTGGGGTAAGTGAGTGTTTAACTTAAGAAACTGCCAAACGTCTCCACTATAGCTGTACCATTTTACAGTCCTATCATCACTCTATGAGAGATGCAGTTTTGTCACATTCTCGCCAGCATTTGGGGTTGGCAGTATTTTTTATGTTAGCCATGATGATAGGTGTGCAGTACTATCGCATCGTGGCTTTAATTTGCATTTCCTAGTGGCTAATGATGTTGAACATCTATCTTTTTTGGTGACTCGTCTGTTTGTATATTTTGCCCATTTTGTGTTCGGATTGTTTGTTTTCTTACTGTTGATTTAATTTTATTTATTTCTTTATTTTTTTAAAAAAGATTTTATTTATTTATTTGACAGACAGAGATCACAAGTAGGCAGAGAGGCAGTCAGAGAGAGGAGGAAGCAGGCTCCCTGCTGAGCAGAGAGCCCAATGGGGGACTCGATCCCAGGACCCTGAGATCATGACCTGAGCCAAAGGCAGAGGCTTAACCCACTGAGCTACCCAAGCGCCCCTTATTGTTGATTTTAGAGTGTCCTTTGTATATTGTATATTCTGAATACAAGTGCTTTGCCAGAGAAGTGATTTGTAAATATATTCTCTCAGTCTGTGGCTTGTCTTTTCCTCTATTAAAATTGTCTTTTTTTTTTTTTTTTAAAGACTTTATTTATTTATTTGACAGAGAGAGAGATCACAAGTAGGCAGAGAAGCAGGCAGAGAGAGAGGGGGAAGCAGACTCCCCGCTGAGCAGAGAGCCCGATGTGGGGCTCAATCCCAGGACCCTGGCATCATGACCTGAGCCGAAGGCAGACGCCTAACGCACTGAGCCACCCAGGCACCCCTAAAATTGTCTTTTGTAGTCCAAAAGATTTTAATTGATGAGGTCCAACTTATTGATACATGAATTGTGTTTTTGGCATCATGCATGTGTCAGAACTCTTTTATCTAATCCTAGGTCAGAAAGATACTTGGAATTTGATGTCTTACATTTAGATCTGTGATCCATTTTGGGTTAATTTTTGCACAGGATATGAGGTTTATGTCTTTAGTCTTTGTTTTTCTTTTCCTTTTGCCTGTGGATGTCCAACTGTTCCAAAACCATTAGTTGAAAAGACTACACTTGCCCCCTTGAATCATATTTTACCTTTGTGAAAAAAAATCAGTTGGCCATACACGGTAAACTTCATACCAAAATGAAGATAGGGAGTGAGTGTGCAGTGAAGTATGAACATTAATATAAATTTATGTAAGTACGGCATGGCTTGAGTCTTAAGTATGTACAGATTTGAGAGGAGTGGGAAAACACTCTAGAGAATAGCATGAGCAAAGACAAGTCCTAGAAAAAATAAGAACTGGCTGTTTTCAGGAGCAGGCACGTGAAGGGGAGGAGGGAAGTGGATAGTTGTTCAGGAATGTAACTGTTGGCTAGATTATAGTGTTGCTAACTGGTTTCATTTGATCTTGTGGGTTCTTGAGCAGGAAAATGATCCAGCAGAAATGGCATGCATAGAGGTTGTTGTAGACCCTATGTGGCGATAACAGGTTCACAAAGAAGAACAGGGTATAACCATGGCCCTTGGCTTAGCGCTTTGTGTCACAGCTGTCTACTGGAAAGCTGGAAAACTGGTGTAATGTCCAGAGTATGAAGTCCCTAGTATTTTCTGGAAGAATCCTGGTAGATTTCAGACTTTTGCCACTGTCTTTGGCAAACAGAACTCTGCTGCACTTCCAAACTCTTCCAAATTAATGCTACTTTCAGTACATTTCAGTACACGTGGGAGGAAGAGTAGTTTCTATTGACTCATTGTTGACATGGTTGACTTTTCTTATCAACCTGAGGGTCCTCGAGGTGAGCAACTGAAATGGTGAAAACAAAGAGTTAGTAAGTTGGTCCAATGAGGAGAGCTAATGGCACTGCCTTTATTTCATCATGGCAGAGAGGAGACTTGGGTTATTTGGTCAGTGTGTCCTGCCATTTGTATATGAAGAGCTCTACAGAGAATGAGGGCCAGCAATCTTTCTAAATTACTGAAGGCTAAACAAGGACACGTGTTTCAAATTGCAGCATCAGGATGAGTTATAGGTCAGAATCTGGAAGAATTTCCAGATGATAAAAACATTAGATACTTCATAAAAGTGACCCGACAGATCCTTAAGGTCAGAATAGGAACCTCCCTGTACTTCGGAAGTGTTTTCCTTTCGTCAGGAGGATGTGACAGGGACAGGCCATGAGTCCTCATTTGCTAATTGGTGACCCAGATTATTCAGTTTTTGTTTCTTAGCACCGGTTTCCTTTCTTGATTTCCTTATCTAAACTAATTATACTCCCCCCCCCCCCAATTCATCTGTGGGAATCTCTTCTGGTTTCTGCTTTGTTTCTTGCATTTAAAACATTATCTTGGATATTGATTGGACTTCTGTCGTTTAAAAAATAATCACCCAACAAATAGAACTTAATCTCAGGCAAATTGCCAAATATCAGTGCATTTCTGCTTTTTTTACTTAGAACATGGAAAAGCATGTCATCCCATTTTCTAAAACAATGATGACTTCTTGAGCAAGAATTTACTGCCGAAGAGATCACTGTGACGTGTGTTAATGAAAGATTGGCAGTGTGAAAAGCTTTGGTGCAACTGCTTGTCTTCAGAGTACCTTTCCTGTTTGATTTAATTTCTTTAGTCTGATTCTTTTCTACCAGTCTAGATCTTTTTCCCATTGAAATGTTGAAATTGACCAAGAATATTTCATTTGTGATTGCAGCCCTTCAGTATTGTTACGTAGATTTTTTTTTTTTTTTCTTTTTCTGCAGAAGAGCAAGCTCTTACAGTGCTATGCAAGCTGCCCATTTAAAACTATCATTGCTTGGCACCTATGCCCTAGTGACAGTTTGACCAACATGTGAGCAGGCACACTGCCATCCTGACAGATGGGCGGGCGTATAGGCAGCCAAGAAACCATGTATCTGCATCTAGTGTATTTGTTAAGGGCAGGATTCCCAGTCGGGGATGTTCAAACGTCTGTCCATCCTGAGCTTTCACGCCTATGGATAAAGGGATGTCATCATTAATTTCAGCTTCTGACTGAGATTCCATGGGTATATAAGAGCTTCTTGGCTCTACAGAAGTAGGCAATTGGGGACAATCAGGATAATTGTTCTCTCCTTCATCACAGGACTACTTCAAATAATCCTTTCCTCTTTCTTCTGGCCAGCTAGGTTTGCAGTGAGTACAAACCTGTTCAGTCCCTATACTTCTAGAATATGCGCTGTTCATTTATTTTCTAGAGAACAAAAGCTTTGAAAGTCATTTAATATTTGTGCTTTGGACAGCAAGGTATATGATTGAAGTCAGGTAGATCTGGGCTCAAATGTTAACCCCTGTATGACATTAGGGCCACCTGATTTTACCATCAAATCAAGGTAAAATAATACCTATTTCAGCCTGGTTGTGATCATGAACTGTGAGATGTGTATGTGAATTACTTGGTAGAACGTCTGGCCCACAGTGTGTGTTCAGTCAGTGTTCATCATCACTACTATCATCGTTGCTTTAACATACCAGAGGGAATTTTTCTCTGGAGAATTTTTGGAAACAGAAAATCTTTTTTTCAGCTTATCTCCCACCATTTTTGAAAGTCATGTATTGGATATTAGTAGATTGGTCTATAATGGAACGCTTCCAGTGACGGAACTCACTACCTCTAGCGCGGGCTTTTCACCCATGGCACTAGTGACATTTTAGGTGAGTCATTCCTAGTTGGGGCAAGGGGTTCTCTGAATAGTAGGCTGTTAGCATCCCTTGCCATGGGGACAAAATCATCCCAGGTTGAGAATCCCTGCTCTAGAGATAGCCTATCCTGTTTTTTGTTTTGTTTTTTGAAGGTTTTATTTATTTGAGAGAGAGCAAGAGAGAGGGAGAAAGTACAAGAGGGGGAAAGGATCAGAGGGAGAAGAAGACTCCCCCCGAGTGGGAGAAGCCACCGCAGGACTGCATCCCGCGACACCTGGATCATGACCTGAGCCGAAGGCAGACACCCAGCTGACTGAACCACCCAGGTGCCCCATACTATCCTGTTTTTAATCAAGTTAGCAAGCTTTTTCTTACATTGAGTGGAAGTCTTCTTTCTGATTTCTGCTACCCAATTCTGTCTTTTGGAGACACTTAGAACAAGTGGCATCTCTGTTCTGTGTAATGTCTTTTTTCAAATACTTGAAGATGGTCATCAGCTTTTCTCAGTCTTCTTGAGCTGAGACATCTCTAGTTCATTAGTTGTTCCTTACAAAGCATGTTTTTGTGTCATTTCAACCCATTGGTGGCTTTCCTTTGATTTAATTCCTTTTTTAGACTGTAGTGCTTAGGATTGAATGCAGTACTCTGGGGCTGGTTTGATCAGTAAAAATAGAGTCACATCTCTTGTTTCGGATATAGCATTTCTATAAACTTGTATTAGTGTGGGGAAGAATAATACCTTTCTTCTACGTACTGTGTTCTTATTATCAGCTGTATAATAGCTTTGATGACCACATCATACATCGAACTTGGATCATGTTGAGTAGATATATCTAAGCCGTATCTTCAGCCTATTCTCAGGCATTAGTTTTGGGGTCCAACACGGGAGCTTATGTGTATCCTGTTAAATTTTTTTTTTAATTGGATTTAGCTAACCACAGTATTAATTCTTGGTTGACTTGGAAGTTTTTTTTTAAAGGAAGTAGGTGATGATGCCATCAACTAAGATTGAAAATACAGGAGCAGGGCCTTTGTGTTTGCATGTGTGTGCATTTGCGCATGGAGATTGAAAAGGGGATTAAGATGGAAGCCTGGGGACCCCTAATATTAAGAGGCATCTGGGAGAAAGGAAGGAAGATAGACTACCAAGGGGAGAGGTGCGTAGAAGGTAGGATGAAAATGAGAGGAGTGTCTTGAAGGCTGGAGTGACTATGTGAAGTACAGTGATAGATACTTGAATACAAAATGAATAGGATGTGGTCTGCTTTCTCTGCCCATTGGTATTTGCCCTATCATTTAACTGTTCAGTTAATGGCATTACCTAGTCAGTTATAGCTGGAAAATTAGAGTCATTCTTCATTTCTTCTTCACACTCTTGCATCTATTTGAGTTACCAAGTTCTACTGATTAAAAAGAAATTTTTTTCCCCCTGAAGTATAATATACATACTGGAAAAAGCACAAATATTAAGGACCTAGCTCAGTGACTTTTTTTTTTTTAAACAAAGTGAACATACTAAAATCACGACCACCCAGAGCAAGACGTTCACTCTTCTAGCACTCCACATGCCCCTGTTGTGCCTCTTTCAAGTAATTGCTCCCGCCCAAGGTAACCAATAGTCTGACTTCTATAACTGTAGCTTAGTTTTGCCCGCTAAGTGAAATCTTACTGTATATAGTCCTTTTTACCAAGCTTCTTTCATGCAGCGCGTGTCTGAGGTTCATCTTTGCTGTGTGTAGTTTGTTGTTTTATAGCTCTGTTGTTCTGGTTATCTTTTACTGTACAGTCATTAGTTTTGGTTTTTGATTACTGCATAACGCACCACTCCAAACTTAGTGGAGTGAAACAGTAGCCGTTGTGTTGGCTCACGGATTCTGTGGGCTAGGAATTTGGTGGGCATAGCTTGTCCATGCTCTGTAGTAGTTGCGGTCTAGAATTGGTTAGAGGCTCCTTCACTCACATGCATGGTACCTTGGCTGGGGTGTCTCAAAGACGAGGTTCATGTGGGATTGTTGACCACAACAGCTGCACATAGAATTCTCCACTAGGCCTTGGGTTTTCACAGCATGTCGGCTGGGTTCCCAGAGGAAGCTTCCTGAAAGTGACTTATCCTTGAAAGTCATACAGTGTCACTCTGCTGTACTGTTGGTTGAAATAGATACAAACCTGCCTGGATTCAAGAGGAGGGAACATAGACCTCATGTCTTTCTGGGAGAGGTGTCCGAAATTGTGGCCATTTCTAAAAGTCATCACAAATTATATACTACAGTTTATCTACTGTTTAGCAGATGAATTTGAGTAATGACTACTTTGGAGCAGTTATGGATAATGCTGTCTTAATAATTCTTACTCATATCTTTTGGTTCACATATATATTCATTTTAGTTGGGTATGTGAGAGTAGAGTTATTGACCATAGTGTGTATGTATCTTCAGCTTTGATGAATATATACTGCTGACAGTTTTCCAAAGCGGTTGTACCAATTCATACTCCTACTGATAATGTATGTGAGATCTAGTTGCTGTGCAGTCTTGCCTCTACTTGGTACTGTCATTTAAACATTTAGAACTTTTTTAAACCATTCCTTGGTTGTGTAGATCTCAGTGTGATTTTAATTGGCATTTCCTTGATAGGCATTTTGAGCACCTTTTCGTATACTTGTTACTCATTTGGTTATTCTGTGTTGCAGAGTGACTGTTCAAGTCTTTTGCCCATTTTAGATAAGTTGGGTTGTCATTTTCTTATTGAACTATTGGAGTTTGCATATATTCTGGATATAAATTCTTTGTCAAATACATGAATTGTAAAAAATCTCTTCCCATCCTGTGGCTTGCCATGTCACTCTTGTAATGTGTCTTTTGATGAACTAAAATTCTAAATTTTAATCAGTTCCATCTTACCAGTCTTCTTTGTGGTTAGTGCTTTTTGTGACCTGTTTACTTTTGCTACCCAACAGTCATGAAGATTGTTTTTTTAGATTTTATTTATTTATTTGATAGAGAGAGACACAGTGAGAGAGGGTACACAAGCAGTGGGAATGGGAGAAGGAGAAGCAGGCTTCCTGCCGAGCAGGAAGCCCATTGTGGGTCTGGATCCCAGGACCCCAGGATCATCACCTTAGCCAAAGGCAGAGGCTTAACGACCGAGCCACCCAGGTGCTCCGAAGATTTTTTTTTTTTTTATGTTATCTTCTACTGGCTTTATTATTTTACCTTTCACATTTAGATCTGAGTCTCCAGGAATTGATTTTTGTGTGTTATGAGTTAGGGAGGTCAGGATCCTCCCTACCCTCCTCCCCCTGTATATTTAACCATACAAGTAGTAGCCAGTAGCATTGGGTCAGGTGGACACAGCTGGGAATTAGGGTTCCTATATTCCTAGCCTTAACCTACCTTTCATGCACCTTCTGAACTCTGGCTTGTTATTAAACCCCTCTGGCCTTAGCTTCATCTGTAAAAGAAAGGATTTGAAAGAAACGTGTTCTGATTTTTGTTCTGACTCTGGTTTATTAGATCATTCTGTGTAGTTCTACAGTTTTATTTAGGCTTGTTAGACTCTTCTTAGATCTGAGTTCTATCTGATGTGTTCCTGGTAACTCCCAGCTTTCTGCTATTGCCAGTAGTGATGAGTAGGCCATTTAGATCTTCATCTAAGCTACTGATGAAACACAGCTTTTTGATCATGTTGGCAAGTCCCTGCCCAGACATGGTCTTCTGATCTTCTTGGTATTTTTTGTCCCCTGCCAGGAACTCATTATTCCGTTTTAGTAAGCCATGGTTCAGGACACGAGTTCAATTTTCGAAAGCCTTTTGCATATACTATTCCTTATGCTTGTCCCTTACTTCGGTTTCTACTTGGACTTCTAAGAGTCACAGATATGGTGTAGAGTTTCATGAATCATCAGAAGTCATTTGTGACTGGTGAGTTCTAATCTCAACAGTCTCCTTTCCGGAGCATCTTGCATATGCGCTTCTGGAAAGTGGTGTGCCTTCGAATGTCAGGTTTTCACACTGTAATTGTGTCCTAAGTAGAGTAGTCAGGAACCACCTGGATGACAGAACAGGAAATCTGTCATTTGCTGGTTCCTTTGTGTTCTTAGGGGCCTGCCTTGGGGTAACTTCTACCCTTCTTTCAGGAGGTAAAGTTTTGTTTCTACAAAACAGTGTAACTCCAGTATAGATATATTGTTCCTTCCTTTATTATCCTTGATACTGCATTTTTCTTCTCATTAACTTCTTTAAACACCTTTATTGAGATGTAGTTCACATATCCTACGATTCACTCATTTAAGGAGTATTGTTCAGTGGTTTTTAACATCTCCCCAGGACTGCAACTATTGTCATAATCTAATTGTACAATATTTTCATCAACCTTAAAAGAAACCTCCTACCCATTAGCAATCACTCCATTCTCTCCTCACCCCCCACAGCCCTAGGAAACTATTAGTCTGCTTTTGTCTCTGTAATGCCTATTTTGGAAATCTTGCATAATTGGAGTTGTAAAATATAGGGTCTTTTGTAACTGGCTTCTTTCACTTAGTATAATGTTTTCGGGCGCGTCCATGTTGTAGCAGGTGTCAGTGCTTCATTTTTTTTTTTTGCTGGGCAGTAGTGCATTGTATGGGTAGAGCTCGTTGGTTTATTCATTCATCCGCCCAAGGGCATCGGAGTTGTTTCCAAGTTTTGACTATTATGAATAATACTGTTATGAACATTTATGTACAGTTTTTTTGTGGATGTATGTTTATTTCCTTTAAGTTATGTGCCTACCAGTAGACATGCCGTGTCATGAGATAACTCTGTGTTTAACATCTTTAAAAGAACTGCCGGATTGTTTTCCAAAGTCAGCTGCACCATTATACACTTTCAGTAGCACTGTAGGTGGGTTCAGATATCTCCGTATCCTCACCAGTGCTTGTTATATTGTCTCTTTTTGTTAGAATCTTTGTGAGTATGAAGTGGTATCTCACTGTAGTTTTGGTTTTCATTTCCCTAATGACTACCATTGTCCAACTCCTTTTTGTATACTGTTGGCCATTTGTACATCTGTTTTGGAGAAATGTCTGTTTAAATCCTTTGCCCATTTTTAAATTGGATTGTCTTTTTATTATTGAGTTTGTTAGCCTTTTAACGTTCAGTTTGATTTATTTGCAACTAGAAATATTCTTTTGCCTTGGTTTTCTTTCCTTTGTTTTTCTTTCATTTTGTTAAGGGACCATTCATTCTTTCTGTAGTAAGGGAGAGGGTTAAGAAGGTTTTCAGGCCTTTTGCATTCTCTTGGCAACAGCTTCCCTTGGCAACCTATAGAATTGTGGAATACCTTAGACTGGAAAATGTACATCTCCTGATTATTGGAATAGTAGTTTTGTAGTTCATACTGGTTCTAAAATGAACCATGCTTCTTTCTTTACAAATCAGTAGGTAAAACTCCTGGCTTAGACTTTAATCCAAGTAATTTTACAGGTGAGGGAAAAAGACCTGGAGAAGTTGGATCATGTTTAGGTTCACAGCAGATAGACCTGGAGCATAATTCAGTCCATTCTTAAGAAAAATGTGTTGGTTTCTCACAAGGTGACAACTTCATGTCAGACTTGGGATACCAGGGTTAGACAGGGTCCTTAATTTCCAGATTCTCACAAAAAATGTCAAAAGAGCGTGACATATATGCAATTAATGGTAATATAGTGTCATAGTGCTGTGAAATGTGGGCAAGGTTGTAGAGTCTAGTGCTCTTAACACCACTCAGTGCTGAAATTTGCATTTTACTTTCCTTTGCATGTAGGCAAAATTAGATTTTTGAGTTGTTGATTTTGTCTGGACCACCTAGTGAAGAATTTGTAGCAACATGGACGGGACTGGAAGAGATTATGCTGAGTGAAATAAGTCAAGCAGAGAGAGTCAAGTATCATATGGTTTCACTTATTTGTGGAGCATAACAAATAATATGGAGGACAAGGGTAGATGGAGAGGAGAAGGGAGTTGAGGGAAATTGGAAGGGGAGGTGAATCATGAGAGACTATGGACTCTGAAAAACAACCTGAGGGTTTTGAAGGGGCGGGGGATGGGAGGTTGGGGGAACCAGGTAGTGGGTATTAGGGAGGGCACAGATTGCATGGAGCACTGGGTGTGGTGAAAAAACAATGAATACTGTTACGCTGAAAATAAATAAAAAAAATTAAAAAAAAAAAAAGAATGGTAACAAGAGTGCCATCATTCAGATGCTGAGTTTGCGGGAGAAACGGACTTTAGAATGTTTTGGGTTTTACACTGGAACCTGAAGATAGTCTCATCAAGTACAGTGTTTCTGTACATATACTATTAACTGTTTTTTTCAAATACTCTGCAGTGGTTTATTACATTGTTTTTTCCCTGAGTTTATGTTAATATTTTATGTTAAAAACAACAACGAAAAACTTCCTTTTGAAGATCTTTACATCAGTGATTTATTTCATTACTACTTTTGTTCTTTTGATCTTTGGAAGTCATTCTTTTTATTCAGAGTTGGGTTGGATATTTATAGTAACATGTGAATGTATTTCTCTTTTATTTTTTATATTGTTTTGATGGTGTTTGTAATAGTATTCAGTTGTAATATTAAAGCAAATATTTTACCACCTTAAGACTTCTTGTTTTGCAAATGATTTATTCCGTGGTATGTGCTCTCTTTTAATGCTTGTGTTAAGTAACCAAAAGGCATTTTTGCAAAAATTTTATTTTTTATACATGTGTTTTGAATCTCGGTTGGCCCTCCTAACTTATTGGTTGTAAAAGCCATGGACAAATTTTTTAACTTCTCTTATTCCCAGTTTTGTTATATGCAGTCAAGATAATGCCACCTGTGTTTTGTGGTTATTTTAAGAGTCAGAGATCGTGCATTTAAATTAGCCAACATAGAGCCTGCCATATAGATGCTTAATAGTGAGGGTAGCTGTTGTTATATGTTAGTTCATTCATTTGTAAGAACTGTAATTAATGGTTAATTCTTTCTCATATAGATTCAGTCATCTATATTTTTACTCATTTAGGATTACTTGGGCAAAAGTAAATGATCATATTAATGTAAGAACTTCATGTCAGTATTCACTTTCAGTCAGTAGTCTTTCAGATTGTATTGCTCTTTAAAGACTGACTTAGGCTTTACCTCAAAACCATAAAGGTGTGGTCTTGTCTGCTAATATAGGCACTGAGAGTTGTTTCTCTACATAGTCGATTGCTCTGTTTTTAATTTGAAGCGGTGGCTGGGCTGACTTAGGCAGATCCTGCGTACAGGCCGTTTCCAAAGTAACAACACTAGAGAGAGCTACTTGGTATTTTATGTAATACAAGTTCTTTCATTATTCATGAAGAACGCTTTGAAAATATTTTAATTGAAAAATAAATGCACAGAATGAGAAATTTAGACAATATAGGAGGATAAAGAATAGAAACTAAACCTACCATGAAGGCATCTTTTCCCAATTGGTTATATAGGGTACCAGTAATATGCTGTCTCTACACATGGTGCGTTGTTGCACAAGTCCTGGGAGTGCTGGTCATATATATTCAAGCATATGCAGCATACATTTTTCACTTAACTGTATCTTGGAGGCTTTTCAATACTGATGTATATAGGTTTACCTCATTTTTTAAGTTGCATGTTCATTCTGTGGATATGACATCATTCACTTAATAAGTTCCCTTCTGATGTAAATTAAAGATGTTTCTAGTCTTTTGTTATATTATGCTGCAGTGAATATCCATGTACATGTTAACCTTAAAGTAACATTTATTTTACTAGCAGAAATGGATTCATTCAGAAATAACTATAATTCAGGACAAGCAAACTATAGCAAAACCAGAGGCTAGTTCCACAAAGGAGAGGAACATTATTTTATGGGGAAGAAAGAGGAAGCTGGGAGAGGTTGTTCCGAGTGAAAGTCCGCTGGAGAGAAGCAAGGATTCTGGGTGCTGAGGTTTCTCATTGGCTGAGCTGGGCTGCTGACTATTTCTTGTGGGAGATGTAATGTACGTCTATTCCTGTGGGGCCTGTAATTGATGGTTTTTCTGTTGACCATTCTTTTGCTGGATCTGTCATGGACGATTCTTCTAGTAATTGATGTTGAGTGGTATGGCTCCCCCTCTAGCCCCCTGACTCCACTTTAGTGAGATTTCCCTTCACTAATTTTCACATACATTTGACAGGATGTGAGTGTACCTATAGGACAAATTGCTAGAAGTGGGCTGAGCCATAGGGCTGTGTATGTAACATTTTGGTAGCTAATGCTAAAGTCATAGGGCCTCATACTCTTGTCAACCCAGGGTATTTTCTAACTCTTTGAATTTGGCTAATCTGATAGCTTAACAATGTGATTTTAGTGCTAAATTAAGTCTTACTGTAATTTTATTTTGCATTTTATTAATGAATGAAGCTGAGCCTATTTGCTATTGATCTTTAGGATATAATGTTAGTAAAAGAAATCATGGTGACAGACAAGGTATATAATATTTTGCCTGTTAACCTAAGACACAGTTTATACAGATACATGTATTTTACTTGCTGCTTAAAACTAAAAACTAATCAAAACAGTTACATGGAGGGAAAGGACAGGAAAGCTGGGGAATGGAAGCTAGAATTCTGAACACATCTTGTGTTGTTTTAGTTTTGGAAATGTAAATGTTTGACAAAATAACAAAAATTTGAAGGGAAGAAATATGTCTCAGTTAAGTATTTAGGTTAATGTTTGGAATGAAGAATTTTAACACATGAGACTAGAGACAGATATAAAGGCAAAGAAGTTAAGCAAAAACGCTTTAATCTTAAATTTGAATAGAATATATCAATATAAACTTGTGATGTGTTTTCTCACTGAAAAGAATTCTAGCTTTGTCCACTAAAAAGATCTAGAAATAATGACAACCTGGGACCAGTGAATATTGTAGGGCCCAGATTTTGGTCTCTAATCCATTTTCCACTAAAAGGAGACAGGCTTTTTGTAGAAGTGATTGATTTTAGGTTTGGGACAGGAAAATGTGCATGAGGAACCTGGAACATCTTATTCTAGAAAGCAAGGAAAATATCCAGGACTGTTGGGGTTGAATCAGAAGGATACAGTGGCCAGCCCAAAGGGCTTTCATTGTTCAGTGCAAAAAGGAAAGAGCAGCCCTGGCCGCAGAAGCTGCCAGACATTCACAGACAGGCCATGTTGTCCTTGGGTTAAATGTAAGCAGCCTCACAGAATACCTCAGACAGGGTTTCACTCACGTTATGATAAAATGAAACCAGGCACAAAGCCAAGGTCTCTGCGTTATCCACAAAATTCTTGACCAAAATGAGTGATGGCTACTTCTTTACCACTTACAGCTTTATCTTCATTCTAGTATCCCCTCCCTGCCATAGGATTTATGGAGATACTCATTCATAGAATTACCCCACTTTCTGACATCTAATTTAGGAAAATTCCTGCTTCCTCATATCCTCCCCCAAATTACCCAACCAAAGCCTGAATCCTGTAATAGATTCTTTTTTAAAAATTATTAACATATATATTATTTGTTTTAGGGATACAGGTCTATAATTCATCAGTCTCACGCAACGCACAGTGCCCAGCACAACACATACCCTCCCCTGTGTCCATCACCCAATCACTTCATCCCTCCCACCCCCCTCTAATACAGCACCCCTCAGTTTGTTTCCTGAGATTGAGTCTCTTATGGTTTGTCTCCCTTTCTGGTTTTATCTTGTTTCATTTTTTCCTCTCTTCCCTTATGATCTTAGGTTTCTTTATAACATAATCTTACTGAGCCACCCTGGTGTTCCCTGTGGAATGTGTTCTCCCAACTTGTTTCACTCAAGGTGTGTTCCTGGTGTTCTTTTACCGAGGGGCTCTGACAACACATAGATGGCAGAACACTTTGTGCAAAGAAAGTAACAAAGGATAGGAGGGACACATTCAGTGACAGTAGAGGGACCTAGTTAGCAAAATTCACAAAGGGGGACATTTTACAAAACAAACGACAAGGGAAGGAAAAAAAAAATAAAAGAGGGAGGTGGCATTTGTCCATTAAAGAGATTGAAAGACTCGTTCGCCAGATGCGGCAAGTAAAAATCAGCTATAAGAAGACACTTCTTGGGGCACCTGGATGGCTCAGTGGGTTAAGCCTCTGCCTTCGGCTCAGGTCATGATCTCAGGGTCCTGGGATGGAGCCCCGCATCGGGCTCTCTGTCTGCTTCTCTGCCTACTTGTGATCTCTGTCTGTCAAATAAATAAATAAAATCTTTAAAAAAAAAAAAAAAAGAAGACACTTCTTGAGACAATTAGAGAGTCTTTGAACTTAGTAGTAGATGATATTACAGAATGATTGTTAATTTTGTTAATTTTGTTAGATGTGTTAATATTTATTGACTATATTTTTAAAAAAGTAACTTAGAAGAATTTGCGTATGAAACGATGTAATGTGTGGGGTTTACTTTGAAACTGTCTGGAGGGGTGAGTGGATTGGGTAAAGGGAAGAAACAGATTGGCTATGTGGTTTTAATTGTTGAAACTGGGTGATGTGTATGCGGTAGTTTATCATACCCCTTCTCTGCTTTGTATGAATTTGAAAATTCTCATAGTAAGGAGTTTCTAGAAGCCTTTTGTATTTCTTTTTCTGTGAATTTCCATCTGCACCTCACTTCTCCATTTTTCTCTTGGATTTTTGTCTTTTTTTTTTTTTCTCCTTAGAAAGGAATCTTTAAATACTAAGAAAGTTAGCCTTTTTTGATGTTTTTCATATGTCTTTCAGGTTTGTTTATGCTATTTTTAACCTGTGGAGTATTTTTATTTTGTCAAATATATAAATTTTCTTTATGGCTTGACTGTTTTATTTTGTTGTCTCAGAAAACCTTGTCTCTGGGAGTCTTTAAAGTTTTTCTTTTATGTTTTCATGAAGACTTTTTTAATGACTGGACTACACTTCTGATATGCTTGTACTATTTGGTCATCCTAATTTCCTTCTGAGTATTTAGAGCTATTCTCCCCTTAAGCCCTGCTGCAAGAATATGTAAGGAAAAATGTGCAGTTGCTATCCTGTGTAGATTTAAATGTGAACATCCAGTGAATTAACTCTAAACAAAGCTTGGTTGTTAAATTTGCCCCCATATCAGAGAACTAATGGGAAATCTGTCATTTACAAAATTCCCAAACATGCTAAGTGCTGTATAAACATAAACAGTATAGTTCAACCTTTCCAATTTTAGAACAGTTTCAGTGTTTGCTTAACATACAGAAGCATTCCTTTTAGTTCCTTTCGTAGGGCCTGTGGGTCACCTACCTTTGAAGTCAGCATCTTCACACTTGCTCCCCTCTTAGATGCCCTGCTTTATTACGGGCAGAGCAGGACGTTCCCAGCATCTATCTGCTCTCTGTAGGATGAACGAATGTTACTGCAAAGTCTTCTTCATGGTTGGTTCCTGGAGACCTGTTAGGACTCCAGGGATGGATCTTCTAACCCGCACATCTAAAGTCAGAAAGAGAGGTACACAGCGAGACCTCACCGGATCCTTTGCTTTTCCGGGCAGGTGTCGACAGTGGGGCTTCCTGGGCTTGTGCTCGAAATTGGACCATCCTGTGTACTCTCGCTTGAAAATAAATTCTGCAGTTAGTGCTCCTCTTTTAGAACTTTTAGAAATCGTTTAAAGGACATAAAAGTTGAGGAAGTACACTTGATATACTGTATTTTAAACATTTGCTATCCCAAAAAATGTTATAGTGTAATGTAAATCAGCTTCTCAATACAAGTAGAAAACATTCTGACTAGGAAGAAATTTTTCTTCTCTGAAAATACCCACTTTCTTTCTCAGAATTAGAAGCGTGAGTCTTCACCTAGTTCTTTCCAGCGTAGGTGTGAAAACCTGACTAGTGTGACAATTGCTTCCAAAGATGGTGTCACAGTTTGAGTTTAGCTTAATGTTTTTCAGGAATAAGTCTGTGAATTTATAGGATCATTATCTCTGGAGGTTCACTTCTGTATTCTTATGGATTGTTGTGCTGTAGTTGACTCTTGTTTTGTTAATGTCCTTACAGATAACATACAGCCATGAATCCTTTTGCAACTTAAGTTGATATGCCTAGTTCTCAGAGTGAGACCAGAGTGGGACTGATTGATTGGGTGTCCCTACTAGGAACAATGAGCTTTTCTTTGCTTTTCTTTGTCACAGGTTTTTATGTTAAATGGCATTGGTAATAAGTATAATTTTATTCCATGGATATCCTTACAGTTCAGTCTCAGCCATAGGATTTGTGGGAATAAAAAAAAGTAAGTATATGAAGACCGTTGGTATGTTTGGGAAGGGGCTATATAAACTCAAGATGCTGTATTTTAGTTTTTAGATGATTTCTTCATGGTAACCAAATGCATTAATCAACTTCTAATTAGCTGGCTCATTTGTAAGAGAATTGTCTTTAAATATATTGCTTTGAAATTGTTCCTGAAGTAATTTAGCAGAAGAGGTGATGAAGTTCTTTGTTGACCGATTATCTCTTGTTTGCTTTTATTCTTTGACTTACTGTAGTTTGGCGGGAAGCCATTTATACCAAAACATGTAATTACTTTTTAATCCCAACTAAGTTTGAAGTGTAAATGAGTGATCTTTGATTTGGGATGCAATGGGATGGGGAAAGGATGGTCTTTTGGGGAGCTCCTCTTGAGTCCTTCATTCACTAATTTGTATTTTTTTTCCAACTTCTGAAATGAACTAGAGGGAGCCTTTCTTGACATCCTCTAATACGGTAGAGTTGTGTGTAACAGAGCTAGTATGTTGAACATGAGTGACTGAATGAAGAAAGGAGCATGTGCCGGCGTATCTAGATCGGTGGTCCAGTCTGTTCATCACCTCCTCTGTGTGGCATTTCAACTCACGGACGCACCAGGGCTCTTGAGGAAGAGGGCCTTTCTGGTTTCAGAGTTCTGCTGGTAATTATCATGCGTAGCCAGGACTGAGAGCTACTCCCTCAGACCGTGATACTTATGTAATTTGAGTTTATAATTTTGCTCTGAACTTGCTGGCGCTAGTTGAAAAAATGAGAAAACAGGTTTCAGAGCTCTTACTTGCTGTCTTAAAAACTTGGACCCTACTGGAAGAGGTACTTTCTCCCTGCCCTGAAACCAACAGAGTTTGGTTCTGTAGATGTCCACAACTGCTCACTGTCTCTAATAAATAGTTTTATCAGAGGATTCAGAAACATTCTTTACCTGGAGGGCTTTTTATTGATCCTTGTTTGAAGCTGATGATATAAAAATCCTAACTGTATGAAGGTGTTTCTACATGAAACTAAGTGCAGCTTCTAGAGGCCAAAGGCTGCATTTTATCCATGCGCATTTCCAGCTCCACACATCAGTTTTGGAGGTGTTTTATAAATGCCTTTGGAATAAAGGAGTTCAGATATTTGATATTCTGGTGAACTACTTTGTTGTAAAGATCGAGCTTAGAAAATCTAGAGTAAGAGATGATTAGCATGTTTCCTAGACCATCTGTCACTAATATCAATTGTTTCTACTTGGCACTGAAGACTTGTTTGGGGGTTGGGGGGTGGTAGCTGGTGTAAAGTTTAAAAAAATCTAAAAAACGTCCTAGGTTATTCTGCACCCCTCTGTTTGGTGGTTGAAAGTCAGTGCCGTGTTTAAAAAATTGACATACTTATTATCCAGGAAGGATTAATGCGGTCATTGGTTTTTCCAGTAGCAACACCATTCTAGTAAGTGGTAGCTGTTTCTGCTTTGCCCCCTCCCGATCTGTTTGATGGATTCACCAGAGCGAGCTGTTGGAAAACGTAAGCCAGAGCATGCCACTTCTCTGCGCAAAACCTTCCCTGGATTTCCCATCTCCCCGAGAGCTAAAGTGGGTGTCGTTACAGTGAGTGGCCTGTGTGTTGGGTGTGATCACCAACCCTGTGCCGTTGTATATCTGTGACATCAGCTAGTGCTCTCCCCTGGCGGATTCTTCTGCAGCTGCCCCCACCTCCCTGCTACTTTGGCTTCCAGAACAAGCTGGTCATACTCTTGCCTTAGGGCCTTTGCACTTGCTGCTCCCTCTGTGTGGGGTGCTCTTCCTCTAGATGACCGCATGGCCAGCTTCCCTCACTGTGTTGCAGGTCTTTGCCTGCAAACATTTTGTCATTTTCTCCTAAGGGTTTACCAGATCATCTTTTAAATTTCACCCCCCTCCCTCATCCCCTCTCCTTACTTTATTTTTTCCCTTAGCACTTATTACCATTGGACACTGAGCATGTTTTAATTTTTAACAGGTTATCTTAAATTTAAAAAAGCTTAATGAGGGCTGGATTTTTTAAAAAAGATTTTATTTATTAATTTGATGGAGAGAGATCACAAGTAGGCAGAGAGGCAGGCAGAGAGAGAGGGGGAAGCAGCCTCCTGTTTTTATATTTCCTGTCAAAAAGTTACAAACCATTTACTCTAATAGCACTAGTAAGTTACTTAATGTTAAAGTTAAGGGGAAACTAGGGCTTTGTCCTAGGCTCTACTTTTTAGGAATGGAAGCTGATCCATTATAAACCCATTCCTACCTTGAGGTGACATTAGTGACAAAGGCACTAAGATTTTCAATTTATATCAGGCTTACATAGTTTAGCCTTTGGATAGAGTGGACTCTGAGTATAGAATAATATACATTAGCAAAAACTATCAAACATGAAAACTTTGGTGAGAAATAGGTCAATGAGAAAATTCTTTTTTTTTTTTTTTTAAAGATTTTATTTATTTATTTCACAGAGAGAGAGAACACAAGTAGGCAGAGAGGCAGGCAGAGAGAGGGGGAAGCAGGCTCCCTGCGGAGCAGAGAGCCTGATGCGGGGCTCGATCCCAGGACCCTGAGATCATGACCTGAGCTGAAGGCAGAGGCTTAACTCACTGAGCCACCCAGGTGCCCCAATGAGAGAATTCTTGACTCGTGTTCAGAATATGATTTTTATTTTGATTGAAGTATTGTGAATTAAAATGCAAGCATAATACATGTCCCCAAATCTTGAAGAAGTACGTTTCCCCTTTTGCTAAAGTCAAGAGCCCTGAAGTGGACTGCAGGGCTCTGTTGGAAGCGTTGCGCCCATGTTACCTGGCTGTCCCCTCCTCCCACCACCTCCCCGTTCCCGAGTAAGCCACAACGGAATCCTTCTTTGTTCGTGTGGCGTGCTCTTACCTTAAGATCTTTGCACTGCTTGTCCCTCTGCCCACAATATCCTCCCAGTTATACCACCTGTGAGTCTGCTCAGATCTCACCTACCTTCTCAGTGAGGCTCACGTGCCCCCTGCCACCCTGCTCTCCCTGTCCTCTCCCCTCCTGATCTCTGTTACTTTCCTTTCCTTTTTTTTTCCTTTAAAGCACAGCACCTACATTTTATAAAATATTATATACTTTACTCATTATGTCTGTCTGTCTTCCTTTCTTTCCTTTCCCTTTCTTTCTGTCTGTCTTTCCTTCTGCTAGAATATGTGTCAAAAGGACAGGACCTCTGGGGCGCCTGGGTGGCTCAGTGGGTTAAAGCCTCTGCCTTCGGCTCAGGTCACGATCCCAGCGCCCTGTGTCAAGGGGTCTCTGCTCAGCGGGGAGCCTGCTTCCCCCTCTCTCTCTGCCTGCCTCTCTGCCTACTTGTGATCTCTCTCTGTGTCAAAAAAAAAAAAAAAAGCAGGACCTTTGTTTTGTTCCTTGAGGTCAAGTAAGCATCGAGAACAGTGCTTGGCACATGGGATATATTCAATAAATATTCGTTAAGTAAGTGGATGAATTAATGCAATTCGCATAACAAATTCATAAAATTCACAGTTAGCCTTTATTTACTATTGTGGTGACTAGTAGATTTCGCTACAGGCATACCTTGGAAATACTGTAGGTTTGGTTCTAGACCACCACAATCCAGTGAGTATTGTGGTAAAGCAACTCAAATGAATATCTTGGTTTCTTAGTGCAAATATGAATGTTACATTTACACTGTTCTGTAGTGTTTTAAGTGTGCAATAGCATTATGGATTAAAAAAAACAATTATATACTTTAATTAAAAAATCTTATTGCTAAAAAATGCTATCATCATCTGAACTTTCAGTGAGTTGTAATCACTGATCACAGATAATAAGTAAAATAATAATGAAAAAGTTTGAAATACTGCGAAAATTCCAAGATTACACGAGAGACATGAAGTGAGGAAATGCTGTTGGAAAAATAGTGCAAATAGACTTGCTCTGCTGAAGGTTGCCACAAACCTTCAATTTGTAAAAAAACACAGTATCCCTGAAGTAATAAAGCAAAGTGCAATAAAGGGCGATAGGCCTGTAATTAGCATCTGTAAGGACAGCCTTTGAAATAACACCACTTGTAATGCTTTTCCAATTCTGAGTGTGCACATGCAGGGGAAGGGTGATTTCATAGTCTCCAAGAATATATGGGGGTTGTACTATGTCTGTTTTACCTTTTGTGTCTATAAACTCTTCATTCTTTTTTTTAATTGTGGGAGGAAAATAACAACATAGAATCACAAAATTTACTATCCTGCTTTTTAGTGTACAGTTCAGTAGTGTTAGGTATGTTCACACTCTTGTGTAGCCAGTCTCCTGAACTCTCTTTATCTTGCAAATTTGAAACTGTACCCATTAAACAATAGCTCCCCCTTCTTCCCCCTCCCCTCAGCCCTGGCAACCCTTCTATTTTCTGTTTCTATACTTCTGTAAGATACCTCGTATTAGTGGAATCCTACAATATTTGTCTTTTGGGGACAGGCTTATTTCACTCAGCATAATGTCTTCAAGATTTCACCCGTACTGTAGCAGGTGTCAGAATGTCCTTCCTTTTTAAGGCTGAATAATACCACATTGTATGTATACACCACATCTTGTTTATTCACCTGCCCACGGACACTTGGGTTGCTTCCACCTTTTAGCTCTTGTCAGTAGTGCTGCTGTGAACATGGGTATGCGACTTTCTCATTGAGACTGTAAAGTGTTTTCTTGAGATCTGTTAGCTGATAGGAAAGGCATATCAACCAGTTCTGTTTTTGTATATGCCTCCCTCTTAACTTCAAAGCCTTAATTTTATTTCTAAGATCTTCAGTTTATGGAATAGCATGTTTTTTCTTTTCTGTAATTTACTTTCACATTATAAAATGTGTACTTTGGTGTAAGCTAGGGAAGTGTAGGTGGTCTGCTTTTTTAACATGATTCCTCCTGGAAAACTGTATGTCAAAAGCAGGACAAACTCCCTGAAAAAACAGGCTGTTACTCATTGTTGTGTTTCCCAAATTACCTAGACTGTGAGTGGCCTGAACCATAGAATGAGCCCCAGGATAGTATTGTGTTGTGAAGCAAAGGAAGAGAATGTTTCTAGAAGGAAAGAATGAACAACAGTGTCACACCTCCTGAGCAGGCAGATGGGAGGGTGTTGTGTCATTTGCACTCAGTGCCCTTAGCAAGAGCAGTAGGAGCAGATCCTGAAGACAAAGTCGACAAGGATCGATGTTTGGCCCCAGGGAGGAGAACAGAGATGGTATTAGCGCCACGTGATCACTGAGACATTTGCATGAGAGGAAGAGGAAAGTTAGGGTGATAATGGGGAGAGACTAATTAATAGTGTAAGTCCTAAGAAGGTTGGAGGGGATGGGATACAAGACAGAGGTGAAGGGCCTGATGTTTGGTAGGGGAGCAGAGCTTCCCTGAATTGTGATGGGGGGACGGAAGATAAGAGGAATGCCCAGGTGGGCTTGATGTGGGTGCAGGTGGTATGCAGGTTTTGGTCTTAGAAAGATAAAACAAGGGGTGCCTGGGTGGCTCAGTGGGTTCTGGGTGGCTCAGTGGGTTAAAGCCTCTGCTTTCGGCTCAGGTCATGATCCCAGGGTCCTGGGATCGAGCCCCGCATCGGGCTCTCTGCTCAGCGGGGAGCCTGCTTCCCTTCCTCTCTCTCTCTGCCTTCCTCTCTGCCTACTTGTGATCTCTGTCTGTCAAATAAATAAAATCTTAAAAAAAAAAAAAAGAAAGAAAAAGAAAAGAATTCCCACTTAAAGCTTCAGTTTTCCCTCTGAACTGGGAGATGAGGTTGTCTGTTGAAATTTATGAGTTAAGAAAGGGAAAGGTGGTTATGAGGAACATAAGCAGTGTTGGCATAGTCATTGTAGGGAGTGGGAAGAGATATCTGCTGCCAGGCTTGTAGAAGGAGGGCAGTGTCCATTGCAGTTGAGGGAGGTACAGTAAGCATAAAGTTAGACATCAGATACTTGAGAAGAAAAACCTTTTTGCTGTTTAATTTGACACATTTATTGAATTCCTATCTACTGCATGTGTTGGAAGATAGTTCTTGTACCCAGGAAGCTTAGAAACTTGCAGAACATTTATTACAAAAAAGAAGAGGTAACAACAGTCCTGAAACTTCAGAGATCAGATCTGATTGAAGAAGAGAGAGTTCTTTGGGTTTGGAAAAGACTTGAGTCAGTGTAGATGGGGGAGGGTGAGAAAAAGCTTTACACCTCTGAGTGGAGAGAAGAGCCCTTAGGTACCATGTTAATGGATGGAATAGTGAATAGTCCAGTTTGTTCAGAATTATCCCGGAGTCAGTGTGTCTCCATGCAGTTTAAAAACATATCAGAGAAACCTATGATTTAAAGAAGATTCTGTAAAAGTGTGTGATCCCTCGCCCCCGCCCCGCCCCAGGGGAGCTTCTGTGCATATCTGTTGTAAGGGAACATATGACTAGTCGTCCATGTGTGGCAGGCTCTGTTGCTGCACTGTAAATTCCCAGTTTGGATTGGATGAATTTGTAGAGCTCATCAAGTGTAAGTGGTACTTTTCGATCCATTCAAGCTTTTTTTCTGTCTTGAAAATTCCAGATTGGAATCCAGGACTTGAAAAATGTCAGTTGTCTAAATACAGTACCATATTGTGATAAATATAGCTATTGAAATTAAAAAAAAAATCTCTTCACAAAACTTTATTTTAATATTCACAGCAGAACTTTTTTGGGAATGTTATCTGAGAAACAGGACCATTTTATTATCAGAGCTGACTATTAATTAGGGTATTGTTTCAGATATAAAAGTTGATCTGCCACTGAAATTCTATTTGAATATGTATAGTTCCAAGCTTGCTTTGTGTATTTAATAACTTTAGTACCATAATTACTCTGTTTACAATTAAATTTTGGTGAATATGCTAATACAGAATATGGCAGTGAGTGATTTCAGCAAAGGGCAGTGCTGATTTGCATCTTGATGTGCTTTTCACTTGCATCTGCATTTCATTTAATATCACTGGGAAGAGAAACGGTCAGATTATGTAATGGATTTTGTGACAGTGAAGTTTTCCTTTTCTTTGAAACCTCCCGTAAGCTACCATGATAGTGGATTTGCTTTGTTCTGAGTGGGCAGAAGTGATGCCGAAGGGTTGAATCTGGTTGAGGTTTGTGCCCTCCAGCATATTGTTTAATAGAAACCTAATGTAGGTATGGGCTTCATCATTAGAAGGAACCTGTAATGTATTGACGTGATTGTAGAATTCAAATTAGTGTTGTAAGTTCTTTAGGAAAGTCACTGAGGAACTGAGGCAAATGCTTATGGTTGTAAAACTTAATAGTTTTTGAGCAGGGGCTTCTGGTTTTAATACTTAAAACTTTTTTCTTTTCAGAAATCACCTGAAAAGGAACAAGGAGATTGAGAAACACAGCTCTCATGTTCTCTGAAACTAGGAGACTTCTGTGACCCTGAACCAGGAAATCAGAGGGGTGGCCAAGCACTGTGCCAGTCAAACGGGGGTGTGGCAGGATGTGGAAAGGGGGCGCACTTGGGGCTGAGATCCAGATCTCGGACCAAGCTGGCGGCAGAGGGGTGTTCTTCAGAGTGAGTGGAACACACCCGGTTGAGGCACAACCAGTAAGCCTTTGTTTAGAAGAACAGGAAATGGGTGTTGGCAGGACAACTTTATATGAAAAAAAGAAAGAAAGAATAAAATAATGACTGTCTAGTATGAGCTTTTTTTTGTCCTTAGTTTACTTAGGCCATATGGTATTTTTAAGTTCCTCGAACCCTATGGATCTCCCTAATGTACATGCATGACTGAGGAAAAGACAAGAAACTGGATAACCATTTGGAAAATCCAGGATTCCTACCTCTGATTATTTTATACCGGTATAAGTGTAAACAAATCAAAATTTTACCAGCAAAATATGAAATAAACTGTAAAATAACTAAACCGTAATAAACCGTACCATAACTAAAAGAAGACATGATATTTGCAAAGAATAATTTGGGTGGGGACTTTCCAAGGATGACATAAAGTCCAAAAGCTAAAAATAAACAATATCAAAAGACAAACAGGGAAGACTATTTGCAATATCAAGAGCCAATTTCTTCACTAGGGAATATATAAGAAGTGCCTATAAATAAAAAAGCAAAAGGCAACCGATAGTTCTTAGAAATTAAGGTACAGATTTTACTTAGGACTGCGTGGGTGTGTGTGTCTGTCTGATTGGACAAGCTCATAAAATAGGAAAAGATTCTCAGTTTTGGTCCCTTGATGATTGTTAATTATAGGAACAGCAGTTTTTTAATGCTTAAAACCATAAAATATTTCACAATACAGAAGACCTTATTAAGCAGATATAGACTTAATGAATTATAAGGTACTATTAGAACCACCACCCATGTCATGAAATAGAACCACTGGCCTGTCCTCATCACAACTTCTTACACTTCCTGAAAGTAACTTCTGTCTTTTATGGCAATCACGTCCTTTTCTTTATCGGTTTAACACGCAAATGTGCATCCCGAAACACTGTGGTACAGATTTGCCTGATTTTGTTTTGTTTTGGCTGTGTTCTTTCAAGGCTTTCTGCATCTGACTCTCTTCTCCCCCATCTCTTCTTTTTTTCTCTTTATTGGTTGAAGAAATGGGATTATATGTACTCTAGGGTTTCTCACCCTTGGGACTTTGCTGACTGTATTCCTGTGCTGTAGTTTATCATGTACTGTTCTTTTCATATCCTGTGAATCAGGACCAGGCTTGATCAGATTCGGAGTCTGTTAATTTTTTATTTTTCTTTTTTGGCAAGATTACTTCATAGGTAATGGCATGGTCTTTTATCAGGAGACGTATAATGTCTGGACATCTCTCATATTTTGATGTTAGTAGCTATCAGTGCTCAGTGTCTGGATCCATTAATTCATTAGGAGGTGGAAATGTGTTAACTTAAAACCATCCTTATTCATTTATTAGCTGAAATTTTTCCACAAGGAGCTTTTTCTCTTCATCTAATATTTGGTTACCCAGTGGTACAGTTCATGTGAGAAGGAGGGTAAGTGCTTGATTCTTTTCCCTCCTTCCTTTTTTCTTTTTTTCTTTGTTTTTAAAGCAGCTTTCCTATTATTCTCTAGTGGTGACCGCTTAGGTTTTCTGGCTCTTAGAAACTCTTGGATTTACTTCCATCTTACGTGTTTTAATCCATAGTGGTTATTACCTTTATTGACTCAAATTGGCCCATCTTTGGTCAGTGGAAACACCTAAGTGGGCTTCTTAGACATATCTGACATCACTCTAGTAGTTTTTGATAGCTTCCTTGACACCTAGAAATGACAAGATGTTCCAAGTCTGTCCTGTACGTTTCTGGCTTCACATCTGGAATCAGTCCTCTCTTCAAGGAATCTGGTTTCTTTTACAAGAAACTGTAGTTTTAAGAATACAATTTATATACTAGAGGTACTCATTACTACTGTGTTGGTTATTTGTTTCTAAGCTTTTTCTCTGGCGAGGGCTAGGAAATGGAAGGTGGTGTGTGTGTGTGCACGTGCACGTGCGCGTGGTGTGCATGTGCATGTGTGCTTTTTTAAAAGATAAAATAACTTCTGAATTAAAAATATTTCCAAATAAAGCATTTTTAGCTTTCACTCTTCTGTCTTTGATTTCTTTCCTCTTTCTTTTGTATTTGAATCTCGATTTCTAAGGATACAAGGGGGTGACTGAATTAAAATATCACAGAATTATTCACTTGCATTATTGCACAAATATGTGTACAGTAACCTTAGTTTACAAAACCAAGAATCACTTATAGTGTGATTATTGGAGAGTTGGGTTTTTTTGGCTTATGTTCTCCCCTTTTTTATAGTTGTACCGTATCTACTTCATCAGAGCATATACCCATTATGGACAAGAGGACAGAATTGTCCTCTTCTTACCGTCCTTGTTGAGTCTCACTTCTACAAATCAGTGTCTGCTTACTGCTCACTATCAGTTCTTACGGTGACGTTTCTTTAGGCATTTCGGATATCTGAGGCTTGTTCTCTGATGGATTCTTAATTCCTTTTTTCTATGTTGTGAACGCTCTGGTCTTTATACTTGAAATTTGACTGCATATAAAATCTTTGGTTCTTGTTTTCTTTGTCTTAACTATGTTACTTCCCCTTTCTTTTCTGGCATAAGTGTCGCTGTCAGAGTGATGACAGTCTGATTTATTTTCCTTATAAAAGATCTGTTTTTGGCCTGGATGCTCAAAGAATACTTCCTTTCCATGGAATTCTGTAATTTTACTAGGTGGTATCAGAGCGTGGGTTGTCCTGGGCTGATTTCTCTGTGTACGGTGTGAGATGTGAGCTTTCATTTTGTAGTTTTACTTTTTTATTTTGTTTTTTAAGTTTAGGAAAGTCGTCTTAGATTACAGCATTTTTAGTATTTTGTTCTCTTGCTTTGATTTTCTTTGTTATATGTTCACTGGCTTTTCTTTTTCTGCTTTCTGAATCTATGATTTTCTCTTGAAATGTTTATCTTTTTCACCCTTTTTGATTTTTAGATTTTTTTCCTTTTCACTTTCTATTTCTATTAAGTTACTGTGTTTCAATTGCCTTCAGTCTGATGTTCCTTCTAGTTTAGTTTTCATCCCTTAAATGATTGTGACTTTAGTTATTTCCTTCCATCGCTTAGTCGCTGAGTTTTTCTAACTCTAATCTGCTAATCTTTCTATATAAAAAAATTTAAGCTTGTTGAATTGAAATATTGGTTCAGAGCTCTCAACTTTTTGGCAAGCCTATTTTATGTATTTTTCTGCAGGAACTTCTAAAAAAATTCAGTTTGCACGGGACTAGGTTTTGTTCCTTTTCTGTTGCTGAGTTCTTCAAGCAGTTATTTTTCTTTTATGTGAGATTAGTTCTAGATGGTATAGTTCAAGTTGACTTTATGTCGTTTTCTAGAGCCTCCTCTTCTGTTTTGTTCTGTTTTGGTGTAGTGTTCCAAAACACGGAGGCTAACTTGACAGATCTACCTTCGTATTTGAACCTTCTTTTTCCTTTCTTTGTATTATCTTTGTGATGCTTATTTTGGATTCCATTCCCGGCCCTTTCTCATCCACCCGGGGAGGCTTTGACCTGAGAGCTTTTCCACGGGTTGGTCCTGCCAGCTGTGGAGGCCAGCCTGCTCCAGCCCCTCCAGCAGAGCCCCACACAAGCTCACCGCTGGAGAACTCGCCGCTGGAGTGCGCACCGCCCTTCCCGGCTTCCGCTCCTGTTCCTACGTTCTCTCTGTGCTTCTGAGAAGTGACTTGGGGTCACTTGGGGATTCTCAAATTCACCAGAGACACCACCCTCGCTTCTGCTGCTTCCCTCACAGCCGCCAGTAGCACGTAGGTCATCTTGCTCTCTGCGACCTCTTCACCCACTCCCATTTTGCGGTTTTGTACGGAATACTGTCGCCTAGTTTTGTTGTGGTTGCTGGCCATTGGGTTTGAATCCTGCTCTCCAGTTGTCCTGTTTGGCTTTACGGGGGAAATCTAGGGAGATTAGACATGTGCACAGCCAGCCCCACCGTCTTCAGTGGCAGCGAGACTTTGGACGCAGTGGTGTGTTCAGGGATTCGGCAGACTCACAGTGACGACCGACTCTGTGGGACTGCTTTCAGGAAGGAGGGAAAGTTATTCCAGACTGCATTAATTGTTACAAGTAGGCTGTAGGAATAAAACTCAAGAGTAAAAGCTAACCACTTAATTTGGAAGAAAAACACACTTTTTGTTGACTATATTTTATACTGAGTGGAAGGTGAGCTAGCATATTTCTTGAAATATGGTCACTTTGGGAAAGAAATTCCAGTAAAACAAAAGATAGTATGGTTATTATCTTGAGTTACAAAAAGAGGAAAAGTTTTTTTTTTTTTTTAACTCATTTTAAATTGTCTTGACTGCTATAAGGAAATCATCAAATAGGAGATTACTCTGATGATTTGTTACAGTGGGGTAAATTCAGAAGGCATCCATTTTAGTATTGAGAAGTGCAATGCCTTGTTTTTTTCTTCTTCTTTTTTTGGTCTTGGTCATTTCTTGTACTCAGTCTACAGCTATAGCTATAAAACTCACCTTGTCTGGTGTATTGAGTCTGGTCTCATTAAGGAAGAAACTCCATTAAGGAAGATTTTACAGTGATTAAAAATACACATTAAGAGAACTGTTTGATAGGAAGAAATAATAGCCACACTCATTTATTTTGAAGATTTATGATTTATGATTTATTATTTGTTAGAGAAGATTTAGACAATAAAGGAGGATTGGTATTCTATAGGAAAAATTAAATTTAAAAATCCCCAATAAGTTAATAAAGAGCATTTGCATATATGGAGTTTATGTATGTGGTGTGATAGTGGGTGGATATTTGCTAACAAAAACCCGCATTTTGTATTGTGTGTAAGGTATTCAGGCTCCAAAGCAAACCACCTTATGTATTGTAAGTTGTCTGGTCTTAACAAACCTTTCACCTGAAGAGCCATTTCAGGTGTTGCAGACTATAGCCTCTGAGAAAGTATTTGTTTCAATTTATTTATTTATTTATTTGAGAGAGAAAGAGTGAGAGATAGCATGAGAGGGGAAGGGGCAGGGGCACAGAGAGAAGCAGGCTCCCTCCTGAGCAGAGAGCCAGACAATCGCGGGCCTTGATCCCAGGACCCTGGGATTATGACCTGTGCCGAAGGCAGGTGCTTAATCATCTGAGCCACCCAGGTGTCATCGAGAGAGTATTTGTTTTAAATCTTTTTCAATTAGTAGTTGTAGAGCTGAGAGTTTGAACCCCCCCCCCCCCGCCCTGCCCCCCAGTGCTTTCTCTCAGTGAGGTAAGCTACGTCTCAGGGCAGTTAAAGCCCAGAGAGAAGTGACTTGGTTATGGTCACCAGACTAACTAGTGTCTTAGCTGCACCGGAATCTGGGGCTTTTGATTCTAGCCCGGGGCGGCTTTCACTACAACACACTGCTTTCTCTCAACATTACGTCCCACTTGGCTGTGAGTGAGAAAGGTGAATCCAGATTCATTGCCAAAAGCATAGGGGTGAGAAGGGAAGCATGGAGCGCTGGGCGTCGCCAGCTTTGCCTTTTCTGTGAAGCCAAATGACCAGACAGCCACCATTCCCTTGTCGCCGTTCTGGAACGTCCTCTCCTCCACTGTGGTGACTTGTAACGGTGGGCCATGGCGTTGAGGCTGTGGAGCCAGGTCAGTCCTCAGAGCAGATTTCTGTTGCTTCGCCACCTTCTAGGTGCATAGCCTTGGACAGCTTGCTAAGCTTTGCTGAGTCTTCATTTCCTCATCTGTAAAGTGGGATGATAACGTGATCTTCACGGAGATGTGAGGGTGGGTCGGGGGCTGTGTGTAAAGTAGCTCCTCTCGTGCCCTAAGTCCTCTTCCACACTTGAAAAGCACCTTCGTAGCACAGAGCTTTCCTTAGTGGAAAATGTTTTCAGCACTTCGAGGATTGTAATTCTGAGTGTCGCTTTCTTTCATTTTGTAGTGAAAATGCCTCGTGTAAAAGCCGCTCAAGCTGGAAGACAGGGCCCTGGAAAGAGACGACTTGCGGAAAACTTTGCAGCTGGGGAGGTAATCACTGACATGACGAAGAAGGAGTGGAAGCTAGGCTCTCCCATTGGCCAGGGCGGCTTTGGTTGTATATATCTTGGTAAGTGTAACCAGCCTAAAGATTTACGCGCTTTCTTATCAAAATAGTTTCTCAGTTGGGAGATGTTCCTAATTATCTACATTCAACTTAATACTGTATGATATGGCAAAAATGTATCGGTGACACAGGAGTAGAAAAAAGGATAGTTGATTTAGTCACAGTAGAAAAAGAAGGTGATATATCTGCAGTATTGTGCTTTAGATTTTAAAGATATTGTGTAAATCTGCCCTGGTGCCGCTCATTTTCAGGCTCCTTTGGATCCTCACTGCGGCGGTGACTCTTCTCTGCTGGGTCTTGTCCCTTTGCATCCCATTGTTCACGCTGTGGCTTGAGTGACCTAGCCTAGTTGAATTTCCGGAATGGCTCCCCCCCGGCCCTGGGGATAAAGTGGCAGACACAGGAGAATGGCATATGAGACCCTCCCTCTTGTTGGTCCCTACGTAGCTTTAATCTTTATCCCTCACATTCTCTCAGGGTCTGGGCTTTGGCCTGTCCTGCTGCCCTTTGCCTCTTGATCTCCATACGTGATGCTTCTCTGGGGTTCATTTTTCCCAAGCTCAGGTTAGGGCGGGTACTGTCAGTTTATAGGCCCTTTGAGTCAGCCCTTTCACAGTCCTTTCCACGCTGTGTTGAAATTACTTTTCTGTCTCAGCAATAGGGCATCTCTTCTTACTGGGTTCCTAGTGCTTGGCGTATTTTATAACACGATGTTTGAATGAATTATCAAGCTTCCCTTTCCCTCTTTCCTCATTTGAACTGTGTAGTATTATTGGGATACGATCCTTATTTTGTACACTAAATGCTTATTTAAAAAGTTCTAATCTTGCTTTATTACTAATCAGCGTTTAAACGATGTGTCTTGGAGCTCACACCTTTCCATCTGCCCATGGTAGCTGTTTTTGGGACTCGGTGTTCCTTCTTCTCTCTGAAGAAGAGAGAAGTAGCTGCCATTTCTTCAAAATCCTTCTGTTCCCAGTTGGTTGGTGGTTTCTTGTTTTCCTTTGTCATTTCTCCGTCTCTTCACATCTAACGTGAGAATGCCTTAGGGCTCGGGCCTAGCCTTTCTTCTTTTCCCTGGTACACTCACGCCCTAGGGGCTCTTCCAGAGTCATGCCTTTCAGTGACTAGTATTTCGAGGTCAGTGACTCTCAAACTTATTTCTCCAACTTGGGCCATTCTTCTGAACTCAAGAATTGTATATCAACTGCCTCTTTAGCATGTGAACTTGGATGTTTACTAAGCATCTCAGACATAAGGCTCGCCAAAGCACCAGCTCTTCCTGCAACTTCCTCCATCATAGTAAGTAGCAACTTCCTCTTTCCAGTTGCTTAGGCTGTAAACCTAGAGCCCTCCTTACCTCCTTTTCTACCTTTTGCTCTCCTATCCAGTTTATCAACAAATTCTGTTGGCTCTTCTTTAAACATATGTCCACAGTGTGACCAATTAACCACTACCTTGACTGCTACCATGTCTCATCATAGCCTGGCTGACCTCCCTGCTTCTGCCCTTGCCCTCTGCACTCCATTCTCCACTAAGAAGCCTAAGGAATTCTTAAAAAATCAAAGTCTGATCTTGCCAGTCCTCTTCTTAGAACCTTCCCGTGGCTCTCCAGCTCAGTCATAGTGACAGCCTTATGTCACCTGTCATGCTGATGTTTGGTCCCTGCTGCTTTTCTGATCTGTCCCTTGTTACTTTCCACCTCACTTACTTTTCTCCAGCTGCTTTGGCCTCCTTGCTTTCCTCAGACTTGCAGAGGCTTCCATGTCAAGGCGTTTGTGCTGGTTTGCCTGGAATGTTCTTCCCAGGTATTTATGTGGCTTATTCCCTCACTGTCACCTCACTGTCACAGGGTGTCAGCTCCAGGGACACCCTGTCACGTTTCTCTTAGGAGCTTGCAGCACATCTTCCTGCCTCGTTTTCCTGCTGTAGCACTTACTACGCCATCAAACATTCTTTATATTTTAATTGTGGTCTGTGTCCTACCACTGAAACGTTAGCTTCATAAGAGTAGTGATTATATCTTCCTGCTCGTTACTAAGTCAGTTTCCTAGAAACTGACATATCATAGGTACTTGGTAAAAATATGTGTCTCATGAATGTGGGCAGCCTTATGTTCCTGATTGGAATACTGATTCCAGGGCACCTGTGCTTTATTTGCATGAAATAAAATGACAGCCATGTGATAGCTATGGTTGGCAGTTCAAAGTTCAAGTGAACTATTGATACAGATAAATTTCCTCCCCCAAATTAGTGCTTTTGGAACTTTAGCTCCCTTTTACCTCCCCTACCTTCTTAGGAAGGTTCCCTGGTTTGTGAAATTTAAGAAATGTCATCAGTTATCATCCTCTTTGGACTTCACAACCTACATTAGCATATCAAAAGCCATGAGTACGTTTAAATTAAGGAAATCTTTAACTCAGAGTTTTCCATACTTAATTGATGATCGTATTGAAGATACCAGCAATTATAAAAATGCATTCCAATTTCAGACATGTTAAATCATGAAAAAAAAAGGTCTTCAAATTGATGAAATATACTGTAATAATATGCTGAGACACATACTTGGGAGCTGAAATTTATTCTATCAAGGAGTTATAGATATACAAACCTAAAGATTAACAAAGGGTTAGTAACAGACTAATTAAAATAATGCTACTTCTTGTTCTGATATTACATATGTCACTTTTTCAAACAGCTGATATGAATTCTTCAAAATCGGTGGGCAGCGATGCACCTTGTGTTGTAAAAGTGGTAAGAAAATATTTTAGCTGATTTTCTTTTTTGTTGAATGGGTATAGTGTTTATTTTATAAGCCATCCTTTTTGATAACTAGAATTAAACCATAAGGTACTATATTTTTAACAGTGTTTAATAAGACACAAAAGTATCTTTATAGTTTTAAATATTTGAGTTCAAAAAGTCTATTTCCTCTCTTTTAAATTAGAGAGAGCCTAGTATTTGGGGAAAAAAATGAATGAAAGTATGGAGGTGTACAAATGTAGAATAAAAATATTCAGCTCATTCTTATTATTTCAGCTGTGTTTACAATAGATGAGATACTTTCTTATCCCACGAGACTATACTACTTTAATGAAACTTTATTTATCTAGCATTTGCTTCTGAACTTCCACTTGGTCAATTTTTTTCATTTTATTCCCAGTTTTCTTCCCTTCCACATCCATTTTAGTAAATTATTTAATTGTGATCACTTTGAACCTTCTTTTTTCTCAACTAATGGTTGAAATTGGTTTGTAATGAGTAAAGGTTGACAGCATCCCATCTGACATGAGCATGCTTTGAATAGGTCAGCTTATACACTGGTATGCTAAAAGGCATTACTACTGTAATGCCTTTTAATATATTATGCATCTTTCTGCTTACAAACTTCCATTTCTAACTCTTCTCTCAAAGTTCTTTACTTGTGTGAAGAATATGTTTTTGTTAAATAATAGGAGAGATAACAGGGTCTGTTATTGGGGCAAATTACTATCAGAAGTTCCCCATTCGTCCTTTTTTCCTAAGGGCTACAGAAGTCAGAATTATCCTGAAGTTTTGTGTGTTGGTTTGTTTTATTTCACGTTCTTTTAAATGAGGAATATATTTGATCCCTTGTGAATTAACTCTTTTGGACCTGAATTGTTTTAGTGATTGTTTTTAATACTTTTTTATTCAGGCATAGTTTTTACAAGGAAAACCATAATACATATTAAATAATTTGAATACTTTGGCAAGTGCATATACCTGTACGGCTTCCACCTGTATCAAAATACACAGCATTTCTGTCAACTCAGAAAGATTTCTTCTATTCTTTTTTGGTCAGACCCTACTTCAGGGACCCTTTGAGGTTTTTTTTTTCCTTTGGTGCTGTGGATTAGTTCTTCTTGTCTAGAACATCATATAAATGATATTATACAGGGTATACTCTTTTGTTTCTGACTTCTCATACTCTGCAGAATGTTTAATAGGCTCATTTGTATTGTTGGTATATCAGTCACTCATTCAGTCTTACTCGTCAGAGTATTATATAGACATAGTCTTTTTTTCCATTTCCTGTTGATTGTCAGTTTTGGGCTATTATAAATAAAGCTTTTATGAAAGTTTTTGTACAGGGTTTTTATTTTCCTTGGATAAATGCCTGGAAGAAGAATTGCTGGTTTACAGGGAAGGTGTATGTTTAAATCTATAAGAAAGTACCAGACAGATTTCCCAAGTGGTTGTGCCATTTTGTACATCTGCCAGTGACGGAGGAGAGTTCTGGTTGCTCCAGATTCTCCTGTGTGTGTGGTTGTCGGGTGGGTTGGAATGTTTTGCCGCCATGATGTTGGGTGTGTAATAGGGTCTCAGAGTTATACCTGATGGCTCATTTTGATTAGTTTTTCCAAGTAATTGTGCTTATTGGCCATTCATGTATTTTCCTTTGTGAAGTGCCTCCTCAGTTTTTGTTTGTTTGCTTGAAAGACCTAGGTAGTTTTACTTGTTATAATTGAGTAGTAAGAGAGTTGTTCTGGATGCGAGTCCTATTCCAGATGTGTGCATTGTGAATATGTTCTCCCCGTTTGTCGTTTGCCTTTTTGTTGGTTGAATGCTTTTTCTGCACTTTTGAGGTGGATCGTAGGATTTCTCTCCTTCATTCCGTTAATGTGGCAGTAATACCGACTGGTAATTTAAGTGTAACACTTGTATTCTTAACGTACACGCCACTGAGTCTGATGTATCACACTTTCTATGTAACACTGGCATTCATTTGCCAGTATTTTGTTAAGGAATTTTCCATTTTCGTTCTTGAGGGATATTGGTCTTTGTTTTTTCTAATATTTCTAAATTTTAAAAATGTCCATTCTCGTTGTTTGGTTTGGGCATCACGGTTATTGGTGCCTGGTCTCCTTTTTGCCCTGCAGAACCCTGAATTGCCTCCTTTTTACTCCTTGTGCCTCTCTGAGGAAAGTGGAAGCTGGCTCGGGGCTCACTGTGTTTGTCCCCCCCTCCCCTCCCTTTTTAAGATGTTATTTATTTATTTACTAGAGCGAGAGAGAGTGTGTGTGCAAGAGGGAGGCAGGGGCAGAGGGAGAGAGTCTCAAGCAGACTCCCTGCTGAGTGCAGAGCCTGACTCCGAGCCCAGTCTTGGGACCCTGAGATTGTGACCTGAGCTGAAACCAAAAGTCGGCCGCTCAACTGTCTGGGTCATCCACATGCCCTGATTTGTTTCCCAGTTTTTAGAGGTCACAGTCTCTACTGCCTGTTCTGTCTAATGTCTGAAAGGAGTGATTCCATCTATTTTGTCCAGTTTTTACATTTGTTTACAGCAGGGGGCTAATTGGCTCCCAGTTACTCTGTCAGGCCTGTAAGTAAAGTTGATACCCTGATGGGTGTGTCCTGGCATTTTGCTTTTCTTTAAGCCCTTTCATTTTCAATTTTTCTCTCTCTTTATGGACTAATATTTCTTTTGAAATATTCACTTGCTGCTTGTATCAGAGGAAGGAAAATTCTTATTATTAAATTGGGTTGTTTATATGGAAACGCAGAATGTTATCTGCATTTGCCTTTGATATGACAGATTAAAATTAAAATCTAAGGGCAAGACTACTTTCTTCTTAGGATTTTAAAAAGTTTCCATTGTGAGAAGAGAGCAAGTCCACTTACGTACCTATGACTTCTCATAATCTTGAGGTTCAAAAAAATGTGGTTGGCTGTGACCACCTTGCAGCTGGCTAACCTGCACTGCCTGCCCTCCGCATGTGGAAGGACAGCGCCAGGGCTGCACCTTATGGGTGGGGCTGGTGGGGCACTGTCTTTCTTCTGGAGAGCCCTAGGTTCTCCCAGCCATGGTTTAGTTTAGAATGATGATGCTCTTCTTTATTATGGGTCATTCTAAATATTTTAGTTGTTATTTAATGTAACGTCACTTGTACTACCTGTTTTACTTAGAGAGTTATGAAAAAGATGGGTAGGAACAAGTATTTCCTAACTGCTTAATAAGGTAGTAAATTACTCTCTATTTCTAATTTTAAAGCCTTTTGTTATCAAATCTAGTTTAGCGCTCTGCATCTCTCCTGTCTCCTAATTTAGTTCTGTTTCCATTGGCTGGTATTACTCTTTCTCTTTGTAATGAGGACAATGATAAACATTCAGTCAGTTTCTCTTTTGCATTTAATATCTCAGTAACATTTTCAGTGTGGTAGTTTGTCTGTGATCCTGGAAGAATGCCATAAACAAATCAGTGTTACTGACGTTCCCTTTTCTCTCTCAGGGAGAGCCCAGTAGCTGCTATTGCTGATTCCTTTCTGGATCTCCATCCTCTCTGAACTCCTTGAAACTCTAGTAGCATTCATTCCGTTTACATTTATTTTACCATTTCAGATGCTAATATCCTTCCCAGGCCACAGTTGCTTTTAATCTTGTGTTTTTTTCCTTAGCTGGATTTCAAGTTGTTTTGTTGTAAACTTGTTTTCTTTATGACGTTTATAAATGCCTGCTTTATTCTGAAAACTTTGTAACGTGATTTCCCAGCACCTTTTGATTTCTTGAGGCCACCCACTTTCATCTGTGGTCTGCGTCTTTTCAATCATTTGCCTTCACTTGTGACGTGCTGTGACGTGGCTCTGTCCACAACTACTCTGTAAGTCTTTGCTCTCAGAGCTTTATAATATTAAAGGTGGAAATGGTTCGTCAAACACAAACCTGTAAAATGAGTATCAGTTCTTTCCAGTATGAAAATCAACTGCTTATGAACATTTGCCATTTAAAACATTAGGGTCTATTAAAAATCATGTTTTCAAAGAACAGGTACTACTCTTGACACTTCATAAGTAATTATTAAAAAAAAAGCAAAATACAAAACTATATGTAGTATGGAGGTAATTTTATAAAATAGCCATATATGTGAAGAAAATATGTCAAAATATTTCCAGATTTTCTAACATAAGCACATATATTATCTTTGGAGAAAAATCACCTTAGCAAATGTTATTTAAAAAATAATGGAAGACTGGGGCACCTGAGTGGCTCAGTTGGTTAAGTGTTTGCCTTCAGCTCGGGTCATGATCTCGGGGTCCTGGGATGGAGCCCGCATAGGCCTTCCTGCTCAGCTGGGAGTCTGCTTCTCCCTCTCCTTTGGTGCACGCGTTCTCTCTCTCTCTCTCTCTCTCAAATAAATAAATAAATCTTAAAAAAAATAAGTCGAAGGCAAGTTGATTTTTAACATGAAATTAAACTTAATAATGCAGTGACATATCAAATCAAACAGTGGTTCTCTACTGAGAAGTAGAGTGACTATACCGCAGTGGTAGTGCACTATAATCAGAATCTCCAAATGCAGAGCCTGGTTATTGGTATTTTTAGTAAAGCTCCCCCGGGGATTCTTTTGTGCCTCAAGGTTGAGAACCGCTGGTAGAGTGTGGGGCACAGAGCACCTTAATTATTTTCCGTGGAATCATGCATGCTCATGTGTACCTTTGGGGATCCTTTCATTCAGTGGAGGCGGCAGGTACCCTGTGCTTCTGTTAGGGCTTCCCCTTCGGGTAGAAGATTTGTCAGAAGATGTGGCTGCTGGTAATACGCGTCCCTGCTCCGTGAAAGAGCCTCGGATGGTTAACCCACAGATTCTTACGTTTGGTCTGGAAATGAAGTGAAGACAGACATAGTCAAGATAGATGTTTAGGTACATACTAAGTATTTTCTTTCTCCTACCAAATGACCGCTCTGGTTTTGCTTAGGGCCTTACTCTGTATTGACTTAGGGAGCAGCCTCGGGTCCATGGTGCTGAGGTCACCAGAGATGGTAAACTTGTATTCTTGGCCTTTAGATAACTGAGACACACTGTCTGTATTTTATCTCGGGAAAGATGATGTGCCCCGAGAAATGGGAAATTGGTAATAAGTTGGATAATGCAAGAAGAAAAAAATACTCTTTTGTGTTTCCTTGTTAACAGCCTTGATAACAAATTAGTTTTCAGTTATACTCCCCTTTTGCAGTCACGTCAGTGAGCTCAGAGCAGAACTGAGAGGGAGGGCGGACTTTTGGGTCTTATACCCTAACAGTTCTTTATATCGTGGTCACTTTGAACGGACATAAAGTCTTTATTTCAAAGTTCCGTGGCAAGAAGTTTGCAGACTGATGTTTAATTTCTTTCACTGACTTTATGAGAAGTGACCTGAATTTTCAATTCATATATCATAATTTTTTGGTAGGAAGGGGAAACTTTATACAGCTTCATTTTTAAATGGCAGCCAGTTGCTTTTAGAGGGTGCCATTGAAATATATCACATTTTAATTTTTTTTCTGTTGTCATCTTCATTTTGACACTTAGAAGTCTTAAAGAAACGTTTAGTGATATTCTAGTTAAAATGTCAGTCCCAATTTCTTTTCTAAATCTTGGCTATTATAGAGTTGGCAAAGTATTTTAGATTTGAAATATGTTAATAAAATTTTAGTTATGAGTTAAGGTATTTTCTTCCACAGAAATAGCGAGCTTTGGCCAGAGTGCAATGCCAAGGAAGTAGCTCCTTTATTTTGTTATAATGGAACCTTATTGGATTAGAAAAAAGTATGAAATGAGCTCAAAGAGCCTTCATTGTAGTGGGGCTTTCATTATAATAGTCTGATTTATATAGGTTGATTCTTATTATTATAAGTTTAATAAGTTATTGCCCAAAGGGAAGCTTGGAAATTAAAGTTGATATGACATAGGTTGAAACGGAATGAATCAGAATTTTATACTGATGGTAATAAGCCAGGATTTGTCTTAGGAAAACCCCTTTCAAACCTGAATTATATTAATAAGCTATTCTAAAAGTCAGCCTTTGGAGAGTAACTTCACCAAAACGTCTTCTCTTGAATTTCCACTACTTTCTTCATTTCTTTCACTGAGACTGCTGCTCCTGCTGAAGGCCTGCTGTGGGCCCTGAACAGGAACAGGTGTCTGTCCAGAGAGCATTGATGCCAAGGAATGAGCCACAGGTTATGGTGAAGCTTGAGGTACTGAGTCGAAAGGTTAGGGACTTGCATTCATCCTTATGTGTTGGTTAGTTTCTATTTCTTAAGAGGTGATGAGATGCCAAGCCCCGTGGACCATTCTGTTTCAAGGCTGGGCTGACAAGTATACTCACCTGGAACAAGGCACGTTTATTTTCAGGTTCTGGTCCACGTGTTGGTTATGCGTGTTGCCTGTTGGCTGTTGACTGCTTGTTCTTAGCTAGGTGCTGCCCGATTCCTTGCAGACTGGCTGACCCGTCTTCCTATACGCGCTTTAACTGGGGATTCCTGAAGCTAGTGGGCCTCATGGTCATTTCTTCTAATGCTCTGCTGACCTTGCAACTCCAGCTACACAGATGTTCTGTCCAAGATAACTTTCTTCCTGTATTTCCTAAAGGAAAAGCAACCCTATAGTTAGTTTGGAAATGTTAGCTTCCTCGTTCAAAGTTTTCACTGCTTTTCAGAATTTTTCTCAGGTTCTTGATAAACAAGATAATGCCAACAGAAATGATCAACATGACATACAAACCACTTTTTTTTTTTTTAAGATTTTATTTATTTATTTGACAGACAGAGATCACAGGTAGGCAGAGAGGCAGGCAGAGAGAGGAAGGGAAACAGGCTCCCTGCTGAGCAGAGAGCCCGATGAGGGGCTCGATCCCAGGACCCTGGGATCACAACCTGAGCCGAAGGCAGAGGTTTTAACCCACTGAGCCACCCAGGCGCCCACAAACCACTTTTGATTCAGATAAAATTTACTATTTAAGAAATCCACAAAATTGTAATATCTTTTTTATCTTTCCATGTCTATTTAACAAGGTGCAAAACTCCCAACAGGCTGACATTTCTTGTTTGTCCATGCCTTTTTGTGCATATATAATTCTTTACAAATCATTTTAACTGTTAGTACCCTTTAAAATGTAAAATGAATGTAGTCCAGTAAAGTTGGTGGAAAACAGTTATTACCGAGCCTTGGTTTCCTCTTGACTTTGAATTCTCACACGGGAAGGTAATCGTGTGGCTCCTTAGTTTGAAACAGGCAGGAATCAGTGTCAGTAAGGAAGGGATGCCACTAAGTGGACAGTGCTTGCTCGGGGCCCTGGAGTTCCAGAAGATTCCCTCTGTGACAAGGTTGGTGTCTGCCAGTCCTGATCAACTAGGTACAACTGTACTGAGAAACAGGGAAAAGAGTTGGATTTTGCCACTAATTGTTTAAGTCAGGTATTGGAATTTTATTGGATCTCAGAAACATCTGGTAGCCCCTTGGTGAAACAGTTTACATGGTTGCCAATCATTGCTTAAGAGAAAGCTTAACAAAGACGAAAATGAGTTTAAAGATTTTTCTTAAACTTCTGCGAAGACGGAGCTGTTTATCTGATTTTGAACATTTTATCACTTACAGAAATGGACTTTGAGAAAAATGTAAGATTCATGGACTCTTCTGAGAATGTCTAAAACATTTCGAAAGAGTGTGTGCCATAAATATAGTTACAAACTTAAGTATCACAATTACATTGGAAAGAAACACTGATGTTAGTGTTCTTTGAAGTTTCATTGAAAATGACTCCGTAATGTTAATGACTACTAGCACCAATAACCTCTTATGTTTTAAGGAGCCCAGTGACAACGGACCTCTCTTTACTGAACTGAAGTTCTACCAGCGAGCTGCCAAACCAGAGCAAAGTAAGAAACACAGCATGCATATGTCTACCTCGTTAAAGTGACCGCTGCTTGTTGTGTGAAGTCTAGACGAGAGCACTGGATCTGATATTATGATGCTTTGTTATATTTATTTTTTACGTTTTAAGTAAATTTCATTTTAATGAGATTTGTATGAACGAATTTTGATCTCTTACTGGGTTTGATATGATAAGGTTTCGTCTATATTGATATATAGAATAAAGTTAGTTAGAGGATATAGGATTTAGGAAATATCATTAAAAATTGAGAAGTAATCCTAATACATGCATGGGATTCCCAGTCTTTTTGAGAATTTTTTCTAAACTTTGGAGAACATAACCTGGGTGGAGGGGGGATGCTGTAATTGATGAATTAGAACTGCCTGCAGGGAAGAGAGCAGGACCTCTTCAAGCTCCTGCCACCCCTTGAGCGTCATTTCCTGGTTAATGACCTTTAGAAATGAGGTAAACAACTTCTAGGTGAGGTAAAAAGTCTTTCTGGAGAAGTGAGTAACCATTTACATCATTAGGACTAATAATGACAACTGGCATGCTGTAGTTGGATTTTCTGTTTTTTAATGCCTATTGGAGATTTTTCATTTTAAAGACAATGTTTAGAGCAGGATAAAATTTTATATGTTAATAAAAATGCTTTGATTTAAAGGTACTTGTTACGTGTTATTATAATGTATTGTTCACTTTTGTATGAAAAAAAGATGAAATCTTATTACATGTACAAGTACATTCTGCTCTTAATGATTTAAAAGAAAATGATTTAGAAGAAAAGTGAAATCACAAGCCTGTGTTTTTAACTTGTAGTTCAGAAGTGGATTCGTACCCATAAACTGAAGTACCTGGGTGTTCCTAAGTATTGGGGGTCTGGCCTACATGATAAAAATGGAAAGAGGTAAAAATTTGCATGCTTTGTGTTTCTTCTCCCTCTTTTGAGCACTCACTGTCCACGGTTTACTGAGCACCTGCGTTTCTGCTGGGTCTCCCTCTGGGCTGCGGGGCATGCACTTGGCAGAGATGAACAGGACATGAACCCTAGTCCAGAGGACTTGCGTGGAGCACTAGCACCTGTCTGGAGCCCAGCTGACGAGCAGGAACAGAGCAGATGCACCCTGCATTTTCTCCTCTTACAAATAAGCAAGCAAGCAGACAAGAACTCCATGTCATTTATGGGAAAGGGAACCCTTCAGGCTTCAGTTTGGCCTTTTGTATTAGATACACGATCTGCCCACAGCAGCGTCCTCTTCATGACGTTTCAGTGTGGCTGGTGAGAGAAAACAAACACGTAGGAGACAATTACAGCCACGAAGTGCTACTAAACTCTGTGACTCTAATTTGTTCATGTCTTAGGAGTTCTGAGATTGGAGAGAGAACATTGCTGGCACTGCTGAGTTGGAGAAAACCTCCCGTGCTTTGGTGCATGATTGGCATTTTTAAAAATACTTGCGTGAATGAATGGAACTTCCTGGAGTAAGGCTGGCAGCCGTCCGAGGAGTAGATTTAGTTCAGCCCTGGGGGTGTATTGGTTAGGGTGCTTTCAGCTGTAAGTAAAGGAAAACTTTGACTCTGCTCTCTGATGTGACTGTCAGGGGCCCAGTTTCCTTTATCTTGCCCTTTTGCCTTCCTCCTCTTGGCTTTGTGCTGTATTAATTCTCCACTGTGTGGCCTCAGGTGGCTGCCCCATTTCTAGGCATCACATGCAGGCACACACAGCAGGCCATGGCAGTAGGAGGTATTGCTTGTTGTGTGTTTTCCTGGCAAAGGAACCCCCCTTCCTCTCATGTTTCTTGGTCCGGGTCTTATCGGTGCTCATTGTTAAACCTGCCACTGGCAGGGGCTGAGCGATCAAGTGATTGGCATGGTGAAGCACATGGCCATGTGGCAGAGGATGGACTGCTTGAACGCAGTTGGTGCTCCATTGGAAAGGTTGGAGAGGAGAGGTAGTTGCTGGGTGCGCAGCCCACGCTGTCTTATGTTTGGAGGTTCTTATCCTGTATCTGTATCTCTTAGGAAATATGATGAATTTACTGAAATGACAGCGTTTTTTTACATATGGTTTTGCTGGGACAAGTCTCTATAGTTTTTATGAAAATTTCTGGAGAAATAGGATAGAACCAGGAATAATTACACATATAGCAGGGGTTCTACATCCGAAGTAATTAGAATAGTGCCGTGTTCAGAAGGCTTCAGTCCATGCTCACTGTTGTTATGATGGACATCACTCATCTTAGCCCAGTTGGAAGGGACATTGTGAATGTGGTCTTAGTTTTTACTGATTTATGGAGTGATTTAACCAGACGAGTCAGAATCTGGAAAACTGGATAAAGATAAAAGTGATCCTCAGAGCATACAGTGAACTGTGTTACTGGAGTGAGGTATTGCTTTTTGGGTACACATAGAAATGTCACTTACGGTTGTCGAATGTTGGAATTTGAGTGCCAGAAAAGACAGCACGCATGAGGCCCCTGCTGTCATTCAGTACCTGTGGGAATTGGGGCTTACAGAAGTAATGTGACTCGGCCAAGGTGACCTAGTGGGTTTGTGGCAAAAGCAGAAATCTGCACGTTTCCCCAGGATATTTGTTCTTCGCTAGCTTTTGTCCTTTGAGTATTTAACATACAACCCCTTTATATCATTTATATAATTTTATGGAATTTAGTTATTGTGACAGCATCTCTTTATAGTCTCAATTTTAGTAAAATGTTAATACTGCTAAAATGTACCCTAAAAGTAAAGAAAACCAGTCATAGACAACAAGCTAAATACAGAAACATAAATTAACTTCGTTTTGGGGAAAATCCGTGATACCAGTCTTACACGGATTGTTTTATCTTTCCTGTGAATGAATCTGCCAGCATCTTGTCTGTGGACTGATCACCTTACGCTGACTAGTGTCTCAGGAAGCTCCCTGGCTACCACCAGGAGGAGGCCTTCAAGGCAGCAAAGGGAAACACTCCCAACTTGGGATTTCTAGTTGGAAGAAAGGGTTTCAAACATTTGTCTTTCTTTCCTTCTCTCTCCTTTCTTCCCCTTTCATTCTGCTTTCTCACTAAACATGGCCTTGGAAAAATTACTGTCAAGGGAGACTAGTCACCACAAAGTAGGTTTTTTCGAGTTCTGTTTAGTTCATTGACTTTTCTTGTTTGTCTTTAGTTACAGGTTTATGATAATGGATCGCTTTGGGAGTGACCTTCAGAAAATATATGAAGCAAATGCCAGAAGGTTTTCTCGGAAAACTGTCTTGCAGCTAAGCTTGAGAATTGTATGTGAGCTACATTCCTCTTGTTTTAATCCAGTAAAGGCGAGTTGTGTTGAAGCTCGGTCCTCTGCTGGCTGGTGTTAGGTACTGCATTAATTTATTCTATATGATGCTTTCATAGCTGGATATTCTGGAATATATTCACGAGCACGAGTATGTACATGGAGATATCAAGGCCTCAAATCTTCTTTTGAGCTACAAGAATCCTGACCAGGTAGTTTTATTAACTTTAATTTCTACTATTTAAAAGCTGTTGTTTAAGAACAAATATGGTTGCTTTGAACTTTTGAACTTGTGCAGAAGTTTTACTTTTTGGAGTAGATATGGTAATAATAATATTTCTTCTTGACACTTTTATCTAGTTAACATTCTACACTTTTGATGCGATTTGTTGGCACTTTATCAAGTTGGCTATTTTGCCCTAAATAATATTCAGAAGAAGTGCTTGTGATACAAAATGAATTTCAAATAGCTATTTGGGGGTGGAAGCTTAAAATTATATAGTGCACCGATGAATTATGTTTGCCTGTCTGCTTTGTCATTTTTTTATTTCCTTTGTTCAAGAAATCCATCAAATATAAGTGTTCTGTTACTTGGAAAATTTGGTCTTTAACATGTTGATTATTCAAATCAATTGGTTTACAGAAATATCTTAGCTGTCTAAATTTGTATACCCTTAGTGTTTAGAATTCAAATGTGCATTTTTTTTTAGTTTATTGCATTCACTTTATAATTTTTACTTTTTAAGGAAAAGAGAAAAGCTAATGTTATTATACCTTTATTCAGATCAGTTTAGTTGGAATAGAGGGGTTTATACAATTTTCTTGAAGCTGTTTCCACAGTTTTGGTTAAAGTAAGTTTGGATGGCACTCCTGGTCAGGCCACTGCATGGAATCGGTCCCATGTGTGTTCTTGAGTCTTATTGATGCTGTATAAGAAAGGGTTGTCTACATATTTTAAGTGTGTTTATGTTGACATTCCATTTTATTTTTTTCCCTCAAACCAGTCTTTAGCTTTGTCTTGCCTAGTTTTCCCTTTTTCCTTCGCCTTCCCTTTATTTTCTACCATCTCAGGTATTGCCCCCATCCCCCATCTCTGTCATGCTGGCGGTCAGGGATCTCCCTGTACAACAGAGGAAAGTTGCTTAACTCTAGCATGCTCATGGGGAAATCTTACAGGCACTCACAGGACTCCCAGATATCTTGTGTTAGATGTTTTTAAAAAGGTTAAAAGCAAGCGAGCAAACAAACAGGACGCACTGAGAATCTGAACCATAAGGATTCCATTAATTGAAATGAACTGGACGTATACAATATAATAGATAAAAATACAGTTCAGTTTGCAGTTAGCTAAAATATGCTGCCTCTTGTTTATAGGAAAATATTTTTGCAGCTCTGTTATCCTTCGGGCATATGCTTTGGATGGGATGATTTTTCTGGTGTTAGATGTGTGTGCTAGATCCGTCCCCATATTTTTACTTCAGTTTCCTCTTGTGATCACATGCATACATTTGTGAGACAGTTACCCAGAATTGGAGATGTGGTATGTGACTATGGAATAGAAGAAAGCCAAATTTACTGGCTTTGTATGCTCATCAGACCCACATGTACATGCCTACAGATATGTGCTTTGTAATATTAAAGTTTAGTTTCAATTATGAAACTTGACTTTTTAAAAAAATTATTTATTTATTTATTTATTTGACAGAGAGCAATCACAAGTAGGCAGAGCAGCAGGCAGAAAGAGATGGGGGGAAGCAGGCTCCCCACTGAGCAGAGAGCCCGACTTGGGGCTCGATCCCAGGACCATGACCTGAGCCGAAGGCTGAGGCTTAACCCACTGAGCCACCCAGGCACCCGAAATTTGACTTTAATATGTAATATTTAAATGGAGATAAGAGCCTTAGCTGAAGGTTATGCAGATCATTATTGTTATCTGAGATATTTTTGTGAAATGAATTGATAAATTATTTCATAAGTGGAGGAGCAGAAAAATAGAAAATAATTAATCTATCACGTGTCATCTAAGTCAGTAGCCTTATACTTGGTGTGGGGCTTTGTTTTGCAACAAGTATTGGTTTCCTCTGTGCTCAATTGTGTTTTGGACTCTGAAGAAAAAAGTATAAGATTTATAGTTTTTGCTCAAGTTGAGGAAACAGGATTAATTACAAGTATAATATATTTACCTAAAGAAGTATACAGAGTCAGGTGATATTATGTGGACTATAGTGACATAGGCATTCAGCATTTTTCTTGAAATAAAAGGTCTTTCAGAATTGGGGCACGTGGGTGGCAAAGTCAGTTAATTGTCTGATCTTGGTTTTGGCTCAGGTCGTGATCTCAGTGTCCTGAGATCAAGCTTTGCATTGGGCTCTGCACTCAGCATGAAGTCTGGTTAAGACTCTCTCTCCCTGCACCCCTCCCTGCCTGTACACTCACGCACCCACTCTCTCTCACTCTAAAAATAAATAAATAAATCTTAAAAAAAAAAAAAAAGTCTTTCAGGATTAAGTATTTGCTATTTTTAGCATATTGGATTTCACTTGTTCGGGGTACAGTGTTGTGGCCTTGCAGATGAATCCACCCTCGAATGACAGTATTTTGTCTCTGGGCCATAAAGGAGTGTATGTGCAATCATTTTGGCTTTGATTTTTCTTGGTGCTTGGACATTTATAGGTGTACTTGGTAGATTACGGCCTTGCTTACCGGTATTGCCCAGAAGGAATTCATAAAGAATACAAAGAAGACCCCAAAAGATGTCACGATGGCACTATTGAATTCACCAGCATCGATGCACACAATGGTGTCGGTATGTCAACAGTGCCTGACCAAGAAATATGCTGCTAACATTTCAGTTGAAGTCCTACATGGTTCTTAATTTTATACAAACAAACAAACAGATAAATCAGAATTTCAGAGGCAGGGTAGGGTGGGGAACGGGTAGGGGGAAGAGGCTGGACTCCTATAGTTGCGTAATAGGGCCAACAAGGTCTTTCCCTGGTGGTCGTCTTTCCTCGCTTTTAGCAAGAAAGGTGGTTCGGTCAGCTCACTGAGGATTTCTTTTTGGTTCTGTCTAGCTTAGTCAAATGGAGGGTGTTTTTTTTCCCCCTTAAAAGTCTTGTCAGTTTCTTATGCAGCCACAGTTTTGTAGCAGACAAACTGACTTTGTCACCTCTGAAGTCAGCCTGTTCCTTTAGCAGGTGTTTGCTTTTCTGTGCCCAGCACTGTGGAGGAGCCGAGACCCCCAGCTCTCTGGGCTTCTCCATAGCTTATAGCATTTTAGTGTCTTTGAGCTTTCCAAGGACAGTATTAAATGTGTCTCTGTTTTATAATTTATTTCCTAGACCAATAGTCTTAGTTTGCAACTCTAGAGTTTGCTAGTTGGATTTTAAAGTAAGTCTTTAGTTGGATGTAAATTCATAGTTTCATATTGCCCAATAGTTATTCAGTACTTTTATTAAATACAGTGATAAGTTTTGATGAAAAACAAGACTGTAAGATTGACTGTTTTACCTTATTGGTTTATATATATTTGAGACTATACCTCAAAGTGATTATGGTGCTTAACCTGTTTCTTTTATATTCATAGCCCCGTCAAGACGTGGTGATTTAGAAATCCTTGGTTACTGCATGATCCAGTGGCTTAGTGGCCATCTTCCTTGGGAGGATAATTTGAAAGATCCTAACTATGTTAGAGATTCCAAAATTAGGTAAAGGAAAACTTATAATAAATTATTTTGGGCAAAATCTTGATAAGGTACATGTATTTAAGTCAGAATTTCTTGACAGATACTGTAGTTTTAACTGCTCCTAATGTAGAAATAAGAAAATACTTGCTACATAGGAAGAGTCTTTGGTCTTCTGTTCAGTTTGTTTTAGAAGAAAGTCTGTAAGCGGATTTAGGATGTAACACAGCGCCGCTTATTGTGCTATTTACTGTTATTAAATATTAATAAATTTCCATGGAGTAAACCTTCAAACAGTGACTCATTCTTTAACTTTTAACAGATACAGAGAAAATATTGCAGATTTGATGGACAAATGTTTTCCCGAGAGAAACAAGCCAGGTAGGACTTCTTAAATGCTCATACGGGTTTCATTTTCTATGAAAAAAAGACTTAAAAGTCATGATGTCTACGGCATTTCCTGTAATGTGAAAGCTTAGGTATTTTCAAGTGTGATCATTGTAGTGGGGCCTGTTCTCATCACCACAGCAGTTCCCTTTCCAGAGGTGAGCTAAAGGGGTCCTTGAACTTCCTTGAATTATTATTCAGCTTTCAAGGAGAGAAACCAAATTTCATTCATTCATTCAACGATTTTTTTTGTTGAGGCTTGATTGTGTGCCAGGGAGCATTCTAGGCACTAGAGATAGACCAGTGAGCAAAATAAATAAAATAAAAAAAATTCCTGTCTTTATGAAGCTTGTGCTCTAGTCGGGAGCAAGAGACAGTAAACACGTGAGTGAATTGTACAGCATATTATGTGGTTAGTACTACAGGAAAAAAAAGAAACCAGGGGTTAGAATTAGTGGGTGTGGGGATGAAGTGAGGAATAGAGTGGGAGGGAGTTGGAATTTTAAATACAGTGGACAGGATGGCCTTACTGAGGAGGTGACATTTGAGCAGTTGGACATGGGGAGCGAGCTGTGTGGAAGTCTGGGGAACAGTGTTGGAGGCAGAAGGCATATAAGTTCCTGGAGTGCTTGCGGGGTGCGTTCTTTTAGGGTATCCATCCGAAGAGCTTTGGTTTTTACTTTGAGCAGAAGTGTAAGGTTTGGAATAGAAGAGTGACATCAATGTCTGCCTTTAAGCAAAATCTCAATCTCCTGTCCTGAGCATAGACTGCCAAGGGAGGAAGGCAGGTATGAGCAGGAGAAGGCTCAGAGGCCCCCCCAGTAATCCAGGCAAGGGGAGTAGCAGTGGGGGTCTCGAGAAGTGGTCACTTGGCATATATTCGATGTGTTTTTAAGCCTTTGCTCATTTGTCTCCTTTTCAGGGAAGGCCACCCTGACCTCATGCTGTTTAAGATTACAGTCCTGCCACCCACACGAGAAATGGAACCGTATAGGCTTCTCAGAGTCCCCCCTTGTGCCTTCTACCAATCACAAGCCTTTCCCGCTGGCTTAATAAATAACTAGCCTAACTCCCAACCCCAAAGATTTGTTTTTGAGCTATGTAAAAATGGAATCATAGAGTGAACAACATAGAAAAAAATCCACGTCCTTGTGACATTAACTTCTAGCTCTGTTAGAGTCCTGTTTCTTTTACTCGGTATTGTATTTGTGAAATTCATTCCTATTGTTGCATGGCTTTTTTTTTAATATTTCTATTTATTTTTTAACTTTATTGATGAATATAATTGTATACATTTAAAGTGTACAATGTGATTTGACTTACATTTATATTATAGAATGATTAACAAGATCAAGATAATTAACACTTCTATTATCTTACAGTTAGCTTTGTGTTTGTGTGTGTGTGTGTGTGTGTGTGTGTGTGTGTGTGTGTGTGTGGTGAGAATGCTCAAGATCTGTTCTCAGCCACCCTCCAGTCTGCAGTACCAAATTATGAACTGTAGTCCCCGTGCTGTGCACTGGGTCCTCATGGGACCCTGTTGTTGCACGTTTACCAGTGATGTGTTCATTCTCATTTCTAATAGTATTCTTTTGTATTTATATCCTGTTATCTATTCTGCTGTTGGCTGTTTCCAGTTTTTGGCAATCACAGACCACCAGTTACACATATAGGTGTATAGTCCCCCCATAACTGATTATCACGCCTTACATGAAGAGGGGCCAGATTTCTTCCCCATCCCCATATTTATAAACAGTTGTTTATAAACAGTTCCATTATTTATAAACAGTTGACCCAGTAGCTTTTCTTGAAAGAAACAAAAACAAAAACCCGCTCTTTCCATATGGTGCTACCTTTGTCTTAAATCAGCTGTGGATCTGTGGATTAGTTTCTGGACTCCTTTCTTTCTGTTATTATTTTTGTCCCTTCTTGGGCTGCAGTGTCAGAATGACTCTAGCTTTATCGTGAGTCTTGACCTCTGGTAGTGTAAGTCCTCCAGTACTGTTGTTCTTTAAACTTGACTTTGCTGTTTTGCAATTCTTGACCCTTTGAGTCTCTGTATACATTTTAGAGCCACCTGTCAGTTCCACGCACATCCCCTCCCTTTCCGGGTTGCTGGAATTTTGAGTGGGGTTGCACTGACTCTAGATCGACTCACGTCCTTACGCTGTTGAGTCTTCCGATTCACTAATGGGGCATATTCTCCACTTCATTTCTTTCACTGCGTTTTGTAATTTTGTCCACAAAAAAATCTTGCCCGTCTTCATTGTATTAGTTGCCAGGTATTTGATGGTTTTTCATGCCATTGTAAATGATCTGTTATTTTATTTTTAGATTTGATTTTATTAGAGAGTGCATGCGCACGAGTGAAAGGTGGGGCAGCAGGGGGAGGGGAAGCAGACTCCCTGCTGAGTGTGGAGCCTGCTGTGGGGCTGGATCTCATGACGCAGAGATCATGACCCCAGCTGAACCAAGAGTCGGAGGTTTAACTGATTGAGCCACTCAGGTGCCCCAGAATTTTTTTAAATTTTATTTTCCAATTGCTTGTTGCTAGTACCTAGAAAATAATTTTTTAATATTTACTTTGTATCCTGTGACCCTGGTAAATTTACCTATTAGTCCCACTAGTTTTTTATAGATTCCTTAGGATTTTCTGCATACATTGCTGAGTTTTTGAATACACCATTCCACTCTTTATGCCCTCTGTTTCTTTCCTTGTCTTACTGTACTGACTATTACACTGAATGGAAGTGGCGAACGTGGACATGCTTGACATTTTTCCCTCTCAGAAGGAGACTTTTCCATATGAGACCACATAAGGTGATGTTTGCTTTAGGTTTTCCATAGATCCCCCTTATCAGGTTAAGAAAGTTGAAGGGAGGGATTCTCATTTCTTTTTTCTTCATCTTTCTCAAATACCTAGAATTGTGCCTGCCGCTTAGTAAGTGCTAGTCAGTGAATGAATGGAGGTGTGTGTGTATGTATGTGTGTATGTGTGTGTAGCACTCTTGGTTTATTGGTTTATTGCATGTGGGGTGTGGGAGGAGATTTCTGGTTTGAGGAGCTGGAAGAATGGAATTCTCAGGGGAGGGGAAACCACAGGGGAGCAGGTTTAGGGGTAGGTCAGGAGTTTGGATTTGCATCTGTTGGGGTTCCAGAGGACAGTTAGAGATCCAGGAGTCAGTGTATGAGGCCATGGGCGCACAAGTTCCTGGAGGCTGGTGGAAGGGTGAGGTTGGGGAATGTAGGAGTTGTTAGCCTAAACATGGATTTCTGGTGTTGAGGAGTATCGATCTTGACTAGTAAGATTTCTTTTTAGGGGAGTGGTCCTGCCTCAGTGTACAGTGGGCCATCATTCAGAAGCTGATTTTTCTCTTTTATGGGAAAACTAGGTCTTGCTTCTTTCTTCCTTTTTCACCCTGGTTTTGGTATGTTTTATTTCCCATTTATACAAAGAATGTAGCTGTTTTCTATAGAACTAATGGCTTTCATGGCCAAAAAAAAAAAAAAAATGGACTGTGATATTCCTTGTACTTTAGTACCTTTTACTTTATAATCTATTTGAGGTACTTTCCTGTTTTGTTTTTGTACCCTTAAAAGTACAACAGTTATTTCGTGCATGTTTAAATTCTAGTATGTCTCTTATCTTTTGTCCCTTTTACATAATATCTCTTATATCTTATCTTTTGTCCCTTTTACATTATATCTCAAAATAATTTTCTTATTTCACTTACCTGACAATTCCTGACTTCAAAAGCATACTTGCCATTGAAGAAGTGATTTATGTAAAAAACATGGTCTAACAGGATACACATTTACATTCTAATGTTGCTATAACCATGAGTTATTTTCTTCAAAGAGATAAATTTGTTGTATTTGTAATTAAAAAATTACAGAATAATTGTGTTACTCTTTTAGATGAGATTGCTAAATACATGGAAACAGTGAAATTACTGGACTATGCCGAGAAACCTCTTTATCAGAACTTGCGAGACACTCTTCTGCAAGGACTGAGAGCTATAGGAAGCAAGGATGACGGCAAGCTGGACCTCAGCCTCGTGGAGAATGGAGGCTTGAGAACAAAGTCAATAACGAAGGTGAATTTTGTCCCTCAGTTATCCTTTGGCTTCCTGTGATGGTCATTGCAGCAAACACTAATTTTAGGGAAGTAAATCAGTAAAGAAAAGTGTGGCAGATTGCTTGGCAGTTACATATCTGTCACCATTAGGTAAAGGAACATTCTTTATGAGACATGAAGGATGTAGACAGTTGTAGAAGAATAAATAGATATCTTTTTCTTTTGTCCGGTAGCAAGTTTGTAAATTCCTGGAGGAGTCTAACTTGGCATACTGACATCTGGCAGGGCAATTTGGATGGCGCACTCGATTCATAGCGTGGGTATTTTTTCCTCCCAGGCTACCTAGAAGGGATGGTCTTGTCTCTTAGCTCTTCCTCCTTTGTTGGTGGGCTCAGAGTGTTTATCATTTGAAAATTGGTATTTGAAAATTAGTGTTTGAAAGTTACTGTCTGAAAATTAACATTCAAAGATTTCCTTGTTTGGTGGTGTTTACCATTTGAACGTTTTTTTGCTCTTTATAGAAATATTATATAAAACTATGTCTCTGCATATAAAGAGGTTAATTTATCGGAGGGATGGGTTAACAGTGAACTTTATGGGCAAATTATGGTGCAGGATGTAAATAACTCCTGGTATCCTTTAAAATTTAGATTTTACAGGTATGCATTAACTTGTTGGTTATTATTAATAGTTAAATTATTGATTAACTCAGAGATTTCCTTGATAGTCTGAAATTATTGAATAAAACGTGCTAGCTGCTTTTAAATGGAAAAGAACTACCTTTAGAAGAAAAAATATATATATTTTAAAGATTTATTTATTTGAGAGTGGCAGTATGAGAGAGAAAGCACAAGCGGGGGAACTGCAGAAGGAGAGGGAGAAACAGGCTCCCTGCTGATGCGGGGCTCAATCCCAGGATCCTGAGATCATGGTATGAGCTGAAGGCAGACCAATTGAGCCACGCAAGTGCCCCAGAAAAGTATTTTTTCTACAATATTGACTATTTTTACTGTCATTGGCTCTGTAAATTCCAGTAGATTCCTTTGGAAATCTTGTATTCTGAACTATGAGAAAAAGGGTTTAAAAACAAATTTTCTGTCTTTAAAATAAGAAGCAGCATTATTTAAAGGTTTCTGTAATTCTTTTTAACTTATAAAGGAGATGGGAATTTTGAAATTGTATTTTGAATTTTACTTTTTGGCAAATAATAGGTCTTTTTGTAGTTTCGTTCCAGAATCTGAATTAGACACATACATCTACATATACATTTTTTTTTTCTTTTGTAAGTTTTGTCTTAATTGCATCGTTCCATTTTTGTGGTCAACAAGTGTGCTGAGAGCCACATCCAGCTCTGAAATGAAGAGGATAAAATGGCAGCCCGAGTGGAGCTTTTCAGTAAGGTAGTGGACTTAGAGTTTGCATGTATGTATAAACATACAGCATGGATCTTCGTGCTCAGGACAGATTTCTGTGCATTAATATTTATAGATAGCTTTTGTGGTGTTTTCCTCTAAAATTTTGCTGATTGAGCCGTGAAGATCTCTGTTGCAGTGAGAACTTGTCCAGTGCCATACCCCCTTACTTTGCAGATCACTGTTATTTGGACTTACATGCTGGAGAAAATTTGGTTTCTGCAGCTTGGCTGACTTTATAGCTGAATAGGTCAGTCTGCTGCAGAGCTAACATCTGTGACCTTACAATTCTCCCGTGTCCTTGGGTAGTTCAGAAGGCTGGAAATTTCCTGCTGGATCATCCCCTACATGTATAAAGCTTTATTTAGAGGGGGAAAAATAAATAACGAGTGAACTATTAAATTTCCTTTATTAGTTTACTGCGCCCCCCCCCCATAGCTGACACAGGGCTATTCTTTGTATTAAAAAGAAGTTGATAAAAATTAAGATGAGGTAAGATCATGAAGCTGCTTGATGGTTATGTAACTGGAGGTGAGTTGGTAATTTGGTGGCCTTTTGTCTTGCATTTTAAAGTGAAAGAGTTGGACCAGGCCAGTTTTCTTTTTTAAGAGTTAGTTTGTTTGTTTCTTTTCTTCTTTTTTTTTTTTTTCCCCAAAAGCCACAGAACATTTTCTTCAAATAAATTGTAAATACTCCACATTTAAAGCAGGTAAAAGCAGAGCTCCACCAACTGAGAAGTCAGGGGCTCTCTGCAAGGAAAAGCTTTTCCTTTGATAAGTTAGTATTCCCTCTCTTTTTTTTTTTTTAAACAAGGGGAATATAATCAAGATGTCATTTTTGCTCTGGTTGCTAGGAAGCTCAGAGTTGATTATGATGCTTAATCAGAAATTGTATTAATCCTTATAATTAGCATACATTCTCCTTTCCTTTGGTCATGATTTCTTAAAACTTTCTAAGTATATGTTTTTTGTATTTATGACACACATCTTTCAGAAAGGAGGGATAGTTTTAATCAATTCAGTAATTATTTCTCTTTATGTTTCTGAGTGTTGTCCATTATGGTAAAAACCTATGAGAATTGATTAGCAGTGGAATGAAACAAGGTTTCTATCCATTTTTAAATAGTCATGCTTGATTATGGTACAGTAAATTTGGAAACTGGAGTGAACTATGAATTTACGACTTGAAAATGTTTTCAGCCTCAGTAGCCCAAGAGTTTTATTTAAAGCACAGGATATTGGGATGACATAAGGCTGAAGTAGAAAAAAACTAAGTATCAATCTACCCTTAGGAAGTACACAGCCAAAGATTTTCATTGTTGATTAGAACTGAACACTTGCATTAGAATTGGGCAGTCTAGTTCCAGCAGTTATTGGATTCAGTGTGTACTCTTAAACCAACATTCAACAATATAAAGGTCTAATTTATGTACCTGGTCTAGGCTACGTCCCTGGGGCTATAAAGATCAATAGCATGTAGTTCCATCCTTAAAGAATTCCTCCCTGTCCCATCTGGGTTAAGAACAGCTTAATTTACTGGAAAGAACTCAGCAAGTTAAAAGGACATTAATACCTCCATTAGCTATTTTCTTGTAAGGTTTTGATTAAGTTGCTTGCCCAAGCCAACAAAAAGGGCTGTTCATTACAATTTCTCGAGTCTCATCCCTGGAGATTCATTGAGTAGGTCTGGAGTGTGGCCCTGCGATTTGCATTTTTTATTTTCAGACAGTATATACTGTTGTTTCCTATGAATGACTCGCACATACCCTTCTCTCCACTCCCACATTTTTTAGTTCTTTTAAGTTATATAATGCTAGTTGGCCTTCCTAGAGTTTCTCTGAAAAATGATTAACCATTAAATAAATCCCTGCTGGCACTCAGCCTGGAACATGGTACAAAGAGACAAGTAAGAGTAAAGGCCTTCCCTTGCCAGCCAGTGGCCTGCAGCTGCTCTGGTGGACAGCTTCCTGTCTCTTGAGGAGACGGCACCCCATGCAGCCAGTAGTTTCACTTAGATAGCCCCAGATAAACCCTCTGAATTTGGTGGAAGTCTAACTTGGTTAGCACGCTAGAATAATAGAAACAGTATTTTCCTTAGATTAATTTAGATGGTTGAAGTCGAGATGTTTCTGTTTTCTGATGGGGATTTAGCCTTAGTTTTCTATGCAAGGGGATTCATTGTTTACTAATGATTCTTTCCTTAGGTGCTTGAGCTCTGTATTTTAAAGCTTGTTTTATTTGGCTGGATTTTGTCAGGTAGCTTTTTTCCCCTGTGTGTATATATATATTTAAAGATTTTATTTATTTATTTGTCAGAGAGAGAGAGAAAGCTTAAGCAGGGGGAGCAGCAGGCAGAGGGGGGAAGCAGGCTCCCTGCTGAGCAAGAAGCTTGATGTGGAACTTGACCCAGGCCCCCACAATCATGACCTGAGCCAAAGGCAGATGCTTATCTGACCAAGCCACCCAGGCGTCCTTTTTCTCTATATTTTTAAGTAAGATTATGACATATGTACAGAAAAATGCACAAGTAAGTGTGCAATTTGAACTTTACAAAGTGAGCGTACACATTTAAACATCCCCCAGATCAAGAGCCCCAGAAACCTCTCTCAGGCCCTCTCTTGGTCTTATCCCTTCATTAAGAATAACTAGTGTTTTAACTTACAACACTGTAAATTAATTTTGCCACTTAAAGAAAATTCATAGTAATAGCACCATACAATGTGTACTTTTATTGGGTCTGGTTTTTATTCATTATATGTCTGAATTTCCATGCTGTTGGTGTGCAACTGAAGTTTTCTATGTCTTGTTACTGTTCAGTTGTGGCACTCCATGATGTGAGTACGTCATAATTCCTTTATCTCTTCTGTTGGTGGACGTTTATACTGGTTCCGGTTTCTGGCAGTTGTAGTAATGCTGGTTAAGAACATTCTTGTAATTTCTTTTGGGAACTGCATATATTTATTTCAAGTGGGCTATATCCATGGCAGAAGTACTGGGGTCGAGGGCTTATGTTTAGCTTTCGTAGGTGCTGCAAGCAGTTTCTCCCAGCGGCTGTCCTAGTTGATGCTCTCACCACCAGCTTATGAGAGGTTCAGTTGCTTGTCAACACTAGATGTTGCATTATATTTAATTTTATCCATTTTGGTAGATGTGTACTGGTGTTTCTTTGTGGTTTTAATTTAATCTCCTTTATAATATTGATTTCAAACACCTTTTCATATGCCTCCCCATCTCCATTGTCCTTTTTCTGTGAGGTGCATTTCAAATCTTTTGTTCATTAAAAAGGGGGAGGTCGTCAGTTCTCTTTTGATTTGCCAGACTTGACTACTTTGTATATATACAATCTATATATTATACACATTTTTTTTTTACAGTTGGTAGTTTATCTTTTCATTCTGTTAATGTGGTAATATCTCTTGAAGAACAGAAAGTTCTTCATTTTAGTGAAGCCTAATTTATCAGTCTTATTTATGGTTAGTATTTTATATTCTATCTTGGGAAAATTTTGTCTACCAAGATCGTGAGGATATTCTGTTATTATCAAGAAATATTATCTTTTGTATTCAGGTCTATAATTTCACAGCAGCTGATTTTGTGCATGGTATAAGTCTATGTTTATTTATCTCCTATGGATAACCAGTTGATTTGAACCATTTATTAAAAAGTCTGTAATGTCCCCACAATAGGTAGCAGACTTTCAAGGTAACCATATGTGTTTGGGTCTGCTTCTAGAAACTCTGTTCTGTGCCACTGGCACACTTATCTTTTTTGCCAAGCTGCACTGTTTGAACTACTGGCTTCACAATGATACCATGATGATGGTGTAAGTCCTCCAACTTTGTTCTTCTTCTTTTTGTCTTAGCTATTCTTGGCCCTTCCGCTTTACATATAAATATCAGACTCAGCCTATTAATTTCTATACAAATACTTCTGGGATTTTGATTGAGATTGTATTGACTCTATCAATTTGGGAAAAATTGACATCTTCACAATATTCTTTTCTGTCCATGAATATGGTACACCTGGGTGTTTATTTAGGTGGTCTTTCATGTATCTCAGTCATGTTTGCAGTTGTCCCTGGTTGTGTAGAGAACATGCGCATCTTCCATGGCTATTTTCTTGTAAGTGCTTAATTCTTCATCTGTTTCTTTTGTATTATCTGTAATTACCACAGAATTTCCCTTCATGTCATTTGGTTGTCAGCTCTCTCTGCCGTTTTTTGATGTTTCTAATATATTTATGAGTTCTGTAGTGATTATTATTCTATTTATTGGCTGTGGAGTTTCCTTGTAACCTCTTCATTTTCTTTTTTAAATTATCATTTTTCATTTACTCCATTTTTAAAATCTTTTTCTTTTTTTTTTAAGCCTGCAGTGCATGTTATAAGATTTTCTTCTTTTGGGGAGTACTGTGTTTTCTTTCAGAGTGGAATCTTCAGCTGTCTTTTGCATGCTATGACCATTTATTTCATCTTTTCTTTGTCCCCAAGGATTCTAACTTTGTTGGCCTGCTTCTTCTCTGGATCGTATTAATATTGAGTAGAATAGCTTTATGTGGGCTTAGAAGATTATTGTATTTCTGAATCCTTGGCTTTCCCATTTGATGAAACTGTTTTGCTTTTCCTCAGAGTTTGGGTTTGAGGGTTTGGCATTGCTGAGGGACTTTCCTTGCCTGTAGTTCATACTCTGGGAGGATCTGGAGAGCCATGGCTCAGCTGGTACTGCAGGTCAGATTACGTGTCTTTCCTCAGTACCTGCTCCATTCCCTTCCTGGCCAGAAGATGCCAAAATTTGGTAAAATCTAAACCCAAAGTAAGAGAAACCCCATTGGGGATTCTTCTCTTGGCTATGTTTTACTCATTTTCTCTTTTGTAATCTATTTTGGTAAATCATTGTTTATTAGTGAAAATAATTAGTCTTGAATGATTATGGTTATTTGGCCCTCTTTCTCTAGGGTTCTTCTCCAGGGAAGAAGCAGAATCACATGTTCTGATTGCGCTGAGGGACTGTGTGGGAATCGGGAAGGTCTTTTCCAGGGGCTCTTCCAGTCTTTCTTTTCAAGCTTCCTATTTATATTTTGTAATTTGAAGGTCAGTGTTGAAAATTTCTGAATGGTGTTTGCTCATATTCTTTTCCCCAGTATGGTTCAGGGGTGCGTAGGAGCCCCATGTTGCTTTCTAGCAGTGTCTGACTCTTCTTGGCCACCAGTTCCCAATGGTTATGGTGAGAGGCTCTGTCGCTCTTGCTGCTGAAATATTACTTGTTATTTTGTGTTCATTTCTTCAGAGTTTAGGTGGGGCAGAGGTTGAAATACTACCCCCCAGACGTCCCTTATTTTTACACACAGGTTAGCTTGTTTGTGGGTGTGACAAATCGGGGCCACTGGAATCTATGCCCTTCCCCCACAAAAGACCACGTGTGTTGTATTGTCACCTTCTCAGCTCCTCATAGACCATCTCCCACATTACAGTCGCTCGGCAGTTCACTTTTGTACACGTGATAGCATTAATTCGTTGTCGGATAACAACGGTAAATTCTTCATTCCTCACGGTATCTTAGGAGTGGAGAACTTGAACTAGTGAAGAACACGGTATTCCAAACTTTGTTAGTCACATGTGGAAACATTTTCTTTGGCTAAACCCTTTCCCCCAGACCTGTTAACAATTAGCGGAATTCACGAGTTGTACTTGCTTTCCCTACCTCCGGAGTAGATGAGCTGAACGTGTTGACAGGACATCTGAACGTAAGCAAATAGCAACAGCAACTGCAGATAAAACAAAGTCCCGCATGGGCTCCATTTACGGTGCGTCGATACTGTACCACATGGTGTTAGTGCACATGGGCTTACCTTGGACGCTTCCTTAAGATGATTTGCAGAAGCCTGAAGTGATTTCTTCCAGGACTTAACAGTTGTAGAAACTTGACGTATGTGTTTAATGTTTTGGTAAAAACTAAGATTACTCTTTTGCTTGAATCTGTTTTTTTAGCATGTATTTTTCAGCTTGAGAATGAAGCCTGTGACCTTGCCAGGCACACAGTAGGTGCTTAGTAAACACGTGGTGGGTTCTCTGCCCCGGCAACGTGAAGGCCCGTGTTACTGCGGAAGGAAGTTGTAATAGTCATGATTCTTGTTACAGCCTTTATCACTAGAACTCATTTAAAATAATAAATCACTTTAATGCATTCTAGCAGAATATTTTTAGATTATTCTCCAAATTAATCTGCTCCTCTTTTTAAGTCACTCACTTCCTGACCCGCTTCCCATCTTTTCATTTCTCCTTTTTCTGATTATGTCTGACCTTTTCCTGCTTTTTCTCAAAATATATCTGTAATGACTTAATGTGCACTTAAACGTCACACAGGCTGTAGAAGGCTTGGTGCGAAATAGGAAGTCAGCTCTTCGTTATTACAACACTAGTTGAATGGTTGCTTGGCCGCTGCAGCCCCGTAGGTGTTTCTGTGTAAAATACCATGCTAGGCCCCACGAGAGCTGCACAGGTGAGGAGCTGTCGTCCCTGCCATCTGGGAGCACGTGCAGAAGGGAGAAGCAGGAGTGCGGATGAGGCTCTGCTCTGTGGACTCTCCCTGTTTCGGAAGCGAGGCGCTAACGTGAGAGCACAGCCGCCGGGAACTGTAAGGGAGGCGGCGTCGGTCTGAGATGGCGCCTGGAGCAGGAGTGAAGGGCTCTGAGTTCTAGTCTCTCCCACCCCAGCTGAGAAACACTGAGCCAGCTCTCTTAGCCTCCTGCTGTCTCCAGCCTCCGCGTTTTCTGCCTCCATTGTGAATTCTAACTAATTCCACTGGTTTTGGTAGTACTGTGTAACGCACGTGTCTGCTTTGCTTTCATAGAAGATATGTGTTCTGTGGTTTTTTAGTTACTGTCGAGTAACAAATAATGTTTTTTTGGTTGCTATTAATGAATGTAGGAACTTAAGTAAATAATGCTATTAGTTTATAAAGTACGTACCGTTTGCACATTGACTTCAGGTGGCCTTGAGTAAATAAATAAGACAAACTGATTGGCGCAGTCAGTCTCTGAATAATTGTATTTAGAGTTCTCTGTTCATCGACACACGTACAATACCAAACATTTAGAAATTTTAGACTGTATATTCAAAGTTTCTATAATAAACATTTGTGATTTTTGTAATAAAGAGTTAAAAACCAACAATAGTCCTAAATACTACTCACCTTCGATATAGCCGTGGATCTGATTGGCTTTTCTTAGAGGCTGTTGAAAGCATCTAGAGGTAATCTTTTGATGTGTGACCTGGGAAGCAAAGAATGAACGGGTCTTCGGTTTTTGCCTCACAAGATTTTTATTCTTTGTCCTGTTAAAACAGCTTTAAGTCTCTAAGTGGTCTCTAGTCAGTGTTTAGACTATTAGTAAATTATCAGTCCAAATGCATCTAGCTGATTTGTCTTCCTGTTTCTAAGCTGGAAGTGAGAAGCTGCTAATTAACTAAATTTTAGCCTAGCATATCTGAACACTTCAGAAATACAATGTGTAATACATACGCTAATGCCCTTTGAAATAAACCTAATTTTCTGCAGATATTTTAGCTGTGCTGAATTAAAAGAAAACTATTCTAAGTTTATAAGTCATTCTGGTGTGTCGTATAATATTTTGATTTCACTTATAAATGCAGAGGCACTTTGTGGGACCTGGTGTGGAACATGACAGAATCAGATTCACGTAGTTCCTTTCTGAAGCCGTTTTCTGTTCAGAAAGAACCAAAATATGCACGATCTGAAGCCCAAGATGTTGACAAATAACAAAATGAAGCATTAGGAGATAATCAGGAGAAAGAAGCTGCCAGTGGATTGTTTGGAATTTTACTCATTGCCTTATAGAATCAGTAACACACTTAGATGATTTTAAACGTGAAGGTTTTTTTTTGTTTGTTTTTTGTTTTTTTTTTTTTTTAACTGGTCTTTTCCTGTAGACATGGGCCCCTTTTGTCAAAACTAAATACATTCTTAGAAAAGTTGGGCAGGAGCTACCCAGCTGGAGTGTGGTCTAATGAAATTCAGTACTTTACCTATTGCATGGATGCTTAAAATACGGGTGTGTTTTTTGTTTTTTTTTTTTTGTTTTTTGTTTTTTTTTTTGGTTGGTTGAATACTGGCTGATTTTCATTCCTATGTAATTTACTTGCATGGAGATTAAGATAGCTCTTTTTTATTAAATAAGCTTGAGAACAAGATGAATGCACCAGGTTCTTGGGTAGAATGTATTGGAGAGCTCCCTTTATAATGAGCATTTAAAAATCTGCCTCCTTAAAATCGGAAAATGCATTCTTTCCTGTATGGAAAGCAATATAGTAGTGAAATATTCCTCCTTAATTTTGGTCCGAATGAACAAAAGTGTCTGTGTTTATTCCTGCCTAATGCATCACAAATCTGCTGACATGCTAACCTTGGAGTCTTGGCTGGCGTTAATCAGGCCTGTGCACCGGCAGGAAAGATGTACCTAATGCACTCCATCAGTGCAGTTTGCATATGGAAGTTCTCACAGGGGAGCTGCCCTGTGCCAGCTGAGGGTTACCTGCCCACTGCAGTTATTGTATGTAATTATCGAACCAATCTGTTCAGCCCAGCAGGGTCTAGATGGTAATCATGAAGCAACACTTTGGAAAAGAAAGATGTAAGGCACTCTCCCCTTCTCTCATCAGTTATATGAAGTTACAGCCACTCTGAACAGCTATTCTTGAGAGGCAATACCTCCATATACAAATCTGCTAAATGAATGCCTTTGAAGGTTTCTTAAGGGTTAGTCAAGTTATTTTTGTCTGGGTGAAGCGTTTTCTTAAGGAGCATGGCAGGGATCTCGGAGTTCTGGTCTTTCCACGGCCACCTTAAGCATATTTTGAAACAGTGGGATTTTTTGTAATATGTAGATAATAACAGTTCTGACCATTTGGGGGTTTTAAGGTAATGCGGTTTGAGTAGAGTGTAGCTTTTCCATGCAGCTCTCTGTGGAACAGAATCCGCGGTTGCCATCAGGCAGGAGAGTGGTGTGCTGTCAGCAGGCAGTGTGCAGAATGGCCTGAAGCAAGGGAAATTCTCAGATGAAGTTCAACTTAATATTAATTATTAGAAAATAGAAGCGAGGACTTTCTGGTGCATTGTGAATCTGAAATTTGGGACAGATGAGAGGATTTCCTAAATGAAATCTGGGCATCCCAGGGAAGCTTTGAGTTATCATTTGGATTTTAACACATTTAAATTTGAGACTACATGGGATAAAGCTATAATAGGAGAAATGCAAAGTTGTAAAGTTATTACTGAGTTCTTCTGTAGTCATTCCTACATGTAGATGTGTTGAGTAATTTAAAAACTTCACACAGGACTGAATTAGTTAGAAAGTGTCGTCGTGGTAGAAAATAATGAAAAGAAACTGAACGAACACTTGGGAAGGCTGGCTGGTGACAGACTATAAGCATTAACTCCTAAGTAGCCCTTAACTAGAAAAATAAATAGAAGGTTGGAAAAGCTTGAGGGGATGGTGGAAAACCCAACCTGTTTTTGAGATTTTAGGAGAGCTGTGTACTTTTAAGACTCTTCCTTTACAGGAAGGCGTCCCCCCTTAAACTTTTAATGAGAAGTATACCAAACGAAGACATTTATTGGAAGTTTGTCTTTATTGATTCACGAGTAGGATTTTACCACTGATTGATAGGGTATAACCAGTGATACACTATATGGACAAGGTGTATATTTTCCCATTATCAAGTGGATTACCACGCCTCCCCCCGCATACCCCACACACATTGTAAAATGGGGAGAGTAAGTGTCATTGGCCTGAGTGGTGAAACCAAATTTGTTAAATGGTTTGCTTTTGAAAGAGAGTTTCTGTATCATCAATTCTGCTGGTTAGGCTGTCAGTGATGAACTCTAAGAAGGGTAAAAAGTTCGAGGTGGTTGTAACAAACAAGCTGGTGTTCAGACTAACTGTACAGTTGAAGATTCTCTTTATCCCATTTTCTTCATCCACAGGCCCTTCCCCTTAGGTAACTACCACACTGTAGTTGTGTGTATTCTTACTGTATGTTTTGTTATACCCACACCTGGATAGATTTGCATATATACTAGTATCTGGCAAGTTTGTGTATTTACTTACTTAACCATCAGACCGAATCTCTCTTTCTCTCTCTTTTAAAAAATCTATGTGTAACAAGCGCAAGAAAGGAATTGAGGAGAGCACCAAATCCAGTGTCGAAGATATGGAATGCTCCAATACACAGACAGAAGAGGCCACAAAAACCCGTAAGTTGAACAATCTTGCCTATTAGCTTTTTCCATATATAAACACACATTTCATTTCCTTCCACTAAGTAAGAGGTTAGCTTATAGTCATAACATTTTGATTTTATAATAAAACATCCTACAAGAAGATCTTCTATTTGTATAGTATTATCACAGTGTTCTTTGTACATACATTGTATTGTTTACTGTTCACAGTAATCACAAAGTTGGGATGGGGAGCTACTCTGATTTTGCATCTAGGGAGCCCAAGGCACGGAGCCCTTAAATGGCCGAGCCGGAACTCTTAACCTCTCAGGCTACCGTCTCTCCGTTTCTGCACATTGATCCATGTTACGGAATCCGAGGGAAGGTCCGGATCAGGCGAGTAGTATCTGGGCTTATGTGGCTGCCAGTTCTACTGGCCTGAGCCACCCCAGTGCTCCTCACTGAGTCTGCCACCTCTTCTTTTCTCTCAACAAGTTGGGACTCAAGGAATTAAAGCCTCAATCATCACTTTTCCAAGCCCTTGAAGCAAAAAGCAGAGTATAAAGTCATTTCTGAGATGGTTTGTAAACTGGTGGTGAAGCCTCTTACGGTATGGAGCAGAGGCAGCATTGACATTAGCAGGGCCACATCTGGGAAGGGCACAGTGGGGCTGGGGCTGGGCTTCCTTCCGTGTGCTCCACTTAGGAGATGGCCAGTGCGGGATGTGTAGGCACACCTTTGGGTGGCTCAGAAAAGGGAAACCAGTTTCCAGGTTTCATAGGAGATAATTTCTTTGACGCAATGAAGAGATTCAGCGCTGGCTGCAGTACCGTGTTTTTCTTTTTCCAGATTTCTTTTCTATCTCGCTGCCTTTTTGTTTATTTATTCTTTTGTTGGTTCTGAAACATTTCCCACTTCGTAATAGAGAAGGCTCATTTTTGGTAAAAGTTTCATTAAAGCCCAAGTGCCCTGTTGACTCAGGCTAGGGAGGTATTTTACCTTTCCTTTGATCGTGTCGCCTGAGCATGTTTGTGGAAGACAAACATTTGACTTTCAGAGAGAATCTTCTGCACTCAATTCTATTAGTGTTGTCTTTCTTGTATAGTATGACTAGAACATCCTTAGGGTTACACGAATTCACCGCAGAGAATCCTGGGGGTATCTAGAGAGGGAGGATAGAACTTTACCCTGGAGGCTAAAGGTTTTGAAGAAGTTCCTTTTCCTCTCCTGCAGCCATTTCCCGAGCCCTACTGTTCTCCCGCCTCCCTTCTTGTTCGTTTTGTTATTAGGAAGTGAGGAGTCCCGAGGAGCAGTGCACGGAAGCCTGTCTCAGCCAGAGGCTAGCAGTAGCAGCTATGACAGTGAGTGGGAGCAAAATTAAGGAGCATTTGTAAAGATAGAGCAATATTCTTACTTTAAAAAAATCCCTTATAGTTTAAAAAGGGCAGTTGTAGTTCAGCAAAGGGCCCACATTGTGGTAGTAAGGTTGATACCCATTTAGACCAGAGTGAATTCACAGCTGTGCATGGAGAAGACTCATGCTTCTTTTGACTGCCTGAAGGTCATTTGTTACCTGAACTTTGCTTTAGTGAGCATCAGAGTTGTTTGTTTTGATACATCGGTGATTTTAAAATTGGACTATAATTATGAAAAAATGTTTTTTATGCCTAAAATTTTAATTTAAGGTCCTTACATTGCTGGTTTTTACGGGGAAAAAATATATTAGTATTTTCGTTTTATTTATTAATAACAAAAGAAGAGTGTGGACCCCGTTGCATATTTAAGGAGAACAATCCAGATTTTTTTGTTTCAATTTAAACAAAAAGAAGATAGAGGATAATCGAATTCTCCCTTATTCATATAAACTCCAAATTGCTTTACTTAAATGCTATTTCTCTTCTTATTATAATTTTTCCTTTCTCCTAAAGTTCAGGGCTAGTTAAAGTATTTTACTGTCTAAATATTCATAAATGAGAGAAATATTACCTGAGATGGTAAAATGTTATTGCTTCTGAAAAAAAAAAAAGGCCAGTGTTCATGAAAATATATATTTGTATTCATCATTTTAAAGTAACTTGAAGGAGGAGGCACATTATTATGTTTGAATTTTGTTTTAAGGAAATCTATAATACAATTCAGTGACTTCTGTGTTCTAGAGCTTTAAGATTTTGTGTCATAAACGTGTTTCAAGAATGGTTACCTCTAACAGCAGCAGCTTTAGAAATGTCAGTTTCTTCATTAACAATTTTATTTTCAAACACAATTTATGGTTTACAATATGGTAAGAGATTTTTCTCACTGTGTGATCTTTCAGAATGCTGTGCCTGGCAAAATGGGAGCAACTTTCCTTTAATATCTATTTAGACCATTTTAAAAACGCGTATAATTTTCTTGATACACCTAAACTCATTTTGACTAGTTGGGGGTCTATTGTGTAAGAACACATTCTGAAAGCTTTCAAAATGTGTATTGTGTAGGTTTTCTCAAAGAAAGAGAGGGGGTGACGGGGTGGTTTTCAAGAAGAACAGAGGCCTCTAATCCTTTTATTTTTATGCAAGGCATAATTTTTACCAATTGAGAAAATTTGGTTATTTGCTGCAAGTAATTTTTTCCCCCACAAAATGATAAGCCTTAAAAACCATGCATATTCTGGCATTTCAGAACTGTCCCAGTACTTCAGAATTGTACTAAAAATTAGTTAATGTAGCCATGATATTTATGGCTAGCTGCTTTGTCCCTCCCGTTCATAAAAGGGACAGTAATCCACAACCTTCTCTTGTTAATGTTATATTTGAACAATCTTGAATTTTGGTCCATTCTTGAGAAATCTGAGGGAAGCAGAATTGACAGTTACCTCTCGAATATCTATGATCCGGTCAAAAAAGGGATCTTTTTAAGGGCACACTACAAATTTTGCATTAATAAAATTATACAAGAGTATCCAGATTTATACTTTCCCTTTTTCAGATTTTAAATTTTACACATTAGTCTTTTACCAGTAGTTATATATTATGAAAATGGGTACATTTTTTAAGGAGCCGAGAAGAGGAAAAATATTTTTTCTGCCACAGTTAGAATTATTAGAGAAACTGAATTGATACCTGCAGCAAAGACTCCACATTGTAGAATCCTGATTGTATAATAAATTCTAGGTAGTGTTTTTAGTTGCAGTGAAAAATTTTAAATCTAGATTGCAAGGGATAAGCAGCAGTGGTATTTAAGAGTAAAATGACAAATTAGAATGTTAATGAGACTAATACTCCTTGAACATAGTGATAGCTATTGTTAAGTGTCCTTTGTAATGTGACGATAGATTCCAAATTTTATTGAAAGGAAGATGTACTATAGTACTGATTACTGACCTGGATTTTGTGATACCCTATTACACCCCATCTTAGCCCATCACAACATTCTTAGTTTTCTGTGCAAAATTAATTTCAAAATTCTTGAAATAAAAAATTAGAAATATACCATGGGATATATTTTTATCTATCATAAAAATTGAAGAAAAAGCTCAAAAGTTTAAACCATAGTATAGGCTATGCATATCAATGGCAGGAAAAAAAAATCCATGTAAATTTGAAGTTTGCTTTAATTGAAGTATATGGCAATTAAATAAAAACTGGAACTTGGAAAAATAAAAAAACACTAATTTTTAAACTGATCTTCCACAAAGTAACTAACTAAGCCTGTAAACAGGAAACCTTTAGAATTTATTGTTAGATGTACGGTAAGTATTTTGTCCTAGATTCAAAGAATGTTTTGTACGTTTCGGGAGAGAAGTACTGATCTGTTGTTTAGTGCATTCATTGATTAATTATGGGCGACCACGCTGCCCCTCACCCTGGTACTGTTGCTCTTTTCCTGATCCAGGGAGTCATGAGGCGGTGGGAAGGCACACTTTGTTTTGCAGCGCTAGGCAGCCGTGATCAGGCTTACACATACTCTTCCAACTGCTTTGCTTACCTTGGAGGTAGAGTGGGGGTGCTGGGTGGGAACAGAGTCTCCTTGGTGAGGTGGAATTCCCGTGTGGAATTCCCATACAGAACTCTGCCCCCAGTAAAGAATCACTGATTTATTCCAACTCAGGAGTAGTTGGATAGAAACTGTCATAAGGTACTTAGACCAGGATCAGGTGTGATGTTTCTTTAGAAGGCTACTCAGTTGGGGTCTCTTTAACTCCTAGTGGAAAAGACTTCATGTTTTGGAATGGCCCAGTGCTCTCCCGCCTAAAGAGTATAGGTAACAGGCTTTAAAAAGCAACACATTTTATTCCTTGCTTCTCAGAAATATGCATTACTTCATCGCTTCCCTCCCAGAAATGAATGCCGTTCTTGTTGCTATAGGTTACATTAGGACTTACTGTTTTAAATTGCAAATAAAAATTTTGGGGAGAAATATTTCAGTGCCCTTGTAAATTGGATGTGTTTTTTACCTTTGGGAGAGTTCTGTTGTGACTTAAGACTGAAAGGTAGATGTTAGCATATTTTTTGACATATTAAAAAATTGACACAATTTCCAAAGATTTTCAGGCTATTAACTCTTACCTTTGTGTGTGAATTTTATCTCCACCAATCATCATAGTCAATTAGATTTTTAAATACAAATAAGTATATATGGAAATGCTTATATTTCTCTTCTTTAGTTTTTTTAAGTTAATGATTGGAATTTCTTTGTTTTTTCTCTTCAAGGTTCAAAAACCAGAAAGAGAGTCCAGAAGTAAATCAAGTGCTGCAAATCGACTTTTCTTCCTGTCGTTTGACTTACTCCTCTTTTTCTATTTTAAATGTTATATTTTCATGTGAGTCTTTGAGGATGGGGCTGACCATGAAATAACTATGTCTTTGAAAAATATAAACTTTTTTTTATTAAGTAAATACTTTGTACAGTTTATTAAAGGCTAATTTATAAAATTGAAAATCTTTAGGTCATACTCTTTAAGCTTATCCTGAGCTGTATGTGTTTGAGGCTCTGCAGTAGCTACAAGAAAAACCACCATGGTGTTACTTTCTAATCACTGTCTGTTGTCCCGAGTGTTTAGAAATGCTTGGCAAATTCCTCACCTTTAAGCAGATATACAAACCTTAAAATAAAGGTCTCTTTTTGTGTGATACAAATACACCATTTGTTGTGGCCATAAGATTTGGATTGCATTGGTTCTGTTCAGTTCCACAAGCATTTACTGCGCACCTGCTGTATGAAGCAAGAGGAACAAAGAAGGGAAAGGGTTAAGAAGGCAAAAGCCGGGCAGTAAGTAGGTCTGTGGGAGAGCAGACACAGGTATTTGAAAGTTAGATTGTAGAAGGACCGCGTAAGCATGAGAGTGGCATGAGATGAAAACAGGTGATAAAGTATTGGGTGGCAGTGTGAGTGCAGATTTATAGACTGGCTTCTTTTAAGGAGATCCTGTGAAACAAGTAAAACAAAGCAAGCTTACTGCTCATTAACAGGAGGTTCTTTTTCTTATAAGTGTTGGCTTTTTGTGGCATATGATGTCTGTGCAGTAAACCAAGCACTTGAGAGTTTTAATGATCAGACATTTTTAGATTTGGACTTTTTATAGTTGCCCGACAATAAAAGCTTGGGATTTAAACCTTTATGAACATTTCAAGGTTTACTTTGTTGCAGAAATTGAAATTGGGTTGGATTTCCTAAAGGGCCGTACATCTCACCGCTTAATGGCATGTTCCATGTTTGTAGATGGTGTAGAGACGCACTTTTATTTCAGTATTTAAGCATTAAGCGTGTATTCTAATATGTATTCAGAACCCAAGTAGTACATGAAACCAGTGATTTCTCTGTTGCTTAGGACAAGCCTCAAGTAGGTATTTCTGTTTTTAAAAAAGTGAACTGATTTAAAGAAAATGGTAAGTAATAGTGCTGGTGGGATGTCGACATACCCCAGATTTGTCAAGGCGGTGCCACGTTTGAGCAGCTCTGAGCCAACACTGAAACTCGAAAACTTTGGCCCCTAATGCGGGTGTTTAGGTGTCACATGCATGGAACGCGTGTCACTGCCGTGGTCAGATGCTGAAAAGTGCAGACCAGATCTGCAGACTTCCCTTTGAAAGTTCATCCTTTAAAAGCCTCCTGAAGTTCTCAAGCTGTGTGTCTTTGCAAAAGCGAGAACTAGATTTTGGGCAGAGCCTCCTCCTGTTTTCTGTAGAATGTTGGATTTCTGTGCTCATCAGTGTTATGGTCCCAAGTTTATTTGTAACACCTAAATCAACTCTCAAGTTCTGTTTCAAACACATTGATGCTTAAAATAGGATCAAATGTGTGTGGTGTGTTTTTGTGTATATGCCTTAGCCTTTTTTCTTTTTCAGAACACAAAAACATAGCAAAACCTGTTGGTTAAATATTAAGAAAACAAATATTTCCTCACATATTGTTTTTAACAAGTGCTGGCATCTTCGCGAATGTTACTCTGTTGGCAGGGCTGCAGAAATTAAAAACTAGTAGCCATAGTAGCCAGTTGGATTCATTGGCTGCATCTCCTAATTCCGCTGCTCTTCTCCTTCCTACCTACACTAGGCTTCGTAGGCTCCCTTTGTTTTAAACCAGTGATCAAATGGCCTTGTCATTTGGAGTTATGCTTTTTTTTTTCTTGCCATTTTCAGTTTTGTACTTATTATTTTTATCTTGCATCGTTTCTGTTTCCTTTCCAGTCCGTGTTTCAGAGGACTTTGCCAGTCTTTGTTCCTTCATAACCCAGCGTCCATGTTCTGACAGGTGTTCCTGGCACCACGTGGTCCTGCCTTCTCTGCCGTTTTCCTCGGTCATTAGCGAGCTGAGATGGTCTGGTCTTTTGAGGATCGACACCTGTGCCAGGCTCTTGTCCTTCACACCGTGGGGCAGTATGTGCTCTAGATGTTCTAGAAAGCAACCGATACATCTTTGGTAACCAACTGAGCCCTGAAGTAAAATAGCTTCTAGGTCGTCATCAGTGGTGATCTCATAAGACAAATAAAATGCTAATAGACCAGAGCTATAAAACTCCAGTTATTTTTTTGAATTACTAAGTTAAATGTGCATATAAAGACCCAAGTTACATAGCAGTAAATTAGTGGTGGAAATACAAATTATATGTATTTATGTGTATGTGTTTATATGTGGTTGAGCAATCTGTGCTTGATTATCCCTTAAAATGCTATTTTGTTGGCTATATTCTTGTGATTACCAAAGTTTATTCATAATACCTGGTCACTGTAGGAAATTTACAACACACAGAAAAGTATGAAAAGACAAACTAGCCATATTACTCCCACTCATAGGAAACCACTGTGAATGTTTTGACACATTTTCTCCCAGGCTTTTCTATGCATTTTTAATCTTAAAATAATTATTAAACTTTATATAAAACTTCATAAATTGCTTTTTAAAGCTAGAATTAAATACTTTCCATGCTAGTATAGATACTTTATTTTATGGATATAATTTTTATATTTCTATAATATTTTTTCTTGTGGCTTTATGACACTTTCCTAACTATTTCCCTAATGGTCATTTGGACATTTGAGTTGTCTTTGGTATTGAGATATTACAAGTAATTTTTAAAAAAAAATTTTTTTTTTTTTTAAAGTTCATTCAGGTAATCTCTACACCCAGCATAGGGCTCGAACTCATGACCCCATGATCAAGAGTTGCATGCTCTGCCAACTGAGCCAGCCAGGAGCTCCTATAAGTAATATTCTTGATTAAACTAGGCAAGAATCTTTGTCCACATGTGTGAATATTTCCTTAGATTTTCAGAAGGCAACCACTGGGTCAAAGACTATGAAAATGGAAGATTACTGATGCGTATTAACAAGTTGCTTTGCAAAAATCCACCAGCCAGCTCTTTGCCCAGAAATCAGAGTGCACAGCTTAGATTTGTCATCCTTGAGTATTACTAATTTTTATCATTTGATAAGGTAAATTTTTTTTTTAATTGTTAGTGAACCTAAGCAATTTTTTATTTATAAACTAATCGCTCTGTTTTCTCCCTGGTGTATTTGTTTGTGCTATTTGTGTAATGATGATCTTAATCCTTGGTTATGTTTGTTGCTGACTTTTTCCCATTCGTTTTTTGTTAATGGTAATGTTTTTTATTTTTATGAAGTTTAATATTTATGGCTTTAATCTTTGGTCTTTTTCATTGGAATTTCTACCACTGTTTTAAAATATTCCCCAGTCTGAAATCAGAAACACTTACCATGGCTTTTTCTAGGCTTTTTGTCTTAATGCTCCTAAATTTTTCATCCATATGGAATTAATTTTAGCACATGTATTCCAAGAGGTGAGGATCACAATTTATTTTTTCTCCAGATAGCTAACTGGTAGCTCCAGTACTGTTGTTAAATAAATCTTCTTCCCCGGCCCCTTATACCTTGGTTTATGATGGCTGCCTTATTCTATATTAAGTTTTTTTTCCCAGGGTCTGTTTCTGCACTGTCTGTTCGATTTTATTGATCTGTCTGTCTGTCCTTATGCCAGCACCACCCTGATTTAATTAATGCCATTTTACTTATTAATTCTTACTGTTTCCCAGGTCGCATAACAGAAATCAAAATGAAAGAAAAAATTCACTTACGAGCTTACTGCACTATAGAAATCAGACTCTCGTTCTTTGGCTGTGGTATCTTTTAAGTTCTGCTATCGTGCCTTTGTTATTTCTCACAATTACAACAGTTGGATAGATGAGGTTTCGTGAGTTTGGTTTCTTTTAAAGTTCCACAGGTATTCTATGCCCCTCCTTCATTAAGCTTTGCGTAATGAGGATAAGGCACACTGAAGACTCAGTACTGGAGAAGGGGCTCTTGGGTGCGCATGCCGCGGCCTCACACATTGGATCAGGGATCTTTGCAGTATACCGCTGACCAGGTGGTTGAGGCAACTCTGTATTCCTTGGGTGTGATCATGCAAATAAAATGCTTGCCATTTCCACTGTACTAAGCACGTTATTCATAGAGTGGTGAGTTTTCTCTTATGACAGTAGTGTTCTGCAATTTATGAGTAGCATTCCTGAATTTTTGTAATTTTGGCTCAAGTTAACCTGTGATCTTTCTGCATTGAGCAAATTTTGGTTTTATTTAAGTAAGCCATCATAAATGATTTTTGAAAAATTTTTTCCTCTTTTTGATGTAAAGTGCAGCGCTCGTTAGAAGTCTGAATTGTCAGAAGGGTGACTGGAGATGATCTGTAAGGTAACTTTTGTGCCTGGTACTCGGCGGTGGGAAGAAGTTCTAAAGGCCAGTCCAGAGTTTGCAGGGGGAGGAGAGGGGATGTGGTCTGAATCTGTTTCTGCTTTTCTGTAGGTTGTCTTTCTGCTGCTAGTACCTTTTAGAAGTGAGTGAGGAGTGATCATAGTCATATACATGAAAACTTTGTAACACCCAGGCTAGTTTGTTTAAAAACTGAAAAATTGCTCATTCAGTATTCTTTCTGAACTTGAGACAAGAATCTTAATACAGAAGTTCACGCTGATCCTTCTTGGTACACTTCTGAGATGGGAGCAGTGCCCCTACATGCTCTCGCAAACTTTCTTCATGAGTCCGGTGTGTGACAGCACTGTCTAAATGTCCAAGTGGAGCCGCTGAAGGGTCTGCTAACTGAACACTGGAAAGTTCCAGGGCAATAGATCACAGGGAAGGTTACAGTTGGGTAGTACATACTGATTCTATTGATTCTGTTCGATTGCCCAGTGACAAGAAAAGAGAGGAAGAGTTCTTGCACTTCCCTAGATAGAGAGATGTGCCTAAGATCCCTAAGAAGAGCTCATCGCCCCCCAAAGTGGGGTAAGGAAGCTGTGTTCTTTTGTCTTCTTTTATTTCGTTAACTATAGAGAACATTTTGGTGCTAAGGCATGAGTCCGTTGAGCTGGAGAAGTATTGTGCACATCCCAATGGGCTTAACGCTAGTTGCAAAGCTGTATGATCTGGTCCCCCTGGCTCCCGCCCCTTCAGGTTTCTAGTTCAGAAATCTTGGCAGAGATTGAGAAGCTTATGACAAAGATACGTAATTTGTCCTACCATTTGTAATTTAAAGAAGAATCATTTAGACATTTCTTAAGATACATATGTTTAGTTGTGGTGGGCTTTTTTTTTTTTCTTTTTCCCTTTTTTTAAAGTTCCTAACCAGGTTTTTGAAAGAAGTTGCCTGTATTCCAGGTGCTACAGCCCCCAAATAAGTCTTTTTGCTCTGCCATGCAAAGTGTTCAGAAAGCAAAGGTGGCTGAAATTACATGAAAATGGTTCCAAGGCCCTGTCTGTTCCTGTAGAGGTCAGAGAAAGCACAGCCTGCAGAAACACAATTCGAGGTCAAGAATCCCAGACCCCTGCTGTTCCCAGTGAACTGTGTGATGCACATGGAAAATGTTTGGAAGCAAGGGTCGAGCTAAGTGAACAGTCATGATAATACCTGGTTGGTCTTTTAGCAGCAAAATTGGGGGGACATATGAAACTTTTTAAAATGGTGGCTTATTTTTTTATTTTTTTGGTGTTATTGTTGATATCCCTATTTGAATGTAAAGTCCCTAACAAAAGAAGCAAGCTGCCTTTAGACTGCATTTACTGCTCTTGATGACTCCAGTTGTGTGTAAATATTAGAAAACAGCAGGGTCCTACATTCCAAGAATCACTTGAGCAGTGCCACGAAGACAAGTGTCCTTACTGGTATTGTAGTCATACTCCCAAGCTCTCCCGCTGTTTCTAATCTGTGCGCACAGCCGTGAAAAAACTGGACTGACATTTACAGGCACAGCAGGGAGACACTTGACTAGGGAATGTTAAAGACTCCAGTACCTCCGATTCAAAGTGGCCACCACACATGATAAATCTTCACAGGAGAGCTAGTCTGCACTTCAACTGATGCCATAATGAGGGTATCTGTAATGAAGCAAAGAAGTAGAACGTTTTTTTTTCCCCTAAGCTCAACTTTTTAGCAGTCATATTTATTGTTGTCTTTTTCAGACCTACCCATCTACAGGGAGACTCTCCTGGGTAGACGAAGGATCTTTTCCTTTCAAACTGTGCTTTTTGGAGGGTCTCTTCCTTCCGTCCTCCGTCCTCAGTCCCTGCCGGGGCTATGCAGGAACTTTCCTCAGTGAAACGGCACTTACCCATCAAGTGTGAATAAAAAAAAAAATTTCCCGGAATCTGCTCTAACTGGGATGTAAAAGAGGGTCAGTTGCTCATTTCTGACTCAAGTTTGACAGACTTTACTCCCGGTTTTGTCCCAGGGAGCTGCCAGATTTGTATGCCATAATACCAGTAATGCAATTAGGTTTGCTGCACATTGTCTGGTTGACTTCTCAGTTAAGAGTTTCTTTCCCTATGGGAATAAGACTAGACAGACTGTCATTTGCTATTACTAATTCTGCTTAGCATTATCACTGGAGCTTTTTTTTGTAATTAGCTATCTTAGTTGGCTCTTAAATTTTAATAGCCAATTGAAGCTACGTTTTAGCCAAGTTCCATATCTAAATTGCATTCAGTCCATTAACAAAGTTGGTTAAAAGGCTATTAAAGCAAAAGCCAATATATGGTGGTTCACATTTCCATCTTTGCAGCCGCAGCAATGCCAGCCTCCCGCGCCTTCTCTGAAGGAATTCTCCTCGAGCAAAGTTACACACAAGCTGGACTAAACTTGCAAGTGGCAAGAAATTAATGTCGACAACATTTCTGTTACGTTCACATATTCAAAAATGTCACCGCTCATACCCGGTTCCTTTTTGTGAGGGTTCTTTTGGGATTGGGCTTTATTTGCTTGGTGGCTGGCGACAGAGGGGGGAAAAAGGGGGCATTTAGCATTGCAACTTAAAATTGACAGTTTTTGAAAGTGAATAATTGAAATGGTGTTTTTCTCCATTTCAGCTGATCAAAATTATTAGCAAAACCATCTGAGGCACCTTCTGGTAGAATTGTAGTCTTGCTGGGTTTAGTTTGTAAAACATTCTGCCAGACATTAAAAAAAAAAAATTTTTGTAGCCGAGCCAGCACATAGGCTCCGAGCGCCCATTGCCTAATTGATAGTCCCCATTGTCATTATTTTTAAATTCAGAGGACCATTTCTAACACTAACACCCCCACCCTTTGCAGATTAGTTTATGTTGATTTTAGTTTCTACATGGAGTCTTCCTCCTTCCAGATCGGGATGGTGGGTCTGTGTTCCGTGTTCAAAGATACTTGGTTTCAAAGATGTGTATAATTTGTGAGGCAGGCTGTCAAGAGAAATTAGACTGGTATGGGGCGTGTTTAGTTGACATTTCGTCTCTGAATCCTTGGAACCCCAGGAACGAAGATCTGGGGAGAAACCAACAGGCAAATGAGTCTGTCACCTTGACCGAGCCAAGTGCACCTGAAGTGCTTCTCTATCCCGACCCTTGCCTGTTCGGCCAGTGTCCTGGTTTGAAATGAACAGGTAGTTTTTCTGCTTCAAAAACATGTATTAAGAAAAAAACCCAACAACTCCAAATAGCGGCCGGTCAGAAGATATTGGGAGTTGTAGTTTAGCTTTAAATTTTTTAAAGCAGTGAGTGGGTTTGAGAACTTTCCATTTCACAGCATCCGGCCATTCTTCTCCTTGGCTCTCTGCGGCCCTCAGGACTGCTGTCCGGCTTCAGCTTGGCTGGTGCCGCCGGCCTCACCAGAGGCCGCCTGGCAGGCAGATTCCAGCGAAGACCGACCGCTCCTCATACTAGGGCTTCCGGGTGAGAAGCCCCAGTAGCCCGCCTCACGTGGCCGCTTTTGTCGTGACCTGCTTCTCCAGCCTTTGGCTGAGTGGCCAGCGAGCCCTCAGTGGAAGTGTGGCCTCAGTGACAAAGGTGAAGAGCCTCACTTGTCTGAGCAAAGGACAAGCCAGAAATGCTGGAGGGCCTCTCTGGTGATTTTTGTTCTCTGCCAGAAGCTGATGGAAGAGGGCAAGAGAGGCCATTTTATCCGGCGTTAGATTATGTGTTAAAGTGAAAATTAACACACTGTTCAAAAGGTGTGTGTGACTAATGAGCCTTTGATAAAGATGGAACTGGCTCTGGAGATGAGATCACAAACTCTCTAAAAGGTCAGGGCCCGAGGGCCTCTCCCTTGGAAGACTGAGGGCAGGCCCAGCCCTGCTGCTGGCTTTTCAGGAACCCCTCTTGCTATTTATGGGTGAACTTTGAGGGCTTTAAGTGAATGTCGGGAATGTACGTTAGACCTCACCTGCCCGTACATCATTTGAAACTAATCATGGGGAAATTCCCATTTTTTGAATAGGTAGTACGTGTATGTGGCACATGAGACAGAAATCAGTAGGGAGAGAGCAAATAGTGAGAAGTCTTCAACTGAAGATCATGGAGCTCCACGGGGTCTGGATGGAGAATAATCCTGTTTTATTTGTTGCATTAAAAACTGTGCAAGAATCTACGGCAGAAGAATTGAGAACCTTTCCTTCCCCCTAGGGCCAGCTGTCTTCTGTTACAGGCTTGGATAGCTTTCCCAAGCCACAGTCCATATATCCGTGTGTGTGAGAGACAGACTGACCGAGACGGAGGGAGAGAGGCAGGGTTGGGGTAGATGAAAAGTTCTTATATTTTCTGTATTGTGGTTTATTGGATAAAGCCTTGAGTCAGGGTATGGGGCCAAATGCCAGATTTTAATGTAATTCCTCATGATGTTAGGGGACATAATTGTCTCATCATTTGGTCTCAGTTTTACATCATTATCTTTGAAGATCTCTTAATGACCCGTCAACAGAGGTGACTGGCTTGGCCTGTTCACACTGGAGACAAGTGGCTCTGGCTTGGAGCCGAGCGCAGACCGTGGGCAGAGATTCGCAGAGCCACCACGTCTGTCTGCACAAGTCTTTCTGATCCCCTTCTCCCCTATCTGGGGCTTCTTCTGCACATCCCGTGTGTGGGATCTCCTGTTTCCTGGTCCAGCGCGTTCCTCTTTCTGGATTTACTCCTCTTAGCTGGTGGAGCACTTCCTCCATTAGCTGCTTGAGGAAAAAGATGTGTGGGCGGTAATTGTTTTGAAATCTTCAGGTCTAAAAATGTCTTTGTTCTCCCCTTCCTCTTGACTGATTGTTTGACTCACATAGAATTACAGATTGGAAATCATTTTCCTTTGGTGTGTGGAAGGCACCACTCTGATGATTTCTGGGTTCCAGGATTGCTGTTGAGCACCTGTCTGTCTTGTCCTTCTGGAAGTTCTGTTATGCAGATGTTGGGGATCCCGGGCTGATCTCAGCCCTTGTTTCTTCTCCACCTGCCCTCCCTGCCCCTCACCTGCTTTCTGTCGCTTTTGTCTTTTTTCCTCTACTCCCTGGGAGATTTCTTCAATGTTTTCTTCTGTTCTTCTAGTTCTTAAATTTTTTCCAGGCACTCCTTAGTCATCCTACTTTCTTTAAAATGTCTGGTCTTAGTTTATAGATGCATGATCTTCTGTCTCTGAGGACACTAATTATAAGATCTGGAAGCTTTCTTGTCCTTACCTAGTCTCTCGTTCTCCCAAGTTGCATTCCCACTCCCCTGCCTTGTTTGTTTTGGTCTTTGTCTTTTGTTTGAGATGGTTTTCTCAAATATCTGGTTTTCTTGGTTGTCTGTTTATGTAGAGCCACTAAAAAGGTTATTGGGAGTCCGAGTCTGTGTGATGGGGACGGGTTTGGAGCTGTCATTTATTTTTGGCTTCCCTGTAGCGTGGGTTGTTTTTAGAAGAACGCTGTTTCTTAACGTGGTACCCTCAGAAAGCTACCCCAAGAGAAGGGCTTATGTGCAGGTGGTTTATTGTGAATGTGGTCCCTGGGAGAGGTGAGGGATAGGCAGGAAGGGAGCCCAGGTACAGGGATACATCATCAGGTTGGCTGTGAACACAGAGTGACTGGCACTCAGACCTTGTAGGACCTTCTAAATAATGCGGTGAAATGCTTCTCACGGTCTTTCTTTGGGTGCTAACTTCCCCACAATTCTGAGTTGCACATGTGGAATGCCCACTGTTCCTGGCAGGTGTTCCCTGCAAATTCCAGAGAAGGAAAAAGAGGGGCTGTCGGGTTATCCCGGGAGCCATCGGAAGCCTGTGCAGACTCCCATCTCTGCAGCTTGGGCTGGAATGAGAGGATTTGAAGCAACACGAGAGGAACCCCATGCCCTGCCATCTGATTATCTTAGGCTTTGCTCTTAGACTGGTCAAGGTTCCCTGGAGAAGATTCTTCCTGTCCCTTGCTCAGAAGGTTGAAGTGTTAAGAGAGCCAAACTGTCTGACCTGAGGCTGCTGTGACAAAAATCTAATAGACCTCAGTGGCTTATAAACACCACAAATGTACTTGTCATAGTTCTGGAGGCTGGAAGTCCGAGATCGGCGGGCCAGCACGGTCAGGTTCTGGTGAGGGTTCTGGGTTGTAGGCTGCTGACTTGTATCCTCCTGTAGTCGCGAGCAGAGAGGGGAACTAAGCAAGCTGTCTCACAACTCTTACAAGGGTGCTAATCCCATTCATGAAGGTTCTACCCTTCATCTAGCTCTCATTTCCTCCCAAAGGCCCCACCTCCTAGTACTATCACACTGGGTGTTGTGAGATACATTTCAGTGGGGGTAATTAAGAGGGCCTGTGAGATTTGTGTGCCAGAGTTCAACATGAATCTGGGGGGACACAGACATTCACCCTTAACACCCATCCAGTTTATCCATTTTTGCCTTGAATGCATTGTGCCATTGGTGTCAAGTCTAAGAATTCAGCCCTAGATTGAAAAGCTTTTCTATTTTTCTCAAAAGTTTTATAGTTTTGTGTTTTTTTAATGTACATCTGTCATCCATTTTGTTAATTTTTGTGTAAGGTCTGACTTTTAAGTCAGGTTTCAATTTTTTTGCCAATAGATGTCCATTTGTTCCAGGACGATTTTTTTGAAAAGGCCACCCTTTTCCCATTAAATTGCTTTTGCACTTTTGTCAGAAATCAGTTGGACATATTCATAGGTGCCTCTGTGTCAGGATCTCCTGTTCAGTTGATCTGTATGGCCATCCCTTCGCAGCTGGGGTTCTTGGAGCTATATGTCTGCCTTCGCTTTAGGTAGAGTGATTCCTTCCACTTTCTCTTTTTTTTTCTTTTTGAGATTGTTTTAGTTATTATAGAACTTTTGCCTTTCTGTGTAAAATTTATTTGTTAAAGATTTATTTATCAGAGAGAGCAAGAGCGACTGCATACAGGTTGGGGAGGGGCAGAGGGAGAGAATCCTCAAGCAGACTCTTTACTCAGGGAGCAAGGAGCCTGTTGTGGGTCTCAGTCCCACAACCCCTGGGATCGTGACCTGAGCCGAAACCCAGGAGTTGGATGCTCAACTGCCTGAACCAGCCAGGACCCCTGTAAATTTCAGAATAAACTCATGTATCTTCAAAAATAACTTGCTGAGATTTTGATACAAATTGCATTAAAACCATAGATCAATTTGGGAGAATTGGTCTCCCTGGTTTGTTGAGTCTTCTGATCTGTCAACACCATATGTCTCTCCATTTACTTAAGTCTTGATTTTTTCATCAGATCTAGAATACAGATCCTCTACTTAATTTCTTTAAGTGTATACCTGGGTCTTTGCCCCCACTCCCTTGAAGCATTTGTAAATGGTGTTATGTATGTATTTTTGGTTTCCACATGTTTATGGTGAGTATAAAGAAATGCAATTGAGTTTTGTGCGTTCATCTTGAATCTTGTGACATTGAAGGACTTGCTGTCAAGTTCAACACCCATACTGTGTTCTTGTCACGGTGGAGGAGTTCTTAGTTCCTTTCCCTCTTCCGTCCTCTCAGCACAGTTGTGTTTTTACAGGAATCGGTACTTGGTGTTTATATTACCTTGGCTAGGTAGGTATTATTTATTTCAATGTACTGGGATATTTCCTCTTTCTTTTGTAAAACTTTTTGTTTCTGTTGGCATTAAAAAGGACCTTTCTAAATTTTTGTTATTTTCAAACTTTCCTACATAGTTTCGATCCTTTACAATTATTCTATCGATCCATCATAAGATCTGTCACTGGTTTTTTCTTTTATATGCTCAATCATATCAGAAAATCTGTCAATTTTCTTTATTTTCCTTTTTTAAATTGGAGGCTTCCTTCCTGCTCCGTCGAATGTCCGTGAGTCCTAGGCTCCTGCACTGCTCTCCACCCAGAGCTGCCTTCCCTGCACCACTGGCTCCTCTTTACCACTCGGCTGTATTGTGTCTCCTGTTCCTTATTTCTGTAGCTTCTTTCTTGATTTCCTCTTTTGCTTCCCACTAGTATATCCTACAGCAGCTTCCTTAAAAACGTGTGGGGGGTTCTTAATTTTTTAATCCTTGCCTGTCTGAAAATGTCATCTTTAGTCTACCTTCCCATCTGAGAGAAAGTTGGGCTCGGTATAGAAGTCTGGGTTGAAAATTCTTTTCTTTCAGATTTTTTTAGTGTTGGACCAGTATCCTCTAGCATCTGATGATTGCTGAGAGCAAGTCTAAGGCATTCTGATGCCTTTTGCTCTCTGAAACTCTCAGGATCTTCTCATTATCCTTGCCTTGGTGAGGCTTCTTGTCATTTGTTATACTGGGAACCTAGTTGTTTGTCAAATATTGACCATTACTTTGTCCCTGCTGCTGTTGCTGGGGCTTCTGCAGTGAGTAAGATAGACAAGGTTTCCACCTTTGTGGAGCTTATAATCCAGCAGGGGGTAAAGATACGAAATGGGAAAATAACTCAATAATTTCAGATAGCGACAAGTACAGTGAAGAATACAACACAGAAAAGTGGTGTTGGAGGATGTCTGTTGGATAGTGGGTGCTACGTCGGGGGCCCAGGGAGGCTCTCTGTGAAGAGGTGATGTTGGCGCTAAGGACTGGAGGGCGAGGAGGAAGCCCCCTGGGGAACAGTTCCAGGCAAAGGCACAAGCTAGCGTAGAGGCCCTCTGAGGAGGAGCGGGGAGTGGACTGTGGCTGGGAAGGTGTGCATAGAGGAAGCAGCGTTGCAAAATGAAGTCCCAGAGTTGAGCAGAAGCCGTAGCTCGTGTTCAGGACGGTGGAAGGGAGTAAGGATTCTGTCCGATTTGCAGGGAGAAGCCTTGGGAAGGGCCATAGGCTCCACTTTACCCTTTACAAGACACCCCGGCTATTCTGGGAGGACAGGCCGGAGAGGAACAGGAGTGGACTGTCTCAGATTTCCACGTGGCACGGCCTGGTGGCCCTTTCGGACCAGAGGACTTTGTTTCTCACTTTCGAGAAATGTTCGTGCATCATAGATTTGTTTCCTCCCTCCTGATTTCTGTTCTGTGTTTCTGAACCTCTTAGCCCTTACTTTTATTAGACCTCTGTTTTATTTTATTTTTTTGTCTGTATTTTGAGAAATTTGTTTTAAACTTCAACATGTTGAGAGATGTCTTTAAATTTTTTTGGAGCTGTCAGGCCATGCTGAGTGGGGAAGGCAGGCCAGGGTCCCTGTGAGCACCCTTGTTTCCAGCCCTGCCCCTTTCCTCGCAGCTCCCGGGAGTGGGGGTCCTGGGCTGACCAGGGAAGCCTCTGCTCTGCTGCGTCAGTTACCAGCTTTCATCCTCTCTTCAAAAACTTCACTTACTTAACAAATGCTTATTTCATGCCCACTGTCTTTTCCAATGAAAGGATAAACAGAACTATTTGTGTGTTAATTCGTTTCAGTTTTCCTGGTGGAAACTTTTCTTAAGGGATGCTCCAGGCTGAAGAGAAGTACAGACTTGAGAGGCGTACACTCCACATGAATCCCAGGCACTGTCCCGTGGTCCCCCAGTGGGCAGTGAGGATGTCCTAGTGTGTGGCAGCAGAAACAGTGTTGGTGATTTTTTGAGAAATGGAAACAGTGAAAAATGTCAGAGAATTGGAATGGGCGATTCTCCAAATTTGGATTTAGTTATTCAAATTGTTGATGCTAACCTGTCTTTTTCTTTTTTGAAGCAAGTTTGCTTTCTGTCCTTTGTTCCCTCCTCCTTCCTTGTACACTGATTTTGCTAGCATTTAGGAGGAATAAACAGAGGAAAGCTCTGTTTTAGCAAGAGAGAATGTCCTGGAGAAAGTGCAGAAAGATGGGCCTTACACTGTCAGAAGGAGTCATAGCCGGCTGACGGAGCGCACCCAGAATTCCCCCATCCTGCTGTGATTCTCAGTCCTTCTCTCCACATTTTAATTGTGTTTTATATAAAGACAGAAAAATCTGCGTATTGTATTTACAGATAAAATAGTTTACTAGGACTAGCAGTTTATACTTTGGACGATTCCAAGAGTGTAAAGAGTCGGGGCAGTATTGCCGATTGCTGAGGAGTCCCCCGAAGCTGCCGGTGAGCATCTTGTCGTCTTGGTCATTGTAGCCCCAGTGCCGAGCACAGTGTTTGGCACATGGTCGATGGGGGATGGATATTTGCTGAACAAGTGAATGAGTGGTTGGAAGACAAGGAAAACCGGGAAGCGAAATTAATCCACCAGGCATTTGTATTAAGGGGAGGAAATACCCGTTACCTAAGAACAGGATGAAGGAGACATGGCCCAGTAGCAGATGCCGAGGGAAGGGCAGGGGGTTTGGGTTGATCACCATCCCGTGGGTGAGGTCAGCAGAGCGGGATGGCCACAGGGAGGCTCCTTTGTGACCCACTAGTCTGCACGCAGTAGCACATCTTGGTGCCCCGACCTGTGTGGCCCTGGACAAAATCGAGGGGCTTCCAAGAGAGGGTCCGTGAGGAACCGCTGGAAAAGCCAGGACTGTTCACTCTGGAGAAGACAACAGAAGTGGTCACTGGATGTGGAGGAGAGGGTCTGTGTGTGCGAACATGTGAAAGTCTGTGCTGTGAGAGAAGAACAAGACTGCGCTGAGTCGCCAGAGAAGCAGAACGAGGGCCTGAGGAGGCGGAAGTTAAGTGGAGCTGGCCCCGGGCAGAGAGGTGACCGAGGGACGCGTCCAAACAGCACCAGCAGCCCTTGGCCGCTTCCCGTCGCGCCTGCCAAGTGTAGTGCGTGGGGGACGTTACTGTTAGACCCTCCGTCTTGAAATAATAAATATGAAGACACACTAACATCAGCTCACTTTCACTGAGTGTCTCCCGTGTTCTAGGCACGGTGCTCTACGTATACGCATTATCCCCTGTAATCTTCCTAAAGAGCCCATGGCAGGGGTGCTGTCATTTTCCAGGAGTTTGATGCTGAGGTCAGGCGGCTCCCAGAGTCACAAGTAGGACTAGTACAATGGGGTATGAGGCGAACCTTGTCCAGAGCCACCCTTTCTGCTACGGCCCCCGGTGGCCACCATCTCTGTGAGTCACCTGATACCCCATGCTCGGCCATTGTACCCTGGCCTTGCGCCCCCCAAATATTTTCAACCCTGCTTGTATCAGTGTGGCAGAAGTCATCCTGTAGCAGCTAACAATTCTGGAATCCCAGGGCCTTAAAAATCACAGGGATTTGTCCTTTCCCATGTTTTAGGACCCAGGCTGCCCTGGAAAGGATATCTGGAAATACTTGGTGACCGACAGAGGCTCTCACGTTGGCCAATAGGAAGTTAAAAATAACAAATGATTGGTGTCAGAGCACGACCTAAGGGTCATGAATGTTATGTAATGAGACTTGACGTGTGGCTCCTGGAAGGGGATCTTGTGGTTTTGGTCGTTACAAGTGGACTGTGGGGACTCCCCTTCAGCAGTTGCCTGCGGTGTAAGCATTGGTGGCTCATGTAGTCTGCAGAGGTGTGCAGACTCCCTTCTGCCCCCAGCCTTTCCCCTGCCATTTGGTCTGAGAACCCTGGAGGAATCGAGGCATTTTTCGTCTACAGCGGAGGGCAAGTCCTGTGCTACACTCGGTTTCTGCTCTCCCTCTGCCTCCGTCCCTCTGCCTCCCCTCCCTGCCCCGCCTTCCCAGGTGTGGCATCGTCCTGATTGTGCTTGGAAACGAAGGCACCAAATCCAGAAATAAACTGCCTTGTGAAAGGACAGAAGTTCTCCTCTTGACTCAGGCCCCCTCCTTTCTCAGAAGGGCGTGGAGAAGGTGCACGTAGGGGCAGGGTTCGGGCTAACTACTCCTGGGTCAGGAACTGAGGTCGGTTAGAGGACATTCCAGATGGCTCATGCTGTGTTCGATGGGTGCGGTTTGGGGGAAGTTTTCCTCTGTTTATTCTCCACTGCTCAGTGATTCCTCCAGAATTTATGATTCAGAGCTGGGAAGTTCAATTTCGAATTTAGAATATTGCCATACTCCGTCTCCTCCCAAGGGCGGACCTCCATCAGCCACAGTGTACAGGGGTTCCAGTGGGCCGGGGGACCGCCAACGATGACGCACATCTCCGGTGACATAAAATAAGGAAACGGACGGACACAGCTTTGTGTTGAAGCTCACAGATTTCTCTTACTCTTTTTGATTTCTGAAAGTTCCCTAAAATTTGGGTTGCCAGGTAAAACACAGGATGCCCAACGAAATTTGAATTCCACATAAATAATTTTGTAGTATAAATATGTCTCAAATACTTCCTGGCATATGCTTTTCCTAAAATCATTTTTCATTATTTATCTGAAATTCAAGTGTAACTGGCTGTTCTGTGTTTCTGCTTATTAAACCCCACCCGAAACACAAGTGCTGCTAATTTTTAAATACTCCGAGACCGCTCAGGAAAGCACATTGCCAAAGAGCTACACGGAAGCAGTGTCTCCGACTTCATTCCCAGTACACGTGGTTTGGGAATTGGTAAGGCACACAAAAGAATGCTGAAGACAAGTGGCTTTCATCTGCTTCCAAGAAGGCATGAGTCTACGTCTTGGGTTACTGGAAATCCCCCTGCTGACCCTCCCCAAGGAGGGAACTCCGTAGCAAACGCACTGCGAGGTGATGATCAGCCCTCCCCCGAAGCTGGACGAAGATAGAGGAGGCAGAACGAATCTTTTACGAAGCCAGAGTGTGACACCAAAACCCAAGACCCTTCCTGATGGACCAGCCAGCAGCCTAACGGTGGGACACACAACAGAGTGGTTCTAAAGACGAGGTCTAATTTAACCATTTGTCCGTTACAAGCTGCTCCTAGAATTCTCGATTGTCTTCTGTTTCTGGCGGCATCAGAGGAGACTTTGGTGCGTGGGGTAGCTGGCTGGCCTTTCTGTCCATGCTGTGTGCTCACCGGACACACTGTTGAGCCACCAGGTCCGGGTGAGTAAGGAACCCTGCTCTCGTGGGAGCACGGTCCGGGAGCTCTCGGCTTGTGTGCAGAGAGACCGTCTCAGGCTGGGTGCCAGCTTGGAACCTTCTGTTCACTGGTCTCGTTCATTCCTTGTGACAACCTGAGATGACCTCCATCATGTAGATGAGGCTGGGCTGACATCTCTGGCCGTGCTGGGATGAGATACTTTTTCCCTGACCTCACCGACACCCTGCACACGCACACTCCACGTAACACGGCCCAGACTCACACATGTAGGCCAAGCCTCTCGCTTGAGATGCAGAAACTAAGGCTCGGTGAGATTAGGTGAAATACCCCAGTCCCCGTGGTGGAGGCAGGCCTGGTTTAAAGAGGGGCCCCGCCTGAGTTCACCTGGCGCCTTCAGTTGGGTCCCCAAGAAACGGACCCTGAGATGGGGAGGAGTCTTGAGTTCAGGAAGCTTAGTGAAGCATGTCGTGGGATCGGCCGCATGGGCAGCCGTGTGCTGGTGAATGTTTCCTAACAATTTTCCTGGTGGGGAAGAGTCCTGTCTTGGGGTTTGCCAATTTCCACGGTGTCAGTTCTTCTACGGTGGCCGATTCCTCATTACCAAGCTGCCCTGACCCCCACGTTGGGAAGAGGGGCCTAAAATTGGCTCCTGGCTGCCTGCGGGGGAAGAGAGGGACACCGACGGGGTAGAGGGGACGTTCTGCTACGGTGCAGGCACCGTGGAGGGAAGCTGGACCATCCTGCAGGGCAGTCCCACACTCAGGTGAAGGGCTGTGCCTTTGTCCGCCCTTCTTCCACATCAGCCTGCTACTGGGTTCGGGCTGCCCACGGCGCTCCGAAGAGCAACCCACAGCACCTCGCCTGTGGCCCTCGTGAGTTCCAAGGCTGGGCGGCAGTCACGTCCAACTCTCTTCTTACTGTTCGTTGGCAAGAAACACCTGGCTTCTGATTCCCCTGTTCCTCCCCAACACACACACACACACATTTTGGGACGCATGGCTAGTGCTTGGCAAGCACTGGATGGCGATAGACCGGGGAACGTGTGAGCCAGTGAATGTTCAGTAAAGGTCCGCTGACTAGATCTGTTGAGCACAGGCTCCTGGCTGGATTCTGTCACGTGCTCTTGACTCTTGTGCGAAATCTCGTTCTCGCACCGGAGACTGTGAGCCCCTGGCCCTAACCCGAGCCCTCTGCTTCTCCTGGGAGCCACAGAGCAGCTCGCCTCGCTAGCGCTCACTCTCAGGAGAGACTGGGTGAGTCTGGGGACCAGAGGCTTGGCACGACCAATATACCGGATCAGGAATTGCCCTTGGGCCAGTTGACTTTTTGGAAGCATTCTGGTTTTATATTTCCCTTTGGAAAAAGACTGGGAAATTAAGAAGTTAAGGAAACAGCTGCAAGTTACCTCAGGGTTACGGCATTCCAGGGAATGGAAAAAGCCCTGGGGGATAATTGCGCTGCATGTTGTGTCGGGGGAACCGCAGAGAAGCAGCGTTTCTGGGAGGCCGCAAGAGGTCGAAGTCATCTGCTCCCCCCAGCCACAGACCCTGTCCCTCCTGAGGGGACTCGGCGGGTCTGGAGGATTCTCTTGAGTCTGTCACTGGTGACTCCTGGGACGCAGACGACTCTGGCTCTGCGGTCACTCCTTTCTGACCAAGCGTCCGCCTTTATTTCTGGGTTTTCGCGCCCAGGCCTCTCAGTCACTCCTGCCGGTTCCATCCACCCGAGTAAGTGAGCCGGAGCCGTCCCGGACAGCCTCTGGTTTTGTGTGCGTGTGTGCACGGGAGCATAGGCACGTGCCTGCCGGGTGGCGGGAGGGCAGAACGGAGCCCGTTGTAGAGCTGGACGTCGCGTCTACCATTTCTGCCCGTGACGGTCGGAGGCGCTTCCTGCGGCCTGCGGACCCGCGTTTCACCAGAACGTCCTAGAGCCTCACCGCCCTCACCCCCATCTGTCTCTTCAGAACTCCCTGTTACCCTGGCTTAGGGGTTTCTCTCTCCGACTGGCGCTCTCCTAAAAGAGTATAGACTTACGACACGGATTCACAGTCATGCCGAGGGAAAAGGAAGGAAGACCTGAGGAGGTGTCCTATGTGTTGTAGAGGGAAACCGAGCCGGAACGAAGGGCTTGCTCGTCCCGGCCCGTGTGGGGCTGGCGTCGTAAAGGAGCACTGTGCAGGGCCTCCAGTGAGCTGCCCTGTCCTGCCTCCCTGTCTCTGCCCCCGGAACTGCCTCCGCTCCAAAAGCCCTTTCTCCTCTTTCCCCTTTGACTACTTCCTATTAATCCTTTAAGAGTCGGTTCTGCTTCCTCCTGGAAGCCTTCCCTGATACCACCAACCTGGCTTAAATATCCTGCTGGTTCATTCTCTGTTAAACAGCCATTTCTATATTTATATCTATAGGTTGTCTTTTTCTAAAAAGCTTACAGAAATACTGAAGCAGTAGTTGTCTGCTGACTTGATCCTTAATGCACAATGTCTGGAACATAAGGAACACCCAACAAAATAATTTTTACTGGGGTAAATGAATTACGGTTATTTTAAGGGAATTGTAGTTGTATTGCTTCCAAAGGCATTTGATCCTCGAGTGATTAAAAACCCCTGTTTGCAAAGTTTGGGGCACAGAGAGACTGGATATCAAGGAACGCAGGAGGACATGATGGCGGGTGTGATGTTCACCCATCTCTTATTTCAATATCTGACTGAAAGAGAAGTCAACAAAATATAATTCATTCAAATGACTCACTATGCATGCTTCCAAGCCTAATGGGTGAAAGTTATACCTCCTGAATTTTCATAATGAAATTCAAGGACAAAGAGTAAAAAACAATGATTAGTCACATTGTTTAAGTATGAAAGGAATACAAAAGATTCTAATACAAATGACATTTTCATGCTATTTTTACGGAGGTGGCTTTATAGGTAGTAATGTGGCGGGAGCGGGGGCTAAAGGTTTGCTCTTTCCTATGCAGCTGGAACCAGCCGAGGTCTGGCGGGTCCGCGCAGCTCCGCGGTGTGCTCCCCCTCGCACACAGCCCTGCGGGTTAGCCGCTCGGAGCAATAGCTCTGAGCTATCCCTATCTTCCCAGTAATTAGGCAATTTTTATGTACGAGGTGGTTTATAACATGCACACCTACCTCATTCTGACCTTTCTCCCGTTTACCTGCAGTGCGTGGTATTTTGGGAAGTGAACTTTTCTTGGTGAGTGACGGTGTCACACCGCTCGCCAGCTCCCGCGGAAAGTAGGGCAGCCAGCCGCCCCGGTCGCCTTGGGAGCGGGAACCACAGACCCCGCCAGGGCACCTCCATCTGTAATTCCCAGCCCGGAAATGCCAGTCCTTCTCTCGGACGCCCTGTGCGGGCCCGGGGTTTTGTTTTCAATAGTTCACAGCATGTAATTCCAAGAGCCGAGGTGGATGTTGTAGGACCGCGGCGTCCTCCTTGAGGTGATGGATCCAGGCCGGGGACCCCCACCACAGCCTGCAGGGGGGTGGGGTGCCCTGCGCATGAAGACGGGCCCCGAAGGAGAACACTGTGACTAGCACTCTGGTCTGTGAAATGGGCTCTTCATTCCCATCATCTGTCTGGATTCAGAGTCATGATCCCCTGAAAAAGGTTTTGCCAACATTTCTAATGGAAAATGCTTTGCTACCCTCCTAGCATTGACTGCGTGCGAGGTGTGGCTTTTAATTAATCAACAGAAGTTTTGAAACAAACATTCCACATTGTTTGTATCTTAATGAGTATGTTGTCTCTCAAAATAAGCGGAGCCTTTTTTTTATTTTAAAGATTTTATTAGAGTGAGCAAGAGAGGGAGAGAGAAAGCGAGTGAGCGAGCACATGAGCAGGGGGAGGGGCAGCGGGAGAAGGAGAAGCAGACTCCCCACCAAGCACGGAGCCCCATGTGGGGCTCGATCCCAGGACCCCGGGATCATGACCTGAGCCAAAGGCAGACAGTTAACCGACTAAGCCACCCAGGTGCCCCAGCGGAGCCTTCTGCATTCCAAATCTCAGGGTCCGTGGTGGGTTTGCGGACAGGGTGCTACCCTTGGGTTCTCAGGGTTCTCGGTCTCCGGGCTCCTGGTCCCCTGCCCAGAGTTGCCCAGCCCGTGTCCTGGAGCCAACGGTCAGACAGGGATTCCTCCTCCCAGGCAAGGGTGAAGAGGGTGACACACAGAGGGACATCTTATCTACAAGAGTGGGTCTCTTTGAACACAGTGCAGAGGCCATCCCCAGCCTTTGGGGCCAGATTTGACATTTGGAGATCGTTCAGATGCTCTGGAGGCAGATCGAGCAATGGACTGGGCAGTGGCGCTGAGGAGTGCAGCGCTGGAGAATCAAAAACAATGTATGGCCATAAACACAAAGTCATTATATGCTTTACAAATGGGCTCCAGTGGCAATTCCAAAATAAGAATCCAAATGAGGTTGGAGCGGTGACAGTCCCAATCAAACGAGTATGTAGCTTCTCCAGGGGACATCCTAAAAGGTCCCAGGCAGGCACAGAGGGGGGTGTATTTGCCAAGCGATTAAGTAGCCCACAACCACAGAAATGAGGGATGTTGAATCAAGGCCAGGGTCTTGCGGTCAGTCTACACTCTGCCATGCCCCTGGCACACGGTCCTTGGAGAATCTCTTCTTCCCCTGCAGCAGGCACTGTTTGCTGCTCTAAGTCAGGTGCTTTTAACCCCCTGGCCACCAGGCCAGCTCCTAGACATCCTTCAAGACTCAACTTGACTTTCCCTTCCTCAATGCCCACATAGTCCACTCTCTGCCTCATTTCGCATTTGTGTAGATCTCCATTTTGTAGACTCTCCCAGTGCATTGTTAGAATTTGTTTGCTTTTTGTCTCCCCGAATGCCCGCCCCCGGACCGTGCACATCTGAAGGCAGGTGGGGGCTGCCTTACTCACACCTGTATTTCCAATGCTTGGCCTGTAGCAGATGTGCAATAAAATGCTTTCTGAATGACCGCTCCAACTTTGATGAACCCATTGCCTCGTTTATCACGTGTCCTTCTAAACTTGCAGGATCTTGTAGAATGAGAGAAAAGATGTGGGAATCGTGTGATCATGGACGTGGTTACTGCGTGCACACGCACGGGACCCCGTGATTGCTTTACACTGATACTTGTGTGAGTGTATCCCATGGGCTTGTGTTTCTTGAGCACTGATGTGTGGCAGGCACTGTGGGGGGTGCCCCAGATCTATAGAGCTGGTTCCCCTAATGAAATCCACCTCTAGATCTGACATGCAGCTCAACCCTGCCAGAAATAGTCCCATTTAAGTGCGATATGTAACAAGTAGTATTTGAAAGTCAATTACCAAAAGGATACCACTGCAGAATAAAAAAGAACTAACCGTGGAAAATTAGAAAGCTATGCAGAACAGTCTTTAGTCTCAATTAGCCACATTTCCCCGTCTTCCAGCAGCTGAACTTGGAGTGTCATTTGAGCGGGGGCTTGGGCCTGGCAGCTCGCGGCATTCTTGCTTCTGATGTCCCCAATTATGCAATAATGGTAATCACGGATCGAGGGCTCAGTTGAGAAATGTCTGTTTCCCCATGTCTAGAGCTCCGTAATCATGGGGGAGGAGGACGTCGGAGCAGAATTCGTTGATTTCAAATTATTGTTTGAGAAGGCAGCCAGGGAGACCAGGCTTTCACCGCCGGGATTGTGAAGTCTGAGGGGTGGGAACGCCACACTCAGAAGGATGCCTCAGGCAGGGGAGCTCTGCCCACCTCCTGAAGAAGCCGGCCCTAAGCCGGGGCTCCCTCCCCCTCCCTCCCCATCCTCAAAAGTTCAAGGACCATTTGAGACGGGATTTCTGGCATCGGCTCACTTCCTGCTCGAAATGACTGGTTTTTGTCATAGAGGGCTGGAAGCAGGAATACGGGATGGGGCAGGCTGGTTTTCTGTTACTCACCCCACGAGGGCTTCTAGTCCTTCGGCAAATCCGGCCGTCGGTCGGCAGAGGCTTTCTGAATTCCCGTGCGATGTCTTTAGCATTTCTGAAAAACTCCAGGGCCGCGGTAGGTTGCGCAAAGGGCCACGCATTCTTCCCCTCTCATCGAGATGGGGAGTCGACCTCTCTCCTTGGAGCGGAGTTGGCAGCGCGGCAAGTTGTGGCAAGTAGGATAATAGCAGAATGATGCAGGCCGAAGCTTGGTGCGTCCTGCTTTTAGGGTCACCGCGACTGCCACCAATGCAAACAGATCTGAGCTGGCCTGCTGGGAGGAGGGGGACACACGGTGCCGGTACCGCTGTCACCCCGGCTACATCCAGCTAACTGGCATGTGAGCGAGGTCACTGACCACCAGCACGCACAAGAGTGAGGCCAGCCCAGACCAGAAGAAGACCGTGTAGCGGGGGTCAGCCCAAACTGCCAGAGGACAGAATCGTCAGCTGGACCAGTGACTGCCACTTTAAGTCCCTAATTGTGGTGGCTTTATTACACAGTGGAAACTAACTGGTACGGGGCTAACACGCAGCATGTATTCCGTTCCAGGCACTGTTCTAAACACCGCAGGTGTGAGCTCCTCTCATCCTCAGAAAACCCTGTGAAGGAGGTGCTACCGTCATCCCTGTTTTCTGCGCGAGGGAGCCGAGGTTAATAAGTGGCTCGCGCGGGATTGCACGGCCGGCCGGCCGCTGCTCCTCTGCGGATCCCGAGCCCGTCCCAGCCCCGCTCTGACTCGCCAGCGGCCGCTCCAGCACCTCAGGGAGGAAACCACTGCACTCCTTGGCGTGGGATGGAAGACGTTCTTGATTTGGGGTCTGCGGGATGCAAACACGGTGTTGGGTACCGGGGTGCAGGAGAGAATAAAGCAGGCAAAGCCCCCGCCCCCGTGGAGGTTACAGTCGGCTGGGGCGGAGCAAATAGTAGGTTGGAAGGAGAGAAATGCCAAGGGCCAGCGAAGCTGTCTGCTCATCACGTAGTCTGACGGAGGCAGTGGGAACCTCACCCCCTCACGGGCTGCAAGTGCAGCGGGAGACGCAAGGCGGGGAGAAGGGCTGCAGTCCGCTGGGGTGGGCAGGGGGCCTTGTCAGAGCCTTGAACACAGCCCGGCCCGCCATGGCCTCACTTCCACCCCCTCCCTCCGAGTTCCAGCCAGAGGGAGATCTGCGGTTCTCCCAGCCCGCTTCCCTTTGGGACCCCTCCTTTGCCCCAGTGGTTACTCTGCCCCATCTCTCTCCCTAGACTGGGCACAGATGCGGGTCTAGGAGGCTGGAAGGAAGGACAGATGAGGGTTCAGGGACGGATGCTCGGAACCTCGCCTGGAGGTCCAGGCAGAGGATGAACGTGGCAAAGACTCTCTTGCCGGTCTGGGTACCAAGCCTGCCCATGTGGCCGTTCCTGTCCAGCCCGGGCGAGTGCCGCCATCTGACAGCCCAGAGCTTCGCGGTGTGAGAAGGAATTTGCCTCTTCCCTGGCAGGTGCTCCCCTTCCCCCTCCTCGCCAAGGTGCAGAGCTGGCTTGGCCTTGGGTTCCAAGTCTTCAGAATTTCTTCTGCCTCCCTCTCTTGGCCTGAGACTTTCAGGGGCACGTGGGGAAATAGGCAAATTGTGGAAAGACTAAGTTCTGGAGTCTCAGCCTGGTCCTTCTGAGCCGTGTTTCCCCAAGCTAGAGAGCTCCCTCTCTGAGCCTCGGCGTTTGCATCTGCAAAGCAAGGGCAATCATGCCTGCCTTGGCAGGTCGTCATGCGGTCAAGTGAGTGCCTGGTACACACTATAAATAAATGGGAGCACCCCCTCTCCCGGACCCCCTTCTCCTTCCCACTTTCTCAGAGCCTCCTGGCAGTGGTCAGAGCTGCGAGGACTAAATGAGCTCAACAGGTGACAACTCAGTGTGTTCGAGGCCCGCTGGCGTTCCCACTCTGGCTCGCATTGTATCTAGCGAGCTGCTCCACTTTTGCCCACTCCCTTTGTCCTTCCCTCCACGTGGACAACCATCCCCACAATGGAACAAGAATACTGCCTTGGTTTACATAAGCAGGTGCGTGTGCACACCCTGTCTGATGTTTCTAGGCACGGGGCTCACCCGCGGTGCCTGTGCCTCATTCTCCTCGTTGTTCCCAGATGGGCCCCCAGTCCACAAATACCACCCGAGGGATCCTAACAGGCATGTTCTTAGTTATTCTAACATCGTGAAGTTGACTGGCCCCTTGTGCCTGCTGTTGGCCACGGTGACACGTTGCCCCTGCCCGCCTGCCGTGGACGTCACAGGACGGGTGCTGGGTCCACCTGTGTGGGTGACTGTAGCCTGGGAGAATGCCGGGGGCTGATGGCCAAGTGCTCTTTCAAGAAACGCTCATGATCATTGCTGCGAAGGCAACGCCAAAACTTGGCGTGTGACTGCTGGGCCCTGGCGGGAAGGAGAACTAGGACGACTCCACTCTGTTTGTTTCACAAATCCTCTCCTTCTTCTGTGAGCCTACGAGCAGAAAATGATTTTTAAAAAGAGCTGTGTCTAAACAAATCAGAAAGAGCCCTTTTGATGAGTATACAATTCCCAAGTAATAAGAAAACATTTTGTCATCAATGGCAGCCATTTGCCTGTTCTTAGAGAGACCCAAGACTGGTCCTCCTCAGAGTACCGTGACACTTGGCTTCGGGGAAATACTGTAAGACCGCGGCGGGTGCCCTCACAGGGTGTGTGTGTTTGTGTTTTGGGGCTTATAATCGGCCACGGCCCCATCTTCGCCAACACCTGGCGTGACTCAGCGTTCTAATTTTTACCAGTCCAGTATGTGCTATGTGCTGTTTTAAATAGCACTTCTCAGATGACTACTATGTTCCAACATCTTTTCACATACTTATTGGTCCTTTTCTTTTCTTCCTCTGTACATTGCCTGTTCTTTCTTTTTGCCCGATTTTCTATTAGGTCTGCTCTCTTTTTCTTCTTGATCTGTGGGAATCTCTTGCACGTTCGAGCTGCTAACCCGTTGCAGGCTCAGACCTTAGGAACATAGTGTCCCCCCTGTGCCCTGGAGCTCTTTGGAAATGGCGGTGTGCCTGGTCAATTAGAGGTCTTCACTGTCATGTGGAAATGATGACACTCAGCTTTCCGAATGACCACTTGGCCGTGGCCTGGCCCTTCAGGGCACCTCACCTTCCTCTGAATCAGCTCTTCCAGGTGCTGTGTTTTGAGGGAATACTCATGAGACCCACTTGTAGCTGCAGAGACCGATGCCACTTAACTTCACAATTACCTCTGTCTGCACCCCTGGGCGTCTCAATCAAGTCACTATTTTCTGAGCATCTTCGAGTAGAAATTAGGCTCTGGGCTTTCAGGGACAAAGGAGGGGGAGCTCAGGCATGACCAAGGCTTACAGATCCACAAAGAAAAATGTGAGAGAAGCTGCTCATCACCTGCCCCCAGGGGACAGAGCAGGGCTGGGGAGACCAGGAAGGCTTCCTGGAGGAGACAGCATTGGGATGGTGCCTAGAAGATCAGAGGCATTTCCTGACTTTCTTCCTGCCCAAACTGTAATGTCCTGAGGGCAGGGACCACATTGGGCAGTTCTGCTTCTTCTGAAGATCAACCATGACTCCCATGTAGAGAGAGCCCTACTCTTTAGAGGTGGCCAAGCACAAGGACAGGAGAGACTGAGGCCCACACCCAGCCCTCGGGGATGACTCTGCAGAGATCGAGCTGAGTCTCACTGGGGCTCTGTTGAGATCAGTGACTTTCCTAAGGTCACTCACTCAGAAAATATACTCTCTGCACTCACCCCCAGACTCTCTGGGGTGCTGGAGCGACCCCTGCTCTCTTGGCCAGAGCAGGCCTTCTCTTCATCTGGTGCTGAGGGTTCAGGGTCACCACATCCTGTCTGTCCTGAACCTGAGCACGCACAGGCCCCGAGACCCAACACTTGGGATAACCGTGAAGACTGAGCCTGTGCTCTGGCCCCTGGGGGACCTGTTCCCCTTAGCCATGTGAGCAGAGGAGAACCGGGGGCTTGGCAGTCTGATCACAAGCCCAGGACAAAGAATGAACACCATCCCATGCTAGTTTTCCCTTCTGAGAAGTCAGACACCCTGGAGTTTAGCATGCTTGCCATCTCCTCCTGTAATATCGTGGTAGAGAAAAATTCATTCATGTTAAAAAAAAAAAAAGTTCCAAAAGACACACAGTGATAGAAAACACAATCCTGGGAATAAAAAGAAAGTAATGAATAACATTGCACATAATAGTGACTAAAAGCAAAATAGTCTTCAGCTGAGGTTACAAGTTGAGTTCAAATTGAAGGTGCTTTGTAATACTGATAAAACAGCTGTCCTTTCTGAGGGGAAAACATTGTACTGTGTTTTATCAAGTGGTCCAAAGAGGGGCAAATTAAACAGGAGGAAAACAGCTCCCGGAGAACGGGGATACGGCCTTGTGCCTGGGTCAGTGTGCTGCTGATTTCAGACAGAAGCCACTGCAGAAATGCAGGGTTTGACCCAGAGGGACGGTTCTTATTCACAGCCGTCTACTTCATCTCCGTCTTCGCACTTCTTCTGATGGCGAGGGGAGCAGCTCTAATCTGACCTCCTGGGCTGGCACTGGGACCTTCCACTCCCCATGTGGCTGAGCCGGAGGTGCTATCTTGTGGGGTGGGAAGCTGGCGCACAGGTCCCATTTCTAGTTCTCTATAAGCCTCATGCTGCACATGTCCCTTCTAGCCTTGCCTGGTGCCCCTCTGAGGTGGGCCTAGACATCTCCATCATGCAGCCTCCAGGATGTCCCACTGCAGGGCTGGTTTTGAGTAAGGCTATGTGGAAAGCCTATTCTATACTTCCCTCACCCTTGCTTACCTTCCACGCTAGAGGCTCAAAAATCCCGTTATTGCCTTTGCCAGACTCCCTTGTGTTATATGTACTGGAGTAGTTCTATGTTCCAGTTTGGGATTATGAGATGGACAAGAAAGCTTCTGGGAAAGATTTTCCTGTCTGACAAGAAGAGGGAGGTATATATGAGGAGTTCCTTTTGCTAGAGTCTCCTTTTTGGCTTCTTGCTACGGCTGCTGCAGTGTGAAGATGTAATGGTTGGGGCTATGGCAGCCATTTTGCAACCATGAGGAATAATTCTAAAAACAAAAGCCAATTCACTGAGTGTGTTGAATCCCACACTTGGGGATTCATGCCTCCTAAATTTCTGTCCTTATGGAATGTGCATGTGTCCTTGTAGGGGAGATGAGAAGGAAGAAGCCCCTTCACCTACACCCATCATCTGAGGCATTCCCCTTTCTATAAATGTGACACAGTTGAATATGGAAACATTAGGAGCCTCACATTGAAGGAAGAATAGCCCCAGTGTGGAAGGAGCCTGGGTCCCCAAGTCATACTTTGGAGGAGACGCCTGCCAGCCGAAGCCTGCTGTGGACTTTACAGGAATGAACAATAAACCTCTATTATACTTGGATCCATGAGTCACTTGTGAGTTTCCTTTTGCTTGCTGCTAGGATTTCTTTAACTAATAGAGTCTACCTGGAGTTTACCTTTGAGATCAAGGCCATTCAAAGTGGAGCTTTGGTTTAATGCAACCATTAGCATCCCAAGTGATTGGATTTTTAGGATCTTCCATTAAGACCCTTGGGGAGTGATCTTAGCAAGCCGTCCTGGGACCAGAGGTCTCCCACCACCCTCCCTCCACCCTGACCCTAACACTCTGACTCGAGGTTGGTATTTGAAAAGCAAAACGTAAGTCTTTGTGGTCTCAGTGAAGGGCGTGGCCACGGGAGTGCAGGACCCCAGGCTCGGGCCAGATGGCCTGGAGTACTGGAGGGGCAGCTGTCAGAGTGCTTCCAGAATCAGAAAGACTGTCCCCTCGGGTCACATGGGTGGCTCAGTCGATTTAGCAGCGACTCTTGGTTTCCTGAGCTCCATGCTTCGTGGGGAGTCTGCTTGAGATTCGCTCCCTCTCCCTCTGTCCCACCCACTCCCGATTGTGTACGCACGATGCTTGTTCTTGCTTTCTCTCAAATAAACAAATAAATAAGTAAAATCTTAAAAAAAAAAAAATAAGGCTGTGCCCTCAAGCCCCAGTCAACCCAGGAAACACAACACTTCCCTAAAGCTCCGATGGCTTCCTGCCATTGCCTCGGAAGCATCCCTATTCAGGCTTCAGGGATGATGGGATCTCACTTTGCTTCCTGCTGGTGCAGGGGCCACTCCTCCCCAGCTTCTCGGGCCATCTGAGCCAGCTCCATTCCTGCTGTAGGTCCCGCTCATCTTAAACTCTTCAGGGGCTCTTCAGGCTGAGGTGGTCGATCCCAGAGGGCATGGATTAGCTTGGGAGGGTCTGGAGGCCGGTGACTTCAGGTCGCTCTTCTCTCACCTCAGAGTTTGTGAGAGATTGCCTTTTTCAAAGGTGGTCACTGCAGTTTCTCCTGTCTCTACCTTCTTCTAGAACATTTCCACCTTCTTTCCAGAGATGAGGTCTAATTCCCTTCCCCTTGAATCTGGCTGGGCTTATGTCTTAATTTTCTAGAGCCACCATCAAAATTACCATGAACCGGGGGACTTAAAACAACAGAAGTTTATTCCCTCCCTGCTCGAGGTTGGCAGGACCGTGCTCCCTCTGCGGAGCTCGGGGTGGAGCCTTCCTCGCCTCTCCCTAGCTTCTGGCGGCTGCCAGCAATCCTTGACCTTCTGCGTAGCTGCCTTGCTCCAGGCTCTGCCTCCACGTTCACGTGGCCTTCTCCCACTGTGTCTCCTCTGTCCCTGGGTCTGACGGTCCTTCTCATTCACAGATACCAGTCATACTGGCCCGAGGGCCCAACCTACTCCCATATGACCTCATTTAACTGATTCTGCAACAAACCTATTTCTAAAAAAAGTGAGCTTCTGAGGCTCTGGGTCTACCTGGCTTTTGTGGGGACCCTCTTCAATCCAGTACAGCTTGTGACTTGAAGAAGGTGGTGGGAAAGATGCTCTGCCTGCTTGCCTAGTGGCTGACATGTTGGCTGGATCGCACGTGCTGGAGCTCCGTGCTGTCCTGAGAGCAGCCCCAGTGTCTGCACCAGCCCAGACCCGCCCACGTGGACAGATCTCCCAGAGAAGTCTTGAGACAATGAATAGAGAGAGAAATGCCCTGCTGGCTTCCAGAGGCTCCAGCCCTCCTCCAATCCAAATCCAGCCTCCACCATCTGACTGCACCTGCAAGAGAGACCCTTAGCCTGACTGTCCAGCCGAGCACTCCCAAATTCCTGGCCTGTGGAACCAGTGGCAGACAAGGTCAGGGGTTGAATTGGGCCCCTTCCTCCAACTGTGTATGTGGCAGCCCTGACCCCTAGTACTTTAGAATGTGGTGATCTTTGGGGTTAAGGCTTTTAAAGAGAAAATTAAGGTTAAATGAGATCCTAAGGGTGGGTGGTCCCTAACCCAATCTGGCTGGTTTCTTGGTAAGAAGCAGAGAGACCCCGGGGATGCAGATGCACAGGAGAAAGGCCATCGCAGAGAGAAGGCAGCCGTCTGCAAGCCGAGGAGAGGACTTGGGAAAAAACCAACCCTGCCAACACCTTGATCTTGGACTTCTACCCTCCAGGACTGTGAGAAATCAATTTCTGTTAGTTAAGCTGCTCTCGGGCTATGGTGGGCTACAGCAGCCCGAGCAAGCCAACAGAGACAAGAAGGCGATTGTCATTGTTTTAGGCTGCCACGTTCTGGGGGTGTTTGTTACGCAGCAACACTAACTGACACAGAACATACGGAGTAAGAGGAGCTAAGGGCAAACACTTGGCAATCTGGGGTTCTGTTCCTGGCTCTGCCACCACCTCCTTGGGTGGCCTTGGCCAATTCTTTTCTCCTCTGGGGGACTTGGTGTCCTTATCTGTAAAACGGGCACATCAAATGATGTGTAAGTTCTCTCACGGATCTTTCCAGATGAGCTTTGGGAAGGAGTGAGTTCAACAGGGAACCAGATTTGCAGCTGTGTTCCTGGAGACTTGGTTGGTTCAGGAGACGTTTGCTGAGAGTCTCAGTAATCTAAGAATGACACCTTCTGTCTGAGAAGCTCATTTTGTGTCAGATCTACAGTGATGTACATAGGTTTGCCCATTTAATTAAACTGTCATAGTCACTCCACAGGAAAGGGATTCTTTTGGTGGTAAGACAGCCAAGCAGAAAAGGTCAGTGACCTGCCCAAGGTCACACAGCAAGTCCGTGAGTGACTAGGGTCCTGACCACAGCCTGACTCCCGGGTTCACGCTGTGTCCTCACTTAGGGCCGAGGTGGGTGAGTTTCATCTGTTGCCCCCATTAAGGTGGTTTCTCTGCCTGCAGGCGGTTTTGTCAGCCCCACCGGCCCATCAAAGTGGCCGTCCCCGGTGCCGCCGACCCTCCCAGATGGGGGGCAGACATGGGAGCAGGCGGTTGTCCAGCCATCTGTGCGGGGACGGGGCATAAAGGCTGTTATTGTTTCTTAAATAAGAACAGATCGGATCTGTACATCAAGGCCGAGTGAGGGGAGAGCTGCCCTTTGAGGTCTCCCACGGGCCAGACCCAGGACAGGTGGCAAACTTGTCATTTGATATGGAATTAGGCCAAGTCGAAGTTCAGGTTGAGAGACCGTGGTTCAAGTTTCCATTCAGCTGTCGGGAAAAATGAGTTTGCTTAATAAAGGGCCCCCCAGCCTCCCGGCCACTGGTTTCCTCTTTTCATTTTTAAGAACAATTTTGTCTCTGATGGCTTCTTTTTGATCCCAGCAGCTCTCTTCAGTGGGGTGATTGATGATCAACTGGCTGCCCATAAAAAATGCTCCTTTTATCAGGGGCTGGTGTTAGATGTGGAAGACGGCGTCTGTCCTGGAGGGGTGGGAGTGGGGCCCGAATGAGAAGCTCCTCCCAGCAGCTCTGTCCCTGCCTGATCTCGCCATCTGGGCCTTGGGGGGTAAAGCTCCGAGCCCCGTGAGCTCCTGAAGGCTAAAAGTGCTGTCCTGGGACTGTCCCAGATAGTAAGTGCTCATCGAATTCTAATTCCTTTCCCTCCCACTCCTTCTCCTTGGGACTGACATCTTCACGTTTGCACTTGCTTATTCAAGAGGAATTTGCTGAGTGCCAGCTGTGTGCCTCACTGGTGCGCAAGACCCCAAATTCTCCCCTTCCGTGGGGGAGGCAGGCCACGGACAGGTGAGCGGGGGAGGACAGTTGGAGGTGGTGAGTGTGATGGGGGGAAAGAAGAGGTGAGAAGAGGTTAGAGAGGGCTGGCACCTGGCCTCTTCTCGGGAGTTTGATGCCCTAATGTGTGGGACCTCCCACAGCAGAGCCCTTCCCCAGTCCTTCCCGGAATGGCTTCCTTGTTCTAACAAGAGAGCGTCTGGCACTTTCCCTCACCTCTGTCAGGAAGGCTCTTTTTTTCCCTTCCTACACCTGTTCCAAATTTCAATTACACAAAATATCTTTAACACACAGTTCCGCCAGATTCCTTAGGAGGAGGGGGAAAATGGTGCTGTAAGTATTCATAATGTGTTTGCATTATGGAATAATTATACATAATTGCTCTGCCTTGTAAATAAGTATAAAACATTTACCAGTCTCGACAGTGGGAGAAACCGCGAAGCTGCCTTCTCCCACGGAAGACGCCCAGCTGAGGACACGCAGGGACATGGGCTGTCTTTGCAACTCGCTGGACACTTTGGTTTTCTTCCCAAAGGGGGAATCTTAGGGGTTATTCCTAAGCCTGTCCAAATTATGCTCACGAATTGGTTTGTTTTTATATATTCTGGTTCTCTCACTTACTCCCACACATGAGTTAAACGTCCACGATGTGCCAGACAGTGGGGACCTAGGACAGTCATGCCACGCGCTGCTTGCTGAGGGCACGCGCACACACTTCACAGGCTTCTCTCCTTTAATTGGGGCGGACACCCCGTGGGCCAAGTACTGAGATTTTATTCTCATTTTACAGAAGAAGCCACCAGGGCTCATAGGGGCTAAGACGATTCCCTAAGTTCAGAGTTAGTAGAGGACAAAGCTGGTGCTTCAACCCCTGGCTGAGTGTCTGTGCACTTGACCTCTCACCACGGAAAGCCAACAAATGCCACCCCCGATTCCACTCGATCCCGCACCCACCTCCCCAACAATGAATGGTCGAGTGGCTTCTGGAAGGATCCATGCCCTCCCGTTGTTGTCCAGTGTGTGGGTTGAATTGTGTTCCTCCAAGTCTGAACCTCCAGGACCTCAGCAGGTGATGGGGTCTTTATAGAGGTAACTGAGCTAATGGGGTCCTTAGGGAGGCCCCTCAACCCGTATGATGGGTGTCCCTTATAAAAAGGAGAAGCTTGAATTGAGAGATGTCCACAGAGGGAAAACAGCGTGAAGACACATGGAGAAGACAGCTGTCCACACACCAAGGGCGGGAGGCTTCCAGAAGCTGGGAGGGAGGCCTGGAACACTTTCTCCCTCCACCGCCTCTGGAAGGAACCAGCCCCACCGACACCCGAATCTCCAACCTCCGTCCTCTGGGACTGGAGACGATACATTCCGTTGTTGAAGCCGCAGCGTGGGACTTGGCCAGAGCAGTGCTAACTGGCCAGCACCTGCCGGGACCTGCCCTACCTGCCAAGGAGGGAAACATGGTCACCGTGGTGACTGCACTCAGTGTCTTGTCTAACACACACACACACGCACACACACACGGCCCTTGGTGGATGGCTTTTAAGGGCCCAACGCTAAACTGATTTCTCAACAAGACGCATGGCACGTGGGCCTGTGGACACCCAGAGGGGGAAATGACAGACCCATGCCAGCCCAGCCCAGAATGGGGGGACCCGGGTGGGAACCAGCCTCATTCTCCCCAGCGGCCGCTGTTCATCTCCCGTGTCTCATGGGCTGTGCGTCTGCTCCTTCCTTCCTCCTGCGGGGGACGCTGCACGGGGAGGCCACTGCGCCCAGGCCGGAGTAGCCAGCGGTGCTCGGAGATGGCTGGCCCAGCAGCGAGGTTTGCTTGTTCCTGGCAGTTACGATGTGACAGCTGCTCTGAATGGTGGGCAAGCCCAGTCCCCACTTCTGGGTGGCAGGTGGGTCCCGTGTCGGCCGGCCCTCTGCAATGGCCCAACAGGGCGTATTCATTGTTGGTGGCTTCCGCCACAACTTACCACAGACTTGGTGGCTTAAAACAACGAGAATTTGTTTTCACGGGCCTGGAGGTCAGAAGCCCTAAATCAAGGTGTCAACAGGGGCCATGCTCCCTGGGAAGGCTCTGGGGGACGGCCACCTTGCATTTTCCAGACTCTGGGGACTCCTGGCCTTCCCCAGCCTAGGATGGTGTCTCTGCAGCCTGTTTCTCTCCTCGTACTTCTCTGGCTGTCGGGCTTCTCCCTCAGGTTTCCCTTATAAGGACTCCAGTCCTGGATTTAGGGCCTCCCCCAAATTCAGGATCTCCTCACATTGACAGCCTCAACCTAATTACATCTCTGAAGACCCCCAATTCTAAGTAAGTTCCCATTCATGGGTTCTGGGGCTTAAGACTCAGACATCCCTTTGGGGACACAATTCAGGCCACCACACAGGGGCCTCTTGGACTTGTTCCAGGACAGCCCAGTCTTCTCTCACCCTGAGGTCCCCAGACTGCCTCCGCTCACGGCACCCTCCATGTCTCAGGACTCCCTCACAAACCCTTCTGCCAAAAGGAATACCCGATGGTTCTGTTTATTAAGTATTAGGTCCAGACGACCTGGTGCATATTCATGTCCTAATGGCTTAGTAACCATCTGAAAGAAATAATACATGTCAATTTTAAGAATATATATTCTTATTTTATTCTTAAATAATCACAAACACCACCTTAGGGACTGTGTGCCCATTGTGCCCCACACCATGTGCCAAGCCCCGTGGGCGCCAAATTTGCATCTCCTAATGATTTGCGAAGCAGAACATCTTTTTATAAGCGTGTGGCCTCTTGGTGTTTCTTCTTCTGGGAAAGCCCGCTCACAGTCTTCCTTCCCGGATCCTTTCTGTCTTTTCCTCACTGATTTGTAGATGTTCTTTATATATGTTATGATTCTCTCCTTTGGTCATACGTGGGGCAAATACTGTCTCCCAACCTGTCTTGTCTTTTCGCGTTTGGACGGCCGGCAACGTCAACATCGAGTGCAGTGTGAGCTCGTTCTTCCCTCACTTGCCCCCGCGATCAGGTCGTCCCCATGCTAGAGCCCTCCGCCCTGTCTCTTCCCAGCTCTCCCAGCTCTCTGGTTCCTCCCTCCTTGCGGCTCACTGCGCCCCGGGCACGCTGGGGTGTTCAGTTTCTGGACGCCCCAGCTCATTTTCATCTATGGCCCATGCACAATGCACCCCTCTTCATCCCCACCTTCCTCCAGCTCCCTCCTCCCCTGGATCTGCCCCTCCTGGGAGCTCACCTCTGCCCACTCCCTCTTCCCAATCCACTCTGCCCTTCACCCTCTGCTGCAGCCACCCCCCCTACCCTGTGACTCCCGGCTTCTATGTCATCATAGTTTGTCACCATCCTTGTGATTAATATCACTTGTTACTTGTTTGCCAAGGCGTGTCTCCTCCACCAGCTCCCAGACAAGGGACCATTTTGTCTGCCCACTACTCTTTCCCCAGTGCCCAGAACAGTGCCCCGCATGCAGCCAGTGTCTGCCCCGCATGCAGCCAGTGTCTGCCCTGGGGCCCCGGCACAGCCCGAAACCCAGAACCCCGCCGCCACCACTGGCACCCGTTGCCCAGGGGCAGCCCTGAGCCCCTGTGTCCTGCAGGGTTCTCAGCCTCCAAGTCAGTACATCCCGTCCCACACCCGGGAACACAACTGAAATACATCAACTCACTTGTTGCCGAGGGGGAGGAACGGGCAGCCTGGGGCCCCGTGTTTTCATAGGCCTGGCAGGGGAGACCTCCTCCGGGGGCAGGCTGGTGGCAGGGAGGGGAGATTGCGTGCCCCCCCACCCCAGGAGGAGGTGGGCTGGCTGGGGGTCCATTTGCATGAGAACTAGGCATGAGGGGGAAATGAGCAGGGGAACAGTTGTCCAATGGGAGGTCTGGGATTTGTCTTCAGCAAATTTTCTCTGATTTCCCCAAACACTTGAAATTAATTAGGTGGACCAGCGCCTCTGCGAGCCCCTCTTGGTTGGAGTCTCACCCCTGCCAGGGCTGAGTTTGGCAAGCCTCCTGCAGGAGCCCCAGGATCCCTTGCATTGCCCTGGTCTGTCTCATGCCTCTGCCTGCCCCTCACCACTCTTCCTCCCACGTGAGGCTCCTGTATGCCTGCACCTGCCAAATGCACAGCAGTTGGGCGGTTTTGGGCTCCTGTCTTTCTGGGGCCAGAGGGCAGGCCTGTGTCCCTGGTGGGAGTGGCTGTTCCCACTGTTAGACCTCCGGCAGAGAGGCCCCCCTTGGGGAGGACAGGAGGGCTGGAGAGGTGCTGCCCACTGAGGTCTTTGCTCTCCCTGAGTTTTCTGAGAGGTGGGGCTGGCTCTTGGAGGGGTGGCGTGCTCTCCCCGTGTGGGCCGGGCGGCCCCCGCGGCTTGCACTCAGCAAGGTCGGTGGCACCAAGGTCCCGCCAGCTCATAGCAGATCTTCAGTTATCTCTGTTTCGCCTTGGGCTTTCCTGCCACCTCGAAAGAGCCAAAAACCTGGAATTAGCTGTGTCAGATGGAATCAAGACAGGAGCCCATCCCCGAGACCAGAGGGCACTGTGAGCAGTGACCACCAAGGGAAAAAGTCTGCCTGGAGGAAAGTGACCTCCTCAATGCTATTGGCAGCCACAGCTGTGACATGGTGGCTTTCCGTGGGCCCCAAAGAGGCATGACACAGCAGCTGAGAGCTTGTCAGAAATGCTGGGGTGTGCTTGTGGCGCGTGTGTGTGTGTACAAGTTCCTGAGTGAGTATGTGCCGGCTCAATGTCGATTTTAATGAAGTTTTTTTTTTTTTTTAAGATTTTACTTATTTATTTGACAGAGAGAGAGAGAGATCACAAGTAGGCAGAGAGGCAGGCAGAGAGAGAGGAGGAAGCAGGCTCCCCACTGAGCAGAGAGCCCGATGCGAGGCTCAATCTCAGGACCCTGGGATCATGACCTGAGCCGAAGGCAGAGGCTTTAACCCACTGAGCCGCCCAGGTGCCCCGCTAATGAAGGTTTTTACAAAATAACTTAGAGGTGTTTTTTGGAACAGGTCACGTGTTTCCCACATTCAAGAGGTGAAGGGCGGCAGGGAAGTTTGCCCTCTCCTGCTTGTCAGCCGCACAGCCTCTCTTAAAGACGGGCCGTGACCCCAGCTTCCTGCGTCAGGAACATGTGGCGAATACACAGTCAGCTGTATGTGCGCCCTTCTTCCTGACACCGTGCCCTGTACCTTCTGCTCCAGGCTTTCCTCTCTCTGTCCTCTGTTTTGTGATGACCTCATATGGATGTGCCAGTGCGCTCTCTTTCCTCCAGATCAAAATAGAATCTCTTGGTGAGTCTGTCAATCAACTTCATCTGTTCCTGTTGCAACATTTTGGTTGTTTCTCGTCTGTTGTCATGATACAGCGGGCAGTGAGTGGAAGAGTGACTTTATTTTGTCACTCTTTTGGGGTCACTATTTTGGGGTGAGCTGTGGCAGGGCCAGGGAAGCTCACCTGACCATCTGGGGGGTTCCCCCCACCCCCGCCCCAGCTCCCGTGCAGCCGGGTGTTGTCGTGTGACCGTCCTGTCCCAGGGGATGTGAGTAGAGCCACATGCACGACTGGGAGCAGGAGCCCTGGAAAGCCCACGTGGGATTCCCGAATCTCTTTCCCTCCATCATGGTGGCTGAAAAGGCCGAATGTTCCAGATGGCGAAACGACACGAGGGTGGAGCCTCTGTCAGCCTGGGCCCCTGAGGGACCCTGTGGAGCAGAGTCTCCTGCAGACCTACAGCAAGCATGATGATGTTTTCATGAGCAAAATCAGACACTAGGCATTTAGGTAGTTTGCTTTGGTCTATCTCAGTCACAGCAAGGATCCATATACCGGTATTTGTGACATCGAATTTAATAAGTGACTTTTAAATGAATGGTTTACAAGAAGTTTCCTGGAGGGGCTCCCTGGAACCCATGGAGTTGTGGGTGCAGACAGGAATTCTTAGAGCCACTCTGGGTATCTTCATCTTCCTGTCACCCCAGGTGGAGTATGGTCCCTGAATGACCTCTCGTCCCCAGCCTCACTGAGAGCACTTAGGTGTTGGGCATCCCTGCCCTCTTCCTCTCCCTCTCTTTGATCACAGTGGAGCTTGGGCCCTTGCCAAGAGCAGCTGTAGTAGAGTCAAACATCACAGGAGGGCATATATGATCGTGAAAATCCAGAAATAGCCTAAATGCCCACAATAGAGAATATAGTCAGTAATTTATGACATGAGTTGAAACAGCCACTAAAAATGAGGTCAAAGAAAAAAAAATAAAAGAACAGGTCCATGATATTTTTATTACAAACTAGTACTTAATGTGTAATCCCACTTACCAATAGAGATCTGCGTGTAGAAAATGTGTCCTATAGGAACGTGCGAACCCTGCCCCTTGGGTCCTCTCCAGTTTTGTGGAATGTAGTCTTTGATTACAGTTTCCTTCCTCTCTTGCAGCTTCAATTCCCACCAATGTGCTGAGGGCTCCCCACCCGGGCTCCTTGCTGAGGTTTCAGCATCTGCCAAATGGTCACTTGATCACTGCCTTCTCACACCTGCTTGTTCTCTGTGCTGCTGCCTTGGCTCCACCATTCCACCAGACACCTGGGAATCATCCAGGGTCTCTCTGTTTAATAAGTATAACCAGTTAACCAATTTATTTGCTTATTTTTCCTAACGTCCCTTCTATCTGTTCCTGCTCTGGATCACTTTCAGCACCTTGTCTTGGCCCTTACTTAACTATTTCATGCCTGGAAGACTGCAGCAGCCTCCTCCCTGGTCACCTGCCTCCACTCTCATCTGTCCCCATTGATTGCACACACTGATGCTACTGTGCAGACCTGACCACTCACTCTCAGCTTGAAACCTTCCAATAGTTATTGACCGCCTTGGACATTCCAAGCTCTTACATGGGATTTGAGCTGCCCCAGCCATACCTGTGGACTCATCACTTCTTGTCTTACTTCTGTGCCCACCCATCTATCCCCCGTCATCCCCCTATCCATCCACCCCCATCCATCCATCCCTATCCAGCCACCCCTCACCCATCCATTCCCCCACCCATCCATCTATCTTCTGCCTCTCCATCCTCCATCCATCTACTCTCCATCCACCTCCCATCCATCCACCCACCCATCCATCCATCCTCCATCCATCCATCCCCTACCCATCCATCTCCCATCCATCTATCTCCCTATCCATCCCCTGACCCAACTACCTATCCTCCATCTGTCCATTTCCCCACCCATCCCTCTCTCCATCCATCCACCCATCCCTCTCTCCAACCATCCATCCATCCATCTCTCCATCCATCCATCTCTCCACCCATTCCCATCCATCCATCCCCCCACACATCCCTATCCATCCTCCACCCATCCATCTATCCATCCCCACCCATCCATTCCCCCACCCATCTATCCCACATCCATCCATCTCCCCACCCATCCATCCATTCTCATCCATCCATCCCCCATCCATCCATCTCCCCACCCATCCCCCTGTCCACTCCCTCATCCCCTCATCCATCCATCCCCAATCCCCCCCATGCCCCATCCATCCCCCATTTATCCATCTCCCATCCATCCATCCATCTACCCCCATCCATCCATCCCCTATCCATCCATTCAACCCCCATCCACCCATCCCCCATCCCACCCCCCGTCCATCCCCGCATCCCCTCATCCATCCATCCCCCATAACCCCATCCATCCACATTCCTCCCATCTATCCAACTATCCAATAAAATCCAATAGCATGTCTTTATGTATCCACCTGACTTGGGGTATAAAAACATCACTCTTCATCTGGACAAACAATTCTGGAGATCCCATATGTGAAATTAAAGACAACAAAACAAAGCAATAAGGGATTCTCTCTCCCTTTCTTAATGTTTCCTATTTTTGTGGCCTCTTGAGTTAATTTTTCATAATGATACCTCTTACCCACTCTCTCTCTAACTGTTTGCATTTTGCTTGGGGTAAAAATACAGTCATTTGCACTGGAGACCAATATGAAATCTGCTCTTTTGGTGCTCTTGTGAAATGTCTGTGTGATGGCCTCCTCTTGGTAAATTGGACCGTCTCTCAAAGTGCTCATGGAAATATTTGTACAAACACACAGAGGCAGAATCATTTTATTCTGGAGTGCGGGTTTCCTTGATATCGGTGAAGTTAAAAAAGAAACAAACAAATCGTGAATGGGGAAGAAGAGGTCACAAAGGAAGGCCTTACTTTATTTTAAGCTTATTTATTATTTATTTATTTTAATGATGGAAAACCCCATCCAAGGAGCCCTAATGAGAACTCACAGCATCAGGAGTGCTCGCAGCATTCCGCCCTCAGCCTCGCGCGTCCCGAGGCTTACTGGCATGCATATGCCTCATTACGGACACATGCCCTGTCATGTGTTATTCCTCACTTAGTGACAATTTGTCACTGTCACCCTTGACATGTCACTCCTCGGCAGACGGATTTGACTCCGATGCCAAGTCTGACACTCGGATGAGAGGCAGTAGTAATCTGAATTGAAATAACGGGTCGAGAGTGGCTAATTTCACTCTGACATAATTCTAATACCACGTAAAGAGAGAGAAGTGCTGTATTTAAAGGGGAGGGTTTTTTTTTTTTTTTAAAGCTTTTTGCCCCCTCTTCTCTCTTGCTCTGAGTCTGAGTATTCCATTATTCCTTAGGATAATGCTTTTATTTTTGAAGGATTAAGTCTTGCGTTTTAATAACATGCATTTTCAATTAAGTGCACTAAGATCCATGGATATAACTATTACTTAAACTATAAGTAATGGTTGCATGTAAAAATTAGGAAACATTGTGCTTTAGATAAATTACATTCAAATTAGTTCTTATTATAAATGAGATAGAAAATGGATTTTTTAGCTCTGGCTGGCCAAAGAGCCAACATTTGTATCTACTTCATTTGTTTAAATATATTTCAAGCCAGATTGAAATCCATACGGCCTGACATTAATTGAGTGCTGCCACATCACCGTACTCGAGCCTTATAAACCACAGAGGAGTGAGGTTCTACTGGCTTGAATTAGAAATATTCCAACCCTCTTACACTAAAATACTATTGTTTATGTAGTGCTTCTTTAAGCCATCATTAAGTGGTATCAAACTTAATAAAATGCATTTAAACAGAACATATGCAGGGTATGGTTGGGTTTTTAAGGAACTGTTGTTTTTTTTTTTTCCCCGAAAGAGATGATTGTATTTTCTTTCCTGTGGGAAGAGATTCTTTTGTACAATATTTTAAAACACTGCTTTCCTTTTGCAAAGAGATGGGAATGAGATGGAAGGTTGGTGCAGATGTTCTCCCCTTCCCACCTTGCCCACCTTTCTTGGGAATGGGAGGAGACAAAGGGAGAACAACGTCCATGTTTGTCCTGGGAGAGAGGATCACAGCGGGCAAACAAGGGGACAACGCCCTATAAGGGAGTCCCTCTGTATTTGGTTCTGTTTTTATGAAGCCAGAATCCAATTTGCTAGTTTACAGTAAGTATTATAAACAGTGATGCAGATCAGAATTCTTGGGTTCTCACCAAGGTGTTCTTTCTCATAGGAAGACTTCACAGGAGAGGCACAATCATCATCAGAGGGTTGTTTGGTGATCATGGAACCAAGCAAGGGACCTACAGAAATTCAGTGTCCAGTGGCACCAGAGCACCACAGCCCAAATGCATGCACCTGTCAAAATGCGTTTACTCATGCATCAAATATCTAGTGAGCACCTGTGCAGTGCAGAGTGCAAGGGACACTGCAGGAAAGGGCTAGGAACTGAGTAAGTTATTTGGAGTGTTGCTGATGAAGGAGATTGATGCCAGGGAAGTGCAAGGCATTGTGGGAGCCCGGTCAGAGTGGAAGGGTAGGGTGGTATTACCAGGAAGCCGTATCTAGGTGGAGACTTCAAGCATAGGTAGGAGAGCACAGATGTAGGAAAATGCCTGGTGGTGTTTGGGGTAAGCTAGAACAGTAAAAGTCAAGGCTTGGGTGCTAGGCGTCCACAGGGATCATGGAGGAACTGGATGAGGTAAGAGGGACCAGGCATTCAAAGAAAGCTCCCCCGTATCGACTGACTTCACAGGCTGTGGGAGGCTTTGCCAATGGAACTGACCTCTCCTTGACTATATGTCAATGGGCCTGAGCCACAGGTCTAAAAAATGCAGGCTCTGATATCACCTGTGTATGATGGTCCCCATTTTATGTGGTGTGTTGGGTTCATCATAAAGAAGCAATACCCATGGAAGAAGTTGGAGACACCTGCGAGGAAAAAGACCATTCAAGAGCTAAGAGCCTCTCCCTGGTCTCCTGGCCGTCATTTTCCTAGTTGTTCAGTCCGATGAACTTACCTTTCTTGACTATTTTTTACTTATCATGCCTTCATTCATTCATTCATCACAAAGAAAGTGTCAATGCTGTGCTAGGCAGTGGATAAAGTGGTTGGCACTCAGTGACTAACTGAGCCTCCTTGGAGCCTACAGCCTAGTGGGGGTGTGCGATGGTGTCATAATAAGAAATGCAGACTCTGTGGGCACAAAATCCTAGCGTAATTGACATGAAACTGAAGCCTCAGGACACAGAGGGGCCACAAGACAGGGTGGGATGGGAGCTCGGCAAGTGGAGAGGAGAGCATCTACCAGGTTCTGGAGAGGAAAGGGCCCCTGACAATCTTGGAGACGGAAGGCAGCCTTCCAACCTGAACTCTAATAGGTAACTGATCCTGAGTGGGTCGGCTGACACTAAGCGCTTGGTTTACATATCTGTAGAATGATGAAAATAATCATGGTGGGAGCTGAATGGGAGGGCATGCGTGGCCTAGAACCCGGTATATGGCAGGGCTCAGTGCTAGTCAGGGAGCCTGACTCTAACCCTTAATCTTCTATGTATTTATATGATGTCCAGTCAAATGGTAGAACAATATGTATTGGTTGCCAACATCAACCACCATAGCAAACCGCTATGCGAGCTATGTGCCATCATCCCATTTCACAGGTGAAGAAACTGAGACTCAGGAGGAGAAGCAGCTTGTTTGGGGGGCGCACTCAGCTGGCAAGGAGGGCAGTGAGGATCTCACCCTCATGTCTCTGGCCCCATTGTCTTCTGCCCTTGCTCGAAGCACCCTCAAGATGCTGACAGTCTAGCCCAGCAGTGCTCGCTCAGGAGCCATTCTGTCCCTCGGGGACATGTGGCAACAGAGGGGGACATTTTAGTTGCCATAATGCCCGGGCAGCACACTCAAAACAAATGAACATGCAGCCCAGAATGTCAGTAGAGTCAAGATGGAGAAACTCCGTTCCCTCTAGAGAGACGCCACAACAAACGAGGTCAGGTCTGTGCAGCGGACATGGTGCCGATATGCGCTATTGTGGGGACGGAGCGAAGGGGACTTAGACCCTGGCCTGGCTGCACTGGGGGAGCAGAGGGCTCAATGGGGGAAGCTTCCCTGAAGGGGGTGAGACCTCAGGCCTGGGGAGGGAGAAGCAGAAGGATATGAGAGAGGGTGTGGCCGAGTCTGTGAAAGGGGAAGGGACGAGAGGACCACCACAGCTCGGTATCTCCTGAGATCAAGTCTGAGGAGGCACGTGGGGGTGCTGAGAATGGACGTGCAGCCGGAGATCTCTATTACAGCCAGAGGAGCTTGAGATTTATGCCAAGGGCAGTAGGGCGTCATCGAAGGACTGTGAGCAGGGAGGGCTGGCATCAGTTGTGCGTTAGGCTAGACTGAGAGGTCTTAGGAATTGTTGCACTGCACTCATGATGAAACTAGGATGTTTTGGAGAAGTAACCCTTATCCCAGCCCAGCTGGGAGGGGCTTATTTCTTTGCAACTGCCTGTGGGCATCCCTAGGGATTCCTTTTCGGCTTGGCCCCACTCTTGCCATGGACCCACTTTCCAGCCAGCCATCAGACTGTTTGAAGACACGGTCCTGTAAGCCTCGCCCTCCAGGGTCACCAACAGTGCCCCGAGTGACTTGGAAGGGACAGGTGGCATCTTGAGGATGGAAATTGATTCTTGGCCGCTGAGGGACCTGGTGTCCACTGCTCAGATGGTGGCCACACTGGCCTTTTCCAGGGAGGGAGAGCAATTACATCATACCAATTTAGCCTTCCGAGCTGGCCTGAGAGTTGCTTTGCCACTCTGTTTTTTAAGCCTGGGGTTAATTGGGTACTGCTGTATATTTAATGGAGAGCTTCTGAGACAAAGCTGTGCGGGTTTTCTGTCGTTCAATAGTCCATTAGGCAGGGACTCGAGAGTCAAAATGGCCAGATGAATCTCTGGAGAGAGAACTCATTAATGGGACAGTAAGTTCCAATTAGTGGCATGGCCCAAAAGGACCAAGGTGCAAAAAACACGGTTCTCAGCCCCTCTCCCAAAGGGGCTCCATTATCCAGCTGCCTGCTCCCGGCTGCACAAACACGGTCACAAACAACACGAGTATTTTCTCTGGAAATCCACCTTAGTCATCCACGTTGTCAACCGGAAGGCAGAAACCCCCTTCCAACCGTTTAGAGAAAATCAAAAAAGCCACTGGCTTTCACAAGGCAATTTCTTCCCTCAACAAGGAAGAGAAAAAGTCCGTTGGGTGTGCCCCAGCTCCGGATGCCTTTTGGTGGAGTGTGGGAAGCCGTGGGACCCCAGTTGTGGACTAAGCCACGTCCTCTAAGCGTTTTGCATGTGAGCTCCTGCTCTTGTCCTGCCCCAGCACCCCGAGGAAGCCCCTGCTGGCACCTGGGGAGGCTGACTCCCCACCGTCTATGGCAGAGCTGGCACTGCGGGTTCTTGCCCTGGACGGGGGAGGGGGTATTTCTCCTGGGGAGGTAGAGCTTTGACCTTTGATGATAGCCCAGGCAAGTCTGTTAGCCATTCTGGGTCCCCACGTGCCCATCGTCAGAAGAGGGACACGGATGCTTTTAGTGGCTGGTGTCCTGTTGGCACGCAGTACCCACAGGTGAACCCACATACACACACCCCGGGAGGATATGCTGTGACAAAACTCATGGAAAGCTGCCACTTTGGTACACTTTCCCGTCCATTCCATTGTCCCAAGAGCCCATGATTCCCATCTCAGAGGTGAAGGGAGTGAGGCCCGGTAAGGGCCATGGGTTCACTCAAGACTTGTCCCGCTAGCCTCGGTCTTCACATCAGGAGCCACGTGGTGGTTTTGCCAGGTTCTGAGCACCCCCCCCGCCGCCCCCGCTGATTCTGATGTTCCACGCAGGCTTGGGAGCTACGATTCAGGAAGACTGTGCTCTGGAAGGCTGAGGGCCAGGAGGAAAGCACCCCCCAAAGGGACGTGAACTCATCAGCAAAGCTGACTGAGCGAGGCAGGGCCAGGACAGAGGCTCTGGGACCCGGTGGGCTGGCTGTGGGCCCTGGACCCACCTGGACTGTCCCAGGTCCTCTCCGAGCACAGCGGGGGGAGCAGGACCTGCCCTACTGGGATGTGGGAGTTCTTTTTTTTTTTTTTTCCTGCTTCTTCTTCTTCTTTTTTTGGGGGGGGATGTGTGAGTTCTAAACAAGCTTTTGTTCGGCAAAGGGAACCCAAGAAGCAGCCTGAAAATGGTGGCTGTCCTTCCTTCTCTGTTGATTGGGAAAGAATGGCTCAAGAGACCCAAAACGAGGAGCCGCTCCTTGGAGAGAGGCCCCTCATCCACACCAGGCCGCCCCCCCAGCTCTTCTCTCCCCATCCCCTGATTTATGACCTTCAGGGTAATGCTACTTCCCTTGTTCATTTGTTCACTGCGTACTGTGGCTTCTCCCAGTGAGGACAAGGCCGTGTGCGCTTGCTTCTCTGCGGCGTTCACAAGGCTCACAACAGCGCTCGGCATGGTCGGTGCTCAGTGATGAGCTGTCCGGTGACTGGATGAATGAACCAGCATCTTTCCCTCAAGTTCTTGACCGACCAAGGGTCTTTGCTTTCTTTCCACGAACAGTGGCGACACCCTCGGCACAGCGTCTGCTGCTGCTCTGAGGACCTCCTCCCAATTCCTTTGCCCCTGCGGGGCCCACCATTATGGCTGGACTGCGAGTTGGAAGCCTTGGGAGCTAGTCTTGGCCTGGCTGAGTGGCATCTTCTATAAACCTCTCTCTTCCGTTGTTTTTGAGCAAGGAGCCTGGACTTTCTTCTCCACTATGACCTCTTCCTTGGCCTGACCATCTCTTCCTCTTAGAGAACACTTGGGTTTAGGTTAAACTGGGCAATGTGTTAAAACCCATTTTCTCACGCTCAAAGGGCGGTGGTCTCCTGGCTACAAACGTGACACACTCTGAGAGAAGATACTGGGGAACCGCGTGCCCACCGGAACACAAGCCTGTTTCGGCGGGGACGTGTGCCCCCGGGCATTAGACACTACCAGAGCGCCATTTCTTCCCATATTTTAACTTGCCCGTCGCGCAGTCACGTGGCCATGATAATGGACATGACATTCTGAAATTATGTTTAGTGATGCAACAGAAAAAGAAAATTAATTTCATTCATTGACGAGCTTGTCAATTTACTCATATTGACTTCTTGATGCCCGCACCACAGAGGGCAGAGTTCAGACACTATAAAATACATCATTATTAATATTGTCTCGGGCCATTGTAAGTCCTCAGGAGCTGAGAGATAGGGGGCTGTTTCTTCAAATCAGATAAGTATTAGAGAATATAAGATCTGGTGTGCTTCTTTTTCTATTTTATATTAAAAACACCAAAGGCATCTGGAGTGAGCCACCTTTGACCTCCTCTCTTTCCCCCGCATCCAATCGGTTGCCAAGTCCTGTCAACTCTACTCCATGCTTCTTAATTCCCTTCTTTCCATCACTGCCGCCTGTGCTGTCACTACTTTGTGCCTGGATCATCGCAGCAGCTCCTCAGGACTTCCCGTTTCCCGTTCCTCCCCTTCCCAGCCTTCCTCCGTATTCATCTCAGGGGCCCGTTGCCTTCACTCTAAAGCCTTCCGTGGCTCCCTCATGCCTTTAGACTAGAGTCCAGTATTCAAGGACCGCCGTGGTCTGTCCTTGCCCCCCTGCCCTCCTTCCTCTTCGTGAGCCCGCCAGAGGTCTGCTTCTGCAGCTGAAACCTGAGTGGGAATTGCCCAGACATTCACGAGCCTGCTCCCTGTGGGTCCTGATTCTGGAGGGGTCTGGGAGCCTGCTTGATAAGGAGAACCAGTGTGATCTCATGTTGTGGACCCAAGACCAGCTGGGTGGCTCAAGCCCTGTTCCCCTGGTGTTCCCTTTGCCACCACTCAGCCCATCTCCAAGCTGGAATGCTCCCTCCACTGACTAACCTGGCTAAAAAGAATCTCTTCCTCCCCCCAGTCCCATAGCCCTTCAAAGTCTTTGTTGTCAGGATGCCTCTCACTCCATTAACCGAAACATACAGGAGACCCCCATCTTTCCTTTCTGTTGTTTTTTTCTGGTTTTCACCTCTGGCTGAATGGCTAGGACATTTTGTGTTGTTTCTGTTAATAACAACTTACATTCTTATAGTGCTTTAGAGTACTTTCTTTTTTTTTTAAGATTTTATTTATTTATTTGAAAGAGAGAGAGATCACAAGTAGGCAGAGAGGCAGGCAGAAAGGAGAGGGAGAAGCAGGCTCCCCGCTGAGCAGGGAGCTCGATGCGGGACTCGATTCCAGGACTCTGGGATCATGACCTGAACTGAAGGCAGACACTTAACGACTGAGCCATCCAGGTGGCATAGAACATTTTCTTTCTTTCTTTCTTTCTTTCTTTCCTTTCTTTCTTTCTTTCTTTCTTTCTTTCTTTCTTTCTTTCTCTCTTTTAAAGCTTTTATTTATTTATTTGACAGACAGATCACAAGTAGGCAGAGAGGCAGGCAGAGAGAGGGAGGAGGAAGCAGGCTCCCCGCCAAGCAGAGGGCCTGATGTGGGGCTCGATCCCAGGACACTGGGATCATGACCTGTGCCAAAGGCAGCGGCTTTAAACCACTGAGCCACCCAGGTGCCCCTTTATTTATTTTTTAAAAATTTATTCATTTTAGAGAGAGAAGAAGAGAGAAAGAGGGAGCATACACGTGGGAGGAGGGCTGGAGGGAGAGTCTCAAGCAGACTCCGCTGAGAGTGGAGCCCAACGAAGGGCTCAGTCCCATGACCCATGAGATCATGACCCGAGCTGAAACCAACTGAGCCACCTAGGTGCCCCACTTTAGAGCACTTTCAAAATAGTTTTAATTGTCTTCATTTAGCTAAGATGGAACACCTAAGGTGTGTTAGTCATGCTATGCTGTGGGGTTGGAACACCGAAAAGCCACTGTCTCCTGAGTGAGGTGGATGGGTCATCAGATATTTGTGATAAATTGTAAGCATTTGATGAATGACTGTCTGGGAGTCCTGTATCCACCACTACAGCCTCAGTGTTTAGGGCAGTGCCTGGCACAGAGCAGGTGTTATAATTAAGATACTATTTCCTGGAAGCTATGCCAGTGTCCAAATTGAAGACAAGTGGTTGTGTAAGGAGTGTCTTGAGAGGATGATGGGCTCCTTTTTTTCACCAGGCACAAGGAGATAGGGAAGTGTGGGTGTAGGGTCAGTAAGGTTTCACATTCTGTTTAACCACCCTGTGAGGAAGGCAGGTCTCATGAACCCAATGCATTAAGTTCTCAGAGTGTCTTACGGAGTGACAGTGGGTTACCAGGAAAGTGGCACCAGTAGAATGAGCACCAGGGCCTCTGACTCTTCAGCCAGTGGTGGCTTCATGAGGTCTTAGTCTCTGTGCCTGGGAAGGCTCAGCTGAGCAACTCTGGACCCCAATCCCTTGAGCTTCATCCTGGCAGCAGTAGAATTTTAGGGATTCCCACAGCCTCAGACTGGCTTTTCCTGCTGTCTCTTCTGGCCTGGTGATTCTTGAAGGGGGCCCTGCTCATCAGCAGGAATCCAGGGCTCCCAGCGAAATCTTGGCTTCAGTGCAGAACCCCACCATTTCCTGTTGGCTATACCTAACCAGGTGTCTGGCTCAGACAAGATTGATTGGGTGTTTCAGGGTGTCGGCTCATCTCCCTTCCTCAGGCTGACTTTGAGTTGTCACTAGTGGACTTGGATTCTTCCGTGGAATCACCTTGCTTGTGACCCTCCTTCAGGACTTTGTCTGTAGTCATGTCAGCCTTGGCTTGGGAGTCAGTCTTGGGAGAAGCGGCTCCCCAGGGGCAGGAAGGAGTCAGAGATGACGGAGAAAGGCCCCTTGGGCTTCCGTCCTATAATGGGGAGATTATATGCAGTGTCACCCTGGGACTGAGGCCCAGGGGAGCCCCAAGATCCTTGCCTTCAATTAGACACCTGCCCCTTTCCTCTCCTCCCCTGCTGGCCCCAGGCTCAGAGTGCTGGTGGGCTCCACCTTCGACTCCCACACCCACAGAGGATGCTAGAGCACACTTTCATCTGTGAAGCTTCTGCCAGTTTTGATCTAAAATGGCACCAGGAAAGTCTCCAAAGGCACACCTGTAAATTCAAATGAATTCCAGCAAAATTCAGACCCTGGTTTGTTAACTGTATGCAAAATGTCATAAACGGGGAAAGTGGCTCTGAATATCCTGTGTACGTGGATAAGGAAGACAATTCACAGAAGCCCAAGGGGCCAAGGAAAGGGCTGGGGTGGGGTGGGGCGTGCAGAGGCAGACGGTGTTCCCCCCCCTGTCTCTGTCCATGGTACTGACCCATCACCAGTCCTAGGTTCCATTACATGTCTCTCATTGCTGGTGACTTCTGACCCAACTCTCAGGAATTTCTAGCCTGGTGGAAAGGCAGAGAAGCAGGGTGTCAAGACAGGGAGACAGCTGGGCAGCGGCTGCTGGAGTAGTCTAACCGTAAAGAAATGTGAGGCAAAGAAAGCTGCCTTTCATATCATTGCGGTTGCCAAGACAGTTCTCTCTCCCTCTCTCTCAGAATTAAGGGGCAATGTGCTGCTCACAGTAGGTCACTCACATGCTGTACATAGTGTAGAAGAGTGTTCTCTTGAACCCCCGCCTGACATGAGGCTCTCATGCTCCAGTCATGCTGATTCATCCTTCAAAGCCCAGCCTGAATGTCCCCAGAAAGCTCTCCCTACATTCAGGAAGAGCTGATCATTCTGTCCTATGCTTCCTAAAAATGTTTACTTAAATTCCTTGTCACTTTCTATTGTGACAATGTGCCTAGCAGGGGGCTGGCTTTTTTTTTTTTTTTAATCTCTGTGCTCCAAACATGAGCACTGGGCGCTGAACAGACCAAAGCGTCAGAAGATGTGTGATGGGTGGATAAGCGCCTGCCCAGCACTATCTACGTGCTCAGGCCCTGGAATAATCTTCTCCGTATCTACTCCTCCTCCTGCATTAAAGAGAACAGCCCATGCATGTCCACCAGCAGCCGCCACAGCGTGTGACCACCCTGATCCATTTATCTGCCCTGTAGACTCCTCTTGTGAGGCTTCCTTTGCCTGGCCAAACTGGAAACCCGAGGCACATGACAGGGCCGGAAGTCTTCCCAAGGCCCCAGGACCCTGCCATGGTACAACTGTGACTCGAGTCTTTTCAATTAAGCCAGTGCTTTTTCTTTTCTTTCCTTTTTCTTCGTTCCTTTTTTATTTTGGTGGTAGTTCTTTTTTCTTTTATTTTTTTTTTAAAAAAGATTTTATTTATTTATTTATTTGACAGAGACACAGTGAGAGAGGGAACACAGCAGAGGGAGTGGGAGAGGGGGAAGCAGGGATCCCAGTGGGGGACTTGATCCCAGGACCCTGGAATCATGACCCGAGCCGAAGGCAGATGCTTAATGCCTGAACCATCCAGGTGCCCCTCGGTGGGGAGTTCTAAGCAACCACTGTTGTCTGGACCTTGGATGATGCCACTTCTAGTTTACTGGCTGGAAAGGACTCACAGCCCATTTTGGCCTCCGCCATGTTCCTGGCTCCTTGATGCTCTCACACCAAGCTCCACCTCTCCTGGGACCCCCTCCAAAATCTTTACTGCACGTTTGTTGTGTGCCAGGAACTCATAGCAGCCCAGTGAAGTAGGTATTTTGTCCTCACTTCACAGATGAAGATCTAAGCGCAGCTGGGTTAAATGACTTGCTCCAGGTCAGAACCAATAAATGTTGCAGAATGGATTCAAACTGGGACCACGCTGCCTCCTGGGATGCTGCCTTCTCTTTGGCCTGAAATCCCTCATTACTGATGTCTGGGGAGCATCTGGTCAGGTATCCAGAGCAACAAATCTGTGGGAAGGAGCCCACCCTGTGATTTATTTTCTCTGAGGTTCCCAGGATATTTTTTTTCCTCCTTTCCAAATCCAGAGCTGCCATATTCCCACCTGAGGTCATTAGCCTCCGCATAGGTTAAAAACAAAGTGTTTGTGTCCATCCGTCTAATTACACAGGAACCATCAGCCCTTCATTACCATCAGCCTAATTATTTTGAAATCCAGCATATTATCCTGTTGAACAATTAGGCAGATGATAAGCGTTTGCCCCACCTGCCCAGGGGCGGGAGGTAAACCCGGCGTGAGGGAGGTGGAGGGGAGGTGGCTGTGGGGATGCTTCGGGGGAAGGAGAAACGTCTCCACTTGCCGGCGTGAGACAGGGGAGCGAGCAGGCGCCCACCCACCTGCTTCTGATTACTTTGTGTCCCCAGTTGCAAAGCCACTAACAAGAGATTCACCCTAATGAGCAGGGAGGATGGGACTCCGCTGGTCGGAGGGGACATTTTTATGGAGCTGGTCCTAATTGTCCCCACACGGCTGTTTGGGCATAAATAAAATGCTTACCTGGGTGTGGGGAAGCAGACCTGCTTGGAGGTTTTCTAAGTGTTTTAAACCTGAGCACAAGGGTTTTGGCGCATGCCCACCCCTCCCCTTCATGCTGGTGGGTTCATTCTCCAGCACTGGTGGTGACTCAGAGGATGGTCTCATGCACCGGGGAGGGGGTGGGGCTTCGTGCACATACTGGTCTGAAATGCACCACAGAATTGGACAATTTGGAGTGGAAGAGAGCCTGGAGGGATCTGTTCATCCAGTTCCCCTTGTTTCATAAATAAGGAGGTTTCTCCATGGAGGTGAAATCGTTTGTTTAGAGTTGGGCACTCGGCACTGCGCCCTGGGGAGATGGGTGGGGCGATGGGGGAGCGGTGACAGGAAGAGCTGCCATTACTGAGCACTCGCTGTGCCTCTGACCTTGTTCCAAGTGCTTTACCTGGATCTGAGCCACAGAATGCCCCTATGTGCCACGTATTCTCAGTCTCTCCATTTTACAGATGAGGAAACTGAGCTACAGAGAGCTTAAACACCATAGCTGAGTTTCTACATAGCTATTAAGGAGCAGAGTCAAGATTTGAATCCATGACTGGTGACTCCAATTATCATGCAGCACCCTGGTGCCCTGCTACCCGAGTACCACGCGGCTTGCAAAGGAGTTCTGGCCTCTATGCAGACGGCCCACAGGACTGTTCCTTGGGTTACTTTTTTTTTTTTTTAAAGAGATTTATTTATTTGAGAGAGAGAGAGAGAGAGAGGATGCATGAGGGGAGAGCAGAGGGAGAGAGAGAGAATCTCAAGCAGACTCCATGCTGATCGTGGATCCTGATGCAGGCCCATGACCCTGAGACCAGGACCCTGAGATCATGACCTCAGCTGAGGCCAAGAGTTGGATGCTTAGCTAACTAAGCCACCCAGGCGCCCCTGCCTTGGCCACTTCTAACACCCCAGCAAAAAGAGGCCACTTGCCGCGCCTTCTGCTGGTAGCTCTCAGTCTGTTGGGGGAATAGCACTCAGACGAGTGTGATCCAGAGGCAGAGGACGCACTCGGCCTTGGGGCTCCTGGCCCAGCTGTTGTTGGTGGCCGGGGGCCCAGGAGAAGGTGACATCTGGCTGGAGGCAAGGCTCCCAGCTAACTAGGGCCTGCAGGGATGAGAACGTGCACTCCCGACGCACCCCTGCAGCCCGTTCCCTCCCACCCAGAGATTCCTTCCTTCTCACAAGGCCAGAACTCCCTCTTGGCCGCCAGTGACTTGGCCCAAGTGGGACAGCAAGAGGATGGGGACAGAAAGGGGATGAGCCGTTCTCACGAGGATGGCTCAGAAAATCGGGGCATAGAGTGTGTGGTCTGGTGCGAGGGGGGCTGGGGACACTCCCATGATTCTAGGGCACCTGCCACAAGGGGAGGGCGGTCCCCCTGCTGGGTGGGACCGATGCCCACATAGGAGTCTTTCTGGGAGCAGGTTTCTCCACACTTCCATCTTTCTGGGAGAGAAGTCCACTGACTCAGCCTCACCCAGGGCTGCCCCACGCCTTTGGGACGGAAGAGTCTGCCACCACGTACAGGAACCAAGTCCCGGGCCCCGTCCCCCAGGTCCTGGGACCACGGCTCCTGTGCGGGAAGCCTTCTGAGGGCTGGTCCTTAAGAGACACAGAAAGTGTCCCGCAAAGACCAGGTCCCCCCACAGTCCAGTGGGGGTTTCCACAGTCCAGTGCTTTCCATCGCGGTCTGTTTGGAGTAGACCTAGCAGGAGAGGAGTCACAAAATGGGCCTTCAGTCTCCCAAGCGAGGCCTGTGATGAAGGGCAACAAACCACAAGCAAGGCGGGCTCTCTCTGAGGCTAATTACCAGCTAATTATAGCGGCCAGTGGCTTCCTAGGCCTCCGCTCCCCTAACCAGGGCTTGGCGGGAGGGAGTCTCTGAGCGGTGCCTCCACAGCCCTTTGTTAAATCTGTGCCCAGAAAACCGCAAACAAAGCCCCAGGTTCCCAGCACCTCAGGCCGCTGGGGGCCCAGGGCTGAGCCGGGTTCATGCCCCACTCCACCCCCGCCCAGCCATGAGCCTCAGGCAACCCCTTTCCTGTGAGGTGTTGGCTGGGTTGCTTCCGTCTGGGGCCGGAGGCAGAGTCTGTCCCGTGTTCCCCTGCAGGCCTCCGCTGCTGCTGGAGCCCTGTGGCATCTCCCGGCTTGGCGAGACACCACCCCCACCTCTGTCCTCTTGTGCGTGCTGCATTTCTGTGTGTGCTTCTCTGCAGACAAATCTCCCCCTTCAATAAGCACATGGTCCTACTGGAGGAAGGTCCAACGGAATGACCTCGTTTTAACTTGAACAACTGCAAAATTCCCGTCCCCGAATGAGGTCCCAGTCACAGCGACCAGGGCTTGGGACTTTGACATAGTATTTTGGGGATGGGAGACCCAACTCAACTCCTAACGGAGAGTACAAAGATAGGACCCCCATCCTCATGGAGTTCTCGGCTTATTGGTGGAAGCAGAAGATTCTAGTCGGGGGCGCCTGGGTGGCTCAGTCGGGATGTGGCTCGGGTCACAATGTCGGGATGTGAAATGGAGCCCCACGTTGGGCTCGGCGCGGAGTTGACTTCAGATTCTCTCTCTCTCCCTCTGCCTGTCCCCAGCGCAGGTGCTCTCTCTTTCTCTCCCCCCTAAAAAAAGAAAAAGAAAAAGAAAATTCTAGGAGAGTGAAAATAAGTAAAGAATCAAGGCTGACTTACTGGCTCAGAAATCATCGGGGGGCTCCGTCAAAGGAGACCTCAACCACCACCCTCAGAAAAGGAAAGCATCCTTACAAAGAAGTAAATGGAAAGAAATAAGAAAAAAATCAGATTTTTACTTCAAAATAATCTTTATTGCACAAGGGTGGTGCGAATTGTCCCTGGGGTTGTCCTGAAGCCTGGCCTGGGAGGGTCGGACGGGCTTGCCCGTTCTGCTGGGAGGGCCGCCCTTATGCTCCCTGTGGACTCCCTGCCTTCACTCCCGCTGTTAGGAGTGTTTGCGGGAGACTCTGGCTGACTTTCTTTTCCTTCTGCTCCTTCCTGTCTGCACCCTTGTTTCCAGGACAAAGGCACAAGAAGCAGCAGAGGTGTGGGCTTTTGAGGCCCTGAGTCCTGGGTTCAAGTGGTGGCTGTTAGTGCAGCTGCCCAGGGATCACGGGGGGTTGGGCACTTGTGGTGAGTGGGGTGACACTGTGGTCTGGCTGTGGTGATGGAGGGCAAAGAACAGGTGGCTCGGAGTGTGTCTTGCACATCCCATCCTGGGGGTCCGACCCAACATGGGATGGTACAGGGGGTAGGATCGCGGCCACCACCCGCTGTGTGAACTTGGGAAACCTGTTGAGGGGCTCTGTGCCTCAATTTCCACATCTGTAAAATGGGCCTTCAACACTGCAGCCCCTTACTTAGCGAAGGGGTGACTACAGTGAAGTGCATCCAAGTTGCTTGGAAGGGGGCCCAGAGCTGTGTAGGCACTGCGCGGGCGTGTGGACGGCCGAAAGCTCTGGAACGCCAAGAAATAGTCCATGTCCTGCTTAAATTGGATGTTTATGCCTGGGGACTCAGTCACAGGGAGACCTGGTCAAAACTAACTGAGGGGTACAGGGACCTGGTGTAGAGACGGTGGCCTCCTGCTGAATTCGTGGACAAAACTCTCTTCATTCACTCAGTAGAGTGTCCACTGCTTGCCAGACACTGTGCAAAGGTCCTGGGGATGAAACTAGAGAATTAAATAGCCATGGTCCTCTCCCCACGGAGCTTACAGTCTATCAGGTCATGAGAGGCCAGAAACAAACAAACCAGCAAATAATATTCAATTAAAAAGTGCTGAGAACCGTGATGTCCTGAGAAGCGACAGGAGAAAATGGGCTGCGGGATCTAATAATGGGTGATGGGAAGGGCCAAACCGCAGACTAAAGTCACAGGCGAGGGTGAAGCCAGCCCCCGGAGGTGACTGCAGCCCGGGAAGAAGTGTGAGACACAGGTGTCTGGCTGGGGGGGTGGGGGGGTGAGGGGACATGGCGGGAGGTGCCCCAGGAAAGGAGCACAGGGGCCGCGTCCTGCCTGGTCTGGCCTATCCTCCATCTCCAGGGAGGGCATCGTACATCTTATTCCTGGAGGATTTTTAAGAAGCCAGAAAGAGCCTAAGTCTATCCCGAGGGTCAGCTTTGTGGCATTCCGGGCGGCTTTGCTGTCCTGTTTTCCTGATGAGAAGACAGAGACCCCAGGCTTGAAGAAACGGGATTCAGTGGAGCAGAAAGAATTTGAAGCGAGTTAGGGAAGATAAGCCGGTGATCGCCCCCCAGACTGTCATCTTGCTGGAGCTTTTTATTCTTGTTCTCCTTCTAATTTTTACTTTTCGTGTGTGCATTTAAAAATCACAGCATTCTGTGCGGCTCATAGTGGAAAGTGACAGTCATTTGGGGCTGTCCTAACAGAGTACCAAAGGCTGGGGACTTACAGACAACAGGAAATCTATTTGTTGCACTTCCGGAGACTGGGAAATGGAGAGCAATGTGCCAGCGTGGTCAGGTTCTGGTGGGGAGCCTCTTATGGGTACAGACTGCTGACCTCTCCTCTCCACAGCAGAGAGACAGGAGCTAGCCCCTTGGCCCCTTTCTATGAGGGCACTAACCCCATCAGGAGGCCCTGACCCTTGTGACCTAATCACTTCCCAAAAGCCCCACCTCCTGCCACCATCACACTGGGACTAGATGTCAACATATGAATTTTGGAGGAGCACGTTCAGTCCCTATCATCTATCTGTCTATCATCTACCACCTGTCGTTTGCCACCTTATTGGTTCTACTTCCCTGCAGAACCCTGACTGACACAGTGGTCACGTGACTTTGGGCAAGCTGCTCTGTCATTCCGGGCCTTGGTTTCTTCCTTGGTGGAACGGCTGCTCAGAATCTGTCTCGTGGAATTGACTTGAGAATTGAAGGAGATCGTGCCCATTCAACACTCTACACAGTGCCCAGAACATATAAAAGTACTACACAAAAACACTGTAATGGTCACAGCCGTATTTCCTCCTATCTAAGCTACCCTGCATTCGTTCGAGGCTGAGAAAGAAAAAAATGCTGCCACTTAGTCATAAGAACGTTTTGACTGGGAGATGCATTCCGAGTCCCAGAGAAGCTAAACCAGGCAAGCCGCTGGGACGCAGTGTATCTCATTCCTATTCCTATCGGCCACTCTGCACGGCCTCTCTGCCTTGATGTCGGTTTGTGGACTGAAGGGACATGACTCTTGTAGATGTTAGTCCTTAGTTATCTCTCCTGGTAGAACCATGATCCTTCGTATGAACAGCGAGAAGGGCCAGGACCAGCACTCTTTCTTGGTGGGACTATGATGAGCCCATTTTACGGGTGGGGAGACAGAGGCTCATGGAGGTTAAGCAAGCATCAGAGGTTACCTAGGATCACATGTTCATCAGTATCGAAGCAACCATTTGAACCCTAGCCCGTCAGGGTTCAAATCACTCCTCAGGCAGCTGGGCCGAGTGAGGGCTGACTTCACCTTCCCTTTCCCACCCGTGACCTGACTCTGCAGGGCGGTACCCTGTCCTCCCTCCCCTGGACCTGCTTCTCTGTCCAGGCTCCTCTGGGCTTGTCCTCACATTCAGAAGCTCAGTGCAGCTCGGCCCGCTACTTACTTTCTGCAGAATCCTGGGCAAACCCTAGTCCTTCATCCAACGGACCTAGTCCTGGTCCCTGGCACTCAAGGTTACTGTGAGGATTTCCTAATACTGAAGACAGGACTTTCAAACAGGGGAGCTGCTCTTGCTCTGAGTCTGCCCCAGGACACTGGGCATGCTGCAGACGTAGAAGCCGTAGCTTCCTCCCTTGGGGTCCCCGCATGCTTCCTAGGGAAGGATACAAAACAAAGAGCAGGTCCTCGGCAGGTCGCAGTTACAATGCTCTGCTGGTCCCCAGAGACCCAGCTCTCCTTTCAAATCCATTGGTCCATTCTGACATGAGAAAGTTCACTTCTGGTCTATTTTGTGCATTCATTCATTTCTCATGTCAGACCGGACCATGGATTTGGATAATTTCTTTCAAGAGTTTATAACCCATTACTATCAGAATTTGTGTCATTGCTCCAATATCCCAGATTTGGCCAGTGGGAGCCCTTTCAAGCCACTTCCTGTGTCTTTTTGACAACTTTCTGTCTTTCTTTGAGTGCTTTCTTCCTTTTTGGCACAATAACGATATTCCAGGCTCATCTAATATTCTCAAGCCCTGGGAGCAGTCAGTTTTCCAAGGAGCCTTGGCTCCTGCTAGGGGAGGACAGTGTCCATGGGGCCAAGATCCAAGGGTACATGTGCTTCTAGGCTTTCTCAACTCACTTTTAAATACGTCATGGAAAGGAGAGACCACCGTCCTTTCTGGCATTGACAACTCTTGGTATGGTGTCATTTTAATTCTTCCGTGAGAAAAAAAACTCCCGAGGGGGCCATGGGACCCGAAGACCCTCGCAAACCCTTTGAGACGTTTCTTCATGTTCAAGACTCATCAGAGAGTGTGAGCACATGGTTGTCCCTGGCTTCACGCTGCCCGGTGAGACCCTTGCCATTCTGGAAGGGAGTGGCCAGGGACAGAAGATTCCTGAAGAATGTCTGGGCTTGATGTGGGCCAGCAGCACCTTCTGGTCTTGGATGTTTTGCTGCCGGCTCTTTCCTTCCCTCTCTTCCCCACCCCCTTGGGCCCTACGTTTTCTTAGGTCCCTGGGACCCAACAACAAACAGGGCAGACAAAATCCCTTCCCTGAAGCGACTCACATTCCAGCTGGGGACACAGACAATCCCCAAGTAATTAGTATACAGATATTACAAACTGAGACGCCTGCTGGAGGGGAAAGGGTGCAACCCGTGATGCAGAAAAATGGGGGACATGGTGGTGGTGGAGATCCAGCTTAATTTAGAGAAGGAGCCTCTGGGAAAGTGAGGAAGAGCACTGCAGGCAGAGGGAAGGGCACGTGGGGATGCTCAGAGGCAGGGAGGGCTCTGAGCATGCCAGCAATGGAGAAGAAGCCAGGGAGATGGGTGGCGGGTGAGAGGTGAGAGGCACGGGCATGAGGCCAGATCGCACAGACCCACCGGCACTGGGAGGGTCTGGGCTTAGACAGTGCAGAAGCCCCGAGAATGGGGAAGCACATCTGGTAATTGAAAAGATGAAAAACGAATAATAAAGTGCTCATTCGCAGGCAGCCACGATGAAGCTAATGGATGGTGGCTAGGCGGACCATATGCACTTGGCTAACAGAATTAATCATGTTCGGTATGGCACAAAACAAGGACGACAAGCGCAATAAAACATTTAAAGACGAGAGTGGATTTTAATTTTAGGCGTAGTCTGAAACAATATGATAATGATGATAGCCAAGTTGGCCCTGTGAATGTAAAAATCCAAATAGGACCCAAATTAAAGTCATAAATAATATTTAATTTGCTATACCCATGCATTCACAAAAGTCATATTGATGAAAAAGTTATTAGAATGAATCAGATGAAGACTCTTGTATGTCTGGAATATTTAGTGGACTGGAGAAATGCTCGCAGAAGAGAAAAAAAAATCCATAACACGATGTATGAGTTGGAAATTGGATGGGAACACTATGATTTTCAACTTGTATTTATCGAGCAAACCACGGGCTGTGTTTCCAGGCCCATTTAGCTAGATTAGAACAAATAAGAGAAGACTGATCTTTAAGAACTTGTGATTAATGACACGCAATTCCTTTAAAGTAGTTTTGTAAATACTCTATCCCGATGATATTTTGTGCTCTCATCTGTTACTGAGCCTCGAGCTACGGGGCTTGAGGGACCTGGTTCTGCTGTCACCATCGGGGTCTTGTGTGCATCGTACTACTCTGAGCTTGGAAGTGAATCCCGGGCGTGTCCCTTGGACGGTGGACGTGCACCGCTGAGCAAGGCCAGAGGCGGTGCCAAAAGAGAGAGTAATTGCGAAAGAACAGTTATTAATTTGCGGACCCTGAAGTGCGATTACGGGGGACGTGAAGGCAGCCCCACGCTGGTAGCGAGGGAGCAGAGTGCAGAGAGCTCCAGGAACGCGGAAGGAGGGAGTAGTTACCACTGTGGATGCGGAGCGACAGAAACCACAAAAATGTCAGTGCCGGGGGAGGGGTGACAACCTGGCTGGGCGAGCCCCCTGGACCCCGACCTTACGAAGGACACCCAGAAATCAGCCGGACTGTGCTCCGTCTCCAGGAAGGCAAGGATGGAGCCCTGTGAATCACGCTGGGACTGACAGTTCCAAGGGGGTCGTCGCTGGAGGGGGCCGCTTTCCCCAGCCCCAATCCAAAGGACCCCAAATGCTTTGGGGAAACCTCCAACATGCCCTCGGTTTCGTCAGTCCTGGGAGGTGTTGTGACTGACTCTGAGAGGTCCCCGTGAGGAATTAAAAGCCAGTGGTGAGTGGCATCTGCCCTGTCTCCCAGGTGAGTGCCCTAGGAAAGTCGCCATCTGGGTCGCTGGGTCGGAGCTTCTACCTGACTCTCCCGGAGAGAGCTGGCCAGGGGCGCCTCGGCCCTTCCCTTTGCTTCGTCTTTCCCTTGAAAATGGGTGCTGGCCTGGCTTTCTCGGCCGACATTCCAGACATGTCCTCTAGTCCTCACTGCTATCCCTCGTCTGAGGCCTCTCAGTCATCCAGGGCTCTTGGTCCCCTGCCCGCTGCGTCCGTGTGGCCACCTTGCCTGCAGCTGCCGACACTTGACACCGTCTCCTCACTGGTCTGACGCTCTCTGCTCTGTGCACCTGTCTGTCAAGAGACAGCCTGAATGATCTTTCCAAATTGCAAATAGGGTCCCCTTGTAGTGGCTTCCTACGGCAGTGTTTTTCAACCTTTTAAAGAAAAACCCCATGTACCGGTTTGGTAAGTACTGATAATAGCTACTATTTATTAATAGCGAGGATCCCTATTTATTAAGCACCTCCTATGTGCCAGGCCCTGTGTCTGTACTAATCTGCTAACCACTCTGCAACCCTCACGTGCCTCCCGTTTGCAGGTGCCCCAGGGCCCTGCCGGAGGTGGTGCCACACAGCTGGCCTGGACCCCTCCAGCATGACAGGAGGCAGCCTCTCTATGAACACTCCCACCTGCCCTTCCTACTCTGACCCCTCTCCGGGGGACTGGGGTTCCCTCCAGTTTGGGGGGCGGGCCCCTTCCGACACACATACACTGCATGCTTTTGGGGCATCTTTGCCTGGAACCTGGAGGACAGAGTCCAGCACTCATCCCGTGGCTCACAAGGCCATTCATGGTCAGCTCAGGCTTCCAGCTCTGGCCCTCCTACCCTTCCCCTCTACTCATCCTGTTCCCTGCCTTCCTGCTGTGGGTTTCCTCCCCTCACCTCTTCTGATACTTGCTCTTCCTCAAGACTTAGCATAAGCACCACCTCCTTTAGGAAGCCCTCCCTCACAGCACAAGTTGGGTTGGGGGGCCCCACCTGAATGTTCTTGCTGCCCCAAGTACGTCCACTCTCCATCACGGCTCTCTCCAACCCGCCGTGCTCCTCGTCCTTCTCTCCTGCACCCCCCACTCAACTGTGAGTTTTCAGACGGAAGGAACATGTCCCATTTACTCATTCAACGGATACCTGGTGAGCACCTCCTAAGTGACAGGTGCCGTCCTAGGCACAGGAACAGACAAGACCACCCCCGATGGAAATTATCTTTGCGGCAAGATGTTGCAGTGGAAATTCTGGGCAAGATCCCAAACTGAAATAGATGCTACATCCCAAAAAGGCTGGGCAAGAGACCCTGTTCCCAGGGTGAGAGTATGTGTCACTTGGGAGCGTATATGCATGGCCCTGGGGTCGGGTGGCCTGGTATCCACATTGGCTCTGGCATCTGACACACAGTGTGCCCTCGGGCAGGCAACACAGCTTCCCTGAGCCGTGCAGCGAGGCTGAAGATCCGGACTCCGTAGGACTGCGGCGGGGACGAGACCGTGAGCGGTCGCCTGGCACGTGGCAGGGGTTCAGCTGACAGAGGACCCTTCTCTGCCCCCTCCTAGCACGTTCTGAGCTTGGGTGTTCATCCAGCCACGTGCCTCCAGTTTGGTTTGGAGGGAGAAGCTGCTCGCACGCGCTCCTGGGCGCCAGTCCCTTGGGTCCCCAACTTCTGCACCTCCCCCATGGGGGGCACTCTGAGTCGCACTCTTGAGGATGGTACAGAATTTGCACACCTGCCATCAGTGTAGTAGATTGCCTAGGTCCTCCCACCATTTCCCAAACTGTACTTTATTATTATGCTAAATTACCGAGAAGGTGAGAACAGTATAATCCAGTTTTTAAAAATCCGTTAAAACAAATGCCCAACAACTAGAAGCAATGGAAGTTTCCTTTAATAGGTGGATGGAAAAACAGAATGTGTGTCCTCTCTACAAGAGAATACTATACAGTGATGTAGAGAAATGAGCAGGGGTGCCCGGAGGGCTCAGTTGGTGAAGTGTCTGCCTTCAGCTCAGGTCATGGTCTCAGAGTCCTGGGATCGAGCCCCACGTGGGGCTCCTCGCTCAGCAGGGAGTCTGCTTCTCCCCCTCCCTCTGTGTTCTCTCTCTCACTCTCTCCAAAATTCTCTCAAGCAAATAAATTAAAATCTTACCAAAAAAAAAAAAAATGAGCCATCAAGACACAAAGACATGGAAAAGCTTTGAATGTGTATGGCTAAGTCACAGAGACCAGTCGGAGGAGGGAACGTACTGTAGGATTCCAACTCTATGACATTCTGGAAAAGGCAGAATTATGGAGACAGTAAAAAGATCTGTGGTTGCTAGGGGCTGGGGGAGGGAGGGATGAGTAGATGGACCACAGGGGAGTTTTAGGGCAGGGAAAATATTCTGCGTGACACTATAATGGTGGATACATGTCATTATACATTTGTCCAAACCCAAAGAATATACAACACCAAGAGTGGACCCTAATGCAAACTATGGACTTCTGTTAATAATAATGTATCAAGATCGGTTCATCGATCTCACGTGGTTGTAACATTAATGCAAAATGTTACTAACAGGGAAACCCTGAGTGTGAGGGGCCAGGGATACACAGGAACCGGAAACCCGCTATACTTTGCACTCAAATTTTCTGCAAACCTAAAAATGCTCTAGAAAATGGTCTCTTGATAAAATTCAAAAGAGAAAAAAAGAGATTCCCTTGGAAGAAGGCAAATCTCATGTGATGAGATATTGAGGACCCTCCAGTGCGATTTCAGGTTGGAATTCTTGAGCCGGAGAGGAAGGGAGGGGGGTCCAGCGGGGTGCTGGGGCCGTGCACACCCTTCTCCCTGTTTGTGGCCAGAGCCCAGACCCTGGAGCCAGTGTCAGGGGTGCTGAGCCAGCCGCCCGTGGAGGGTGTAGAGCCTTGCCCACGAGACACCTCAGCGAGCCAGATTATGTGACTACATTGTCTAGTAGCCACATTAAATAAAGAGAAACAACCTCTAGTTGTGTATTTTCTGTAACCCAATCGTCCAGAATATTATCATTTCAGCATGTAATCAATATAAAATTATTAGAGAGATATTTTACATTCTTTTTGGGGGGTGTACTAAGTCTTTTTTGTTTTTGGTTTTTAAAGAGATTTTGTTTATTTGATGGGGAGAGAGAGAGAGAGACAGCGAGAGAGGGAACACAAGCAGGGGGAGAGGCAGAGGGAGAAGCAGGCTTCCCACTGAGCAGGGAGCCCGATGCGGGGCTCGATCCCAGAACCCTGGGATCATGACCTGAACCAAAGGCAGACGCTTAAGGACTGAGGCAACCAGGCGCCCAAGGGTACTAAGTCTTCGGAATCTGGTGAGTGTTTAACACTGACACCTCGACCAGGAAAGGCCAGATTTCCAGTGCTCAGGAGCAGCCCGTGGTCCATGGCTTCCGCCGTGGACAGCACAGCTGGGAAGGCCATAGGTCCACCTGGGGGAACCGGTGTGCTGAGCTCTGGGAGGGAAGGGAGCCTTCTCCCCACACGCTCCTGCCCTTCCTCATTCCTCTCCGTGGCTGAGGGTGTGCCAAATAAAAATTCATTTTTAGAGTTGCTCCCATCTCGCAAACTCCTCGGGGCAAGTGTCGGTGCCCAAGGCTCTGTCTGCACGAGGCAGAGGCAGGCCCGGCTTGGCGAGCTGATGCGGGTACGTTCCACTAAAGCCGGTGGGTTTTCTCTCCTTCCCCCACGCCCAGCCGTTTTCCTTTTGCTTTGTCTATGTGGGAGGGAATTAAATGTAAGGGACACCTGGGGCTCTTGTAGCTGCAGCCTGTCTGTGCCCCACACGAACTCCCCGTGAGGAGAACGCTCCTGGCCACACCACCGCAACGAATGGGGGTCCTTAGCTTGTGGCCCCTTCTGAGACAAGGAGAGCACCTGTTAGCTGGTGGCCCTGTGGCTCCTTCCCCCTCCTGCCCAGGGCAGGCATCAGGAGTCAATCTCAGCTCTCTCTCTCTCTCTCTCTCTCTCTCTGAGGCAGCTTCTGTGCTAGTCCTTCTCTACTGCTCCGGCGGGCTGGAGACAGCCCTCCAGCTCACCCTAGTTTGCTGTCCCTGCTTGAGGACCTGCCTGTCTGATCTTTCCAACTTTACTCCTCACTGTTCCCCTCTCCTCTGGATGTCGCATTCCAGCAGCATCAAATGATTCTTCCCTTCCTTGAACACCCAGGGGTGCTCCGTGTGGTTGGGCAAGCTGGTCACTGTGCAAGGGCTCCCAGTCACGGGGTGGGGAGAGCACGGCATCCAGCCCGATGTCCACTCACCAAACCATGTACCTTGGGTTGAGGACACATGTGCCCGGGACCAGGGCACCTATGGTTGAGTTTACACAGGGGCACATGTGCTCTCACTGGCCTGTGACTATCCCATGTGTAGGCCCCTGCATATGCATTCCTCCTGCCCGGGCTGCCCTTTTCCTTACCATTTCGTCCCCATTCTGGGAAGTCTTGCGCCAGTCTGTTCAACCTCTCCAGGGCTAGCAGGAAGCGCTGGGGCTTCCTTGTGTCCCTCACTGGGCTTCGACGGTCAGACTTCTTTAAGAACTATGTGGGTCAGTCTCTGTCCATGCAGAACTGTGAACTTGAGCCTGGATTTTTCTCTGCATCCCCAGTGCCAGCCTGGTGCCTGGGGAAAGGACATGGGCTGGGCTGGACACTGCATTTCTAATGAAGCTGTAAGAGCACCAGGTCTCACAGGCTGAGAGTGCCCTGGTCTAACTCTGTGCCGTGTGCGAGCTCCTTGACAACTTGCAACAGCCCTCTGGGCCCAGAGCTGTTATTGTCACCTGGTGCATGGACAGGGTGGGAGGGGAAGCAGAGACTGAGCCCCGGGAGCACTGTCTGCCAAGTCCCACTCACCTTCTGATGGGTCAGGTTTCTGTGATCGCTGCGGAGAAGGGAGGGGGAGGCATGGTCACCAGTGACGACAATCACAACAGCAGGTCAGAGGGCCACTCTCTGCCAGACAGGTTCTAGGCTCATTCCGTGGATGACCTCACTTGTGTGTCCAACTCAGTGCTAGGGGCTCTGCACACAACTCGAAGTAAGTGTGTTCCTCTCCCTCCCCCCCTCCCTTTATTTTCTTTTCCTGAGCAGTGAGCTAAGGCTTGAGACCATCCCAGCTAACGTGGGTCAGAGCCAAGACTCGTGGAGGCAAGCTGGCCTTAGTGCCCGGCGTCTGGCTCTGCACCCTGTGGCCTCTCAAAGGCCCTTTCCGAGGAGCACGAAGTCTGGAATGTTCTTCCCTTCTGAGACCTAAGCCAAGCCCTGGGGAAGGCAGCACGGCCCAGTGGGGAGGCCATGGGCCCTGGAGGCAGCAAGCCTGGGGCCAGTTCCAGCTCTGCCACTGATGCTGAGCCATTGAGGGGCTCGGGAGGTGCCTGAGCTGTGTCTCAGTTTCCTTGTGTAGGCAGTGGGGGCAGAGCTAGACTCCACGGCTACTGGTGCGACAGGGCTTGAATGAGAGCCTGTGCTCACGTGCCCGGTGCCAAAACGCTCGCATGTGGCCAACCTTTCAGCCGGAGGATGGTGCTAGGCTCTGGGGGCTGTGACCCTGCCCCAAGGGCTTAACCTCTCGGAGGCTCAGTCTCCTTGCCTGTCCCACGAGCATGAGGCTGCAGATGGAACTCACTTGAGTGAGAGCACAAACCAGTGCACATGTGTGACGTGACAGAGTCCTTAGCTGGGGGGGGGGGGTGCAGGGGTTCCGTCCTGAGCAAGGGCCTCACCCCCGCAATCCCTCCCCTCCATCACCCCATCCATAGGAAGCCTGGAGTTGAGCCCAGAGGTGCTTGCTTTTTCCACAATGGGCTTCAGGGGCCAACAAAGCCTACAGGAAGGAAGGAAGGAAGGAGGTGTATTTTTCTGAGCCAAGGGTTTTTCAGTGGATGCTCACACAGACCCTCATCTAGAGGGCCAGAGAGGCCAAAGGGCAGAAAGGGGAGCTGTGCACCGTGGGCCTGGTGGTCTCTCATGACCGGGCTCTCGTCATGCTCACCAGCTGGAACACCGAGCAGGGGGCAGGTGGGCTGAGCTGGCACGACCACCGTTGGACGGTGGGGGGGAACCTTGGACCCCCAGGCCCATCCCCCAAGGAGGCAGGTGTGTGGCCCTGTGCAGGGAGAGGGCAGGTGGCCACTGATCCATGGCCTGCGCCCTGCCCACCTCACAAGAGCTTAGGAGAAACACATTCCTTTTTTTTTTTTTTCCCTTCCCTTAAAGCTTTTGTTTATTTATTTATTTGGCACAGAGAGATCACAAGTAGGCAGAGATGCAGGCAGAGAGAGAGGGGGAAGCAGGCTCCCTGCCAAGCAGAGAGCCCGATGCGACGCGGGGCTCGATCCCAGGACCCTGGGACCATGACTTGAGCCGAAGGCAGAGACTTAACTCACTGAGCCACCCAGGTGTCCCAGGAGAAACACATTCCTAAATGAATAAGAAACACAGGCAGAAAAAATAATATCGAAAGCCCTCGCCTTGTTCAGGACTTTTGACAGCCCTGCTCTGCCAGCTCTGGGCGCTCCCTGTCTCTCCCGATTACCGCCCCCGCCTTCCGCAGTCGCCCCTGAGCTCAAAGTCAACTCACCCGCACCAACTGTGGCTGGAAAGTTCCCGGCAACCCCTCTCAGCGCCCCTCGGCTCTCCTCGGACTTCCTCCTTGGAGCCAGGTCCTTCTTGGGGTAAGTCCCCATCTGGGGGCAGAGAGCACATGGGGTTTAGCGTCAGCCCCGCCCCGGGCTAGAATCCTGCCCTGCTTCCTCGGAGCTCGGGCGGCTCATTTGCGCTCGTGCTTCAGGAAAGTGGGAGCAGGGCTGAGGACCTGGGCCAGTGCAGGGAGGCTCACTGGAAGCCGGTTAGCCTTATTATCACTGTGCTTGGGCCTGGGGAGGTGTGGGGGGGTGTCCTTCTGTGCTGAGGGTGCCATGAGGGAGAGGCTCTGAGCCCAGTGCGGTGAGACAGGGGGAGCCAGGAGGGCCGAGTTCTCACGGTGTGTTTGGGCTGGGTCCCTGCCCCTCCCCTCCACGGGCAGGTCTCAGTTTGCTCATCTGCTCAGTGGGCAGCTGGCTTCATCTGAGGATCTCCTAGGTGTACTCCTTGAGTACCTAGAGGGGCGCCAGTCTGGGAGCACACAGTGAGTTTGCAGGGGGAGGACGGGGGCTCCAACTACAGGGTCAGGCTGCTGGGAGGATAGAATCCAGCCTTGCCACATGCCCCTTCAAGGTCCCTGCCCCTCCCTGCGGCAGCCTCTGTCCTGCTTCGTCCGTGGGCCCTGCCCAGCTGCCCTCCGTCCCAGCACCCCTCCACAGGCCTCAGCCCCCCAAGGTCTCGGTCCAATTCCACCTCCCCTAGGAAGCATGTGTCAACCAGGGGCCAGCCAGAGGATGGAAACCCACCAGTCATGGCGGGAGAGCTGCTTGAGCACATGCCAGTGTTCCAATTCACCCCCATTAGCGTGGCTATGATCAGCAGAACAGAAAACAGGTGTTGGTGAGCCTTCGGAGAGTCGGAACCCTCGCGTGTCCCTTTGGGGTGTGTGTGTGTCATGTGGTGCAGCCACCATGGAAGATGTTACAGCGGGTCCTCAAGAAATTAAACGTAGGATTACCACGAGACCGGGCAATTCCACTACAGAGTATCTGGGCGAGAGGCGAGCAGGGACTCCAGCCAACGTGTGCCCAGCCACGTTGAGAGCAGAACTATTCACGGAGTAAAGATGGAGGCAAACCCAAGTGCCCACCGCTGCGTGAGCGCATGAACAAAATGTGGTCCATCCCGACAACGGGATGTTCTTCAGACTTAAGAAGGAAGGATCTTCTGACACCTGCTACGGCACGGAGGAACCTCGAGGACGTGAGGCTGAGAGAAATAAACCAGTCGCCAAAGGACAAATACTGCATGATTCCACTTGCGTGAGGTCGGTACAGTCATCGGATTCACAGAGACGGAAAGGGAATGGTGGTTGCCGGAAGCCGGGGGGAGGGTGGCGGAGCTGGCGTTTAATGGAGACTTGAATTTCACATGTGCAAGAAGAAAAAGCTCGGGGGACGAGCCATGGTGGTGGTGGTCGCCCAGCAGTGAGGCTATCCTTGATGCCACTGAACAGTGCCCTTAGAAATGGCCAAGATGGTAAACTTATGTTTATGTTTATGTATTTCAGCACAATTTAAAATAGTTTTAACTGGCCGAGATCATTACTCGACCACTGGAAAGAGCATGCTAAGGGCCACCAGGCAGACGGTGGTATACCCAGCACTTAAGTGGCCGAGGAGCAGGTGCTGCTGGGTGGTGCTTGGGTCTCTGCGTGGGGAGGCTGACCAACCGTCCTGGTTTGCACAGAGCTGGTAGGTGATCCCGGAACCCAAAGCCCTAAGCCTGAATCCTTGTGTTAGCTCAGTAATAAAAATACCAATGACCGATCACGCACATGGCCTGGCCTTGTGGCGTTACATTGCTCCTGCCGACTCCCCATGTTGTGGCTGGGGATACTGAGCTCAGAGACGGAAAGTGCTTTGCCCAAGGCCAGACAGCTCTGTAGGAGGCAGGGTTTCAGGGAAGCTCGGGTCCATCTCTAGGGGCTCCCAGCCTGCGTGCCCTTCTGGGGCTGAGCCGCCGTGGGCTGCTCAGTTTCACTTGTTGGTGACACGTCCAGCGGGAAGGGCCGGGGCAGCGGGTGCCCGCCTCCCGCCGGGCTTTCCGGGGGAGCTGCGGAAGGTGCGGTGGAGCCGCCTTTTATTTCTCGTAGAGCCCGGATGTGTTCTCACCTCACCATCCGAAGGCAGGCCCGCGGTGAGAATTAATCTCAGCAAAGGGGAGAGCGTGCAAGACAAGCTGCTCTGAGTTCTGCATGAAAATAAAATGTGGGATTGAATGATGCTGGGGATCCATCATTTCTCTCCGACGTGCGGAAGGTTTTTGCTCCTCGTGTGAGCGGCGTGCGGGAGATCTACGAGCCGGGTCCTGGGCAGGGTGCTGGGCTTCCCGCGGGGCGCGCGGCGCATCGGGGGCCCGGAGGGGCCGCGCGCGCAGGCGCCGGGCAGGGAGAGCCGGCCTTGAGTAGAAACATGACAGATGCCCTGGTGTAAAAGGTGACAATTTGCCTACACAGTGAAATGGTGCTGTCAAGACATCAGGGTATTTGGGGACTTGAATTCAGAAAGGAGGTGTTTGAAAAATGCAGGCTGCCGGGAGCTCCTTTGGCTGCCTCAGAGCTCCAGAAGTGATGTTTTGTAATTTTGCCTTATGATCTGTGAGGGTTTATCATGGCGCTAATCGGCCTAATGATGACGGGAACTCAGTCATTCCCACTTAGATGCCAGGTTTTAAGTAATCATAGGCGCTCAGCAGGCCCCTCGGCTGTGCGCTGGGAGGGCCTGGGGTGATCGCCCCTCTGCCTGCTTCTGGTAAATGAGCTCGGCTCCCACCGGGCGGGCGGCTTCTCCGGGCCGGGGAAACAGCCCCCGGTCTCCCCGGGACCCCTCCTCCGCCTCCCGCTCCCGAACCGGAGAGAGGACTGCTCCCAGGTCCACGCACCGGCCGCGGGCCGGGGTCCCCCGGAGGACGCGAAGGTTGCGCGGGCCCCTGCCCGGGGCGCCGGGCGCCGGGTCTGCCTCCTCGGAGTTCCCACTCTTCATGCGAAAATTTAAAACCCGTGTTTATGATAATGCCCTTGTTCCCATGGACACCAGTGAACTGCACAACCAAGATTAATGGCGAACCATCGAGACCGGTCCTAAAAGATGGTCCCTCTTGTGGATTACGGTCTGTCACGCGGTATCCATTAGCGGCGAGCGCAGGGTCCTCATCATGTTGGTATCATTGGGACCAGCGCACGCCACTGCGAGATGGCATTTCCACCGCACATCAACGGATCATTTCGCCACTGCTGAAGGCATCGTAAATTGGACTTATAGCTCAGCTGCTGGCATAAATAAGTCCCTTTGATAGTTAGTGGAAGACGTTATGACACTCCAGGGTACAGGAGGGGACATTGGCACTGTCATTTTTTTTCTCCAGCCCTGGCACCCTGGTGCCTGTGATCTTTCTGAAGATTCAGGGCACGCGCTCTTCATTACGGCTTGGGCACCAGGGACTTGTTTTTTTTGCAAGATTAATGAGCGCCACGGAAATTCTCCAGCGCATCTCGATAATTAAGTCTTTGTTTATCAAAAAACAAGTTATATTAGGAGCAGAAAATTCGCAGTAATTATTCATAATTCTAACAATTCAAGTATAGCTACCTCATTTGCCTGGGTAATTCTGCTTTTTAATTTCTTGCATACATTTGCATATTAATTTTGCCCGTCGGCTGCAGCAGGCTTGACAGTTTGCTACTATGTGATGGTTTTCACAGGGGTGCGACTCAGTTGGGTGGCATTTCGACTGGGTGCAATGATAAATTATGAATTTTCTAATTTGCTGCATAATGAAGTAACCCCTTCCAACCCAATTAAAAAGAATCACCAGGATCTGGGTTTTTTTTTTTTTTTTTTGTAAATATATATTTTCCAGGTATTTTATCTCATTTTCTTGGCCGTTCACAAACAAGGAGTATGTATTTTTTTCTCTTAAAAAAACAACAACAACAACCCACCAATGCTTGCATTTGCAGTCTTTCTGGATTGTGGCGACTTTCTGTGCATCAAAGGGGACTCAGGACTGGGGCTTCTTGAGATGGAATTCAGGCCTGTGGTTGGCCCCGCGTCAGTGCGTGTGGCCCTCCGGGGCATCTGTGTCTGCCTGGCAGGTTTCTGTCCTAGTCGGGTGGCAGCAATGTGTGTGGTGGCCGGCGGTGGTGGGGAGCAGAGTGCGGGCACGGTAGCACTGTCCAAAGGGAGAGACGATGGAGGTGTGTTCCAACGGGTCCCGTCTCTCTAATCGCCGAACGAAGGACCCAAACTCTTCAAGCCTCTTATTTGAAAAATCAACCAAACCAAACCAAACCAAAATAAGCACCCTGAGAAAGCGCACCCAGGCAGCGCCCATCTCCCAGATGAGTTTGCCAGACGGCCCGAGAGGAGCCGCAGACGCGTGCTGGGCTGGGGTCCGGCTGTGGAGCTGGAGAGAGGCTCCGGCTCCGGGGAACGGACCGTCGCGGCCGCGAAGGCTACGGCATTTTATTTTCCACGCCAGGACTGCCGAGCTGAGCAGAGCATCCAGGCAGCAGGCCGTGTGCCTTCCTGCCTTTCCAGATGGTTTCCGCGTAAGGCAGATAATATCTTCTAATGGTGTAAAAAAATAAGACTTAAAAGCTTTGTATCATCTTGTTGCAACTCCAGTATAAAACAGTCCCTGCGAGCGGCGGGGTTTGCGCACAGCTTGGCTTTGCTGGCAGCCCCTTAGCACCGGGTCGGGTAGCTGGAGCACGGGGAGGGGAGACCTACGACTTTCTGCCTGCACGGACATCTCCTGTGCCACCCCCCCCGCCACTCTTTCCACAGCAGACATAGGAAGTGCCACTCGCAGGAACTCAAGCACGGCCGGCGATGAGGATCCCTCCGCTCCCTGCCAAGCACTCCAACACATCTTACCTGTGGGGCTGATCCTTGGGCAAAATTGGGGGATGGAGTTCAGTCCCATCACCTCCCAGACCCGATATGCCTAATACCAGGGGCAGACCCATGGAGCCTCTTCATTAGCACGACCCACAAAGACCTACTCATCCAGATGCTGCTGAGTTTCTTTGAACAGCATTCCCATGAAGGAATGTCCAGACTTCCCTTGCATACCTCCAGGGATGGGGGACTCATTGCTTCTCTGTGCGATCCACTCTGTCTTGAGCTAGTTCTGCTTGTAAGAAATCACTCTCAAATATGCCATCTTATCATTTCTCCCTATGGGTCCTGTTTTCCTTCCATCTTCTGCCGTTCAATGGTGTGCTTGTTTCTTGTGTTCTGGAGGTTTATAGAATTTTATCTTTTTGGCCAGACGGTTTTGGGGTCATGCACTGGCTTACACTTTTCTCAATCACCTGGGCCTTGTGCAGGCTAATTTCACAGTAGGTGCCAAAACAACAAGGGCTGGCTTTTACTTAAGCACTGACACAACTTCATTGCAAAAGTCAGTCCAGAGAATTCAAAAGGACAGTGGGAACAGGAGGAATTAGGACACAGCCTCATGGAAACAGGCTGGGATTTGCCCTGAACCAGACAGCCCCTTTCTTAAAGGCTCCAGAAAGAGAAGATGAATCGGGTACCTCTTTCATGCTGTCTGCTCTCATTTTCTAGAAGTTTCCAGCACTTACCTTTGTGGCCAGACTATGAGCTCATTAAGACCCAAACACTGTCCTCAATACATACTTGTTGGCAAATTCAAGTGTCAGGGCAGACACTCGCTACACAATCTTGATCTATTTTGATTGTCTTTTTTTTTTTTTATTTCTGCAAGGTGATATTTTAATGCTTAATCAATATTAACTGAGTTTTAACTGTATGCAGCTTCCTGGCCTCTTTGGGTGAGAACAGGCCTGATCTCTGACCTCAGGGAGCTTCCTGGTTTTACTCAAAATAGAGGCTGGTTGAGATGAATTGTTTTCCACACTGTGTGCCATGGAGCCCTGGGTTTCCCAGGAAGTTTGAGAAAGAGAGAGAGAGAGGAGAGAGAGAGAGAACGCACGCACAAGAACAGGTGGGGCAGAGGGAGAGAGAGAGAGAGAGAATCCCAAGCAGCCTCCCGGCCAAGCCTGAAGCCTGACACAGGGCTCGATCTCATGATCCTGAGATCACGACCTGAGCCAGAATCAAAGTCAGCTGTTGAACTGCCTGAGCCACCCAGGTGCCCCTTAGGGGCAGAATTTCAATCACCACCTCTCGAAAGGATTAAACAGGTAACAACACAGTTTTTAAGCAATCACCATATTTCGGGCACTGTTCTAAATATTTTACATGTATTAAGTTACTGCTTTGGTAGAGACTATTATTAGCCTATATTGCAGAGGAGGAAGTAGAGGAAAGGCTACCACACTGAATTTAGGTTGCCCAGTTAAATCTGGATCTTGAATTATAAATAACACCTTTCTTTAGTGTATGTGTGTCCCAAGTATTGGGGCATTGTGTAATATATGCTATATATATATATATATATATATATATATATATATATATATATTCTCTTCCCCACATGCATATATATATACATATATATGCATACTTATACCATTTTTAAAACCATTTATCTGAAGTTTAAATATAATCAGGCATCCTGTATTTTTATTTCCTAAATATGGTAAGTATAAACTAAGGCCCAGAGAAGTTTGGCCACTTATTCCAAATCCCACAGCGGGTAAGTGGTTTTGAGTCTGCACTTTAAACCACTCTGCTATAATGCTTGTGTAAATCCCCTACCTGTATCAGCTGAATGAACAAGGTATAAAAAAATGCCTGACCCAATTCCTAGGTGCATAGTAGGCTCCATAAATGCTAGTTCCTGTCCCTCTTCCCCACCTGCCTTACCCTCAGCAGAGCCTGTGAAATTAACTTGTTTTCCAGGCTTCTGTCATTCACCCCTGTACTAACGCCATTGGTCTTTACCACAGCCAAGTGCCTCCTGTACTTTTATCTGTTCAATATTATTCTTTAATTCTACACACCAGGATATTTACTTAACAGGGAACTTTGATATCACAATCAGACATGAAAAATCGGGAACCTGTGCCATAAATTGAGGGTCATTATAAAATGTACAATGAAAACACGAAGTTACGTACTTCTCTCTGCTCTAGGGGTTAAGTTACAAACCTGCTTTTTGTTAAACAGAGAGACTTGCAGACATTAGAAGGGTGTTAAAGTCATGCCAGCACTTAACAGAGACTTTCTGCTGGAGATAATTAAAAAGGATAAAAGAAAACCAGCACATGAGTTAATGTTGATATGCTGTGTCTGGAAACCACCTAAAATCATCTCATGCTACCCCAGAAAGATATGTCCCCCACTTTTGGCAAAATATTGAATTAATGACTGTGAGTGGGATCTTTTGACCAGCAAGCACAAAAACAATGTTTTTTGGGCCACCTTCTTGTGCAGAAAGCCGGTGACCCAGCGAGGCTATGGTAATTGGACTCACAGTGGCCACTGCCTTCCAGATCTGAGACCATACAGTGGCAGACTCCACTGGGATCTGGGGGAGCTGACAGCATCGAATGAATGACCGTGCTTCATCTTTTGGCAACTATGCTTCCTCCCAACTCTGAGATTCTGTGACCAGATGGTGTTCCCACCCACACACCTAGCTTGGTCAGGGAATCTACAGTCATCCTCAAATGTCAATTTTAGTACTTGGGAGGGAGTTAGAGGGCTGAGAGTGGCAATTTCACATTAATTTAATCTGTTGGTTCCAATATCTTAGCTCTCCAATAGTAGATGAAAATTTACCAGGGACCCTCAAACCTCATCACCAGATTTTCTTCCATTTATTTATTCATTTAGTGATTATACAACAGATATTTATTGAGTGCATTGTGTTGGATGCTAGAAATCTAGAAATGATGAAGAGAAGAATCATATCTTGGAGGACCACTGGTGACCATTTCACTTGTTACTTCCCACTAATTACCTTCCTCGACCCCCGACCAGCTGATGCTGGTTATATTCTTGGGATGCCTATGAAAGAGACAGTTGTGGAGGTGTGACAGGAGCTGAGCACTTTAAACCAAAAGACCGGGGCCCAGCAGTCCTTTCTACAGTTCTGTTTGTGGGGGGTTTTAGCAACAGCATCTAGAATTTGAAGGACCCAGACTCTTGATGTAAGACCTGTTTTAGGGTTGGACAGTTGTGGGGGAGTGGCTTCAGTTGAAACATCCATGAAACCAATTGACAGAGAGGGCCTCATGGAAGAACTTCTATGCATCTTGAACTCTTAAGCCAAAAGTTAAAAGCACATGAAGAAATTCAATACAACAGGAGACTGTCAGTATATCTGTCACATGGAGGAATTCAAACCCAAAGAAATAGAAATCATGGTCATAGTGAACATGTCTTGAAGACTGAGTATATGCTAGGCACTGTTCCAGATGATTTACAGTATCAACTCATTTAATCTACCTAAAAACTCTAATAAGTGTTCACGATAATTATCATGAACTAAAGCAAAGTTCATAATTATCATGAATTAAAGCAAAGAGAAATCAAGGTATACTCAGCCTAACTCAATATTACATAACTACTACATGACAGAGCTGGAATTGACCCAGATACTCTGGCTCTGAATCACTCATGCTTAAATGCTACATTGGTGAAACTGCTGTTGATAAATCTGAAAAGAATTAGAATATGTATGTTCTAATTCTCAATTAGATTAAGGTCAGAATATCATCTGTAAACTAAAGAAAAGTTTGTTAAAGACAAGAAATAACTTCCCGGAAATATTGGAAATAAAAGAGTTACATTTTTAAAAAGCTGAGTGGAGTAGATAAGAGACTAGAGACAGCTGGAGAGAGAATTAGTGAGTCGGAAACCAAAAGTGAGTTGTGTCCCCCAAACTCCCTGACTGTGGCAGAGAGTGATACAAACAGATAACATGAAGGAGGTATGGAGCCATGGAGAGGGAGCCTGGAAAGTCTGAAGCAGTGTACAAAAAAATCCCCATGTAGACATGGCATACTGCAATTACAGAATGCTAAAGATAAAGGGAAATAAGCTAAGAGAAAAAGTTAGTGCTCTCAGTTTGGGACAGTTACAAGTATTTTCTGTACCAAGTGTTGTGCTGAGAGATTTTCCCGTTTGTTTTCATTTCATGTTCTGAACCACATGGATTAGTTTTTCCATCTTAAAGATGAGAAAACTGGGTCTCAGAGAATTTAACAAATGTATTAAGCACTCACTAAATCTTTGCCGCATGAAGATGTGACTCTAGGGCCTATTAGGGGTCATGTGTGGTCATTTATCTTCTTGGAACTTAATTTTTTCCCTCTGGTTTTAAATGATAATGATAAAAACCAGTCCTTCTCACCTCTTAGGATTGTTTCCATTGGTGTCCTTAGAAGTGAGAAATGGCATGGGGAAAAAAGAAGAACCCTGGTCCTTTTCACTCTGCTTCATTTGTTGAATCTGACCATTAGCTTTAGAGTTCCATGACAGTGGATCATAATATAGCAGGTAATATCCAAGTATATGCCAAAGTAGAGTTTAAACAGTATAGAAAATATATTAAGAAAATGAAAATCCCTGTTTAGTCCCTGCAGTTCCCCTTTAAGCTTATATGAGCTGAAAGGCAATCCCTGCTTATAATGCCTCCTTTAGACCTGTCTCTATTCATTTACACGATTGTATCTACTTTTTCTTTACATAAATTGTAACCCATTATACATAATACATTCTGAATGTTCTCACTTAATAAACTATTTGAAGAGTCTTTCTATAACAAGAAGTATGCGCCTGTTTCATCCACTGCATGATACTTCATAGCATGAATATCTCTCTGTTCCTTCAATTATTTCTGTATTAAAGGGTATTAGGTGGGTCCTAGACTTCTTATTATCAATAATGCTCATGTGCACCTCCTTATAAATGTTCCTAAGGACTCATATTTAATATTTCTGCAGGATATTGTCCAAGAAGGAGAATTTGGGGGTCAAAATATTTTTAAATTGACAATTCAGCTGGATATGACTCAATATTCTTCCCCCAAATGCTGCACTTGGAGTTTCATTAACACTTTCTCAGAGTGCTAATTTCCCCTTCCTTCATCAACAGTGGAGTTCATTTACCTTTGAATTGTTTGTCCTTATCACTCTCTGGGAGAGCAAATATCTTGGGCTATGGGATCAGAAGAAAGGTGGACTCTAACAAGCAATGAAAAAATAAAAACCCATGGGAATCAGCGTAGATGATGATGGAACACAAATATTCACTCATTCCCCTATTCCTGGTATGGGACGTGCAGTGGGACCAGCACCCACTCCCTCTTGCCCTCAGGGACTGAAGTCTAGAAGGAAAGTGGGGTAGTCAGGGGGCAAACCCAGAGGGGTGTGTGGCTTGAACAAGGATGTCCAGTGCTGTGGGTGCTCACAGCCCTGCCTGGGCTTGGGGGCAAGTTATGTCCTCCAGGAGGGAGGGAGTAACATGCAAGCTGAGGCCCCGCTCCCAGACAGGGGGAGTCAGTCAGGAGAAGGGCATGCAGGGTGGTGGGAAGGGGAGTGACCTGGGATAGGACTGGAGGAGAGAGCACCCCAGGTCTGTTATGGCCACAGCAAAATGGATGGGTGGAGTGTGGACAGTCCTGCTGGGCCGCATGGAACTACCAGGGGTCTGTACCTGGGGGCTGATGGCTTTATTCTTTTCGCCTTGCAGGAGCACTCTGGCTGTTTTGTGGAGGGTGAATTGGGAACTGTGGCGGGGGGGTGATCTGGAAACAAGGCAGGAGGTGGGCCAGGCAGGCGGCTGAGAGCAGGGGTCAGCAGTGGATGCAGAGCAGGGATGCATGGGAGACAGGTGTCCCAGGGAGAGTCAGATGACCCCGATCGCACCTGCGTCACTGCTCGGGTTCCTGAGTGGATGCTGGTGCTACTCAGTGAGGCAGCCCTGGAACTGGGGCGGGTGAGCCAAATTCTGTTTGTGAAAAACATTTTTTTAATCATATGTAATACCAAATATTAAAATTATAGACTGCATTTAGCTTATTACAAATGCAATAATCTTTGTATTAGGTGATGGTTTATAATGAAAAATCTGGTGGGGAACCTATATAAAAGAGGCATAAACAACTATAAAAACTATATGCATTCTCCTGAAAATAACAAGAAAATAAGTATATAGACCTAATGGATGGCAGATTTTACATTTATCAGGTCATTTATTCTCATCATAAGTCTGTGAGCTAAGCATGATTATTCTCATTTTCTAATGAGGTAACAGAACCACAGAGAGGTTAGGAAACTTGCTCAAGGTCACCCAGCTTGCAAATATCAGAGCTGGAATTTGAACGTAGGAAGTTGGATCTAGAGCCTTTTATTTTTTTAATCCACCTGACATATTATTTGTTGCCTGGAGAGTATAAAGCATAAAGGAATGAGGAACACTCAGTTCAGCAAAGCAGGTGCTTTGGGTTGGGGGAAAGAAGAATTGCCTGGGAGATCTACAGAGGGGCTTTGGCTGCACGGGTGTGTTCTGTCTTACACTGGAAGGTGGGCACAGAGATGATGATCATTTTACAAGCTCTAACTGCTCGTGTTAAACATTTCAGAGCAAATGTTCGTCTTCTGCCTGAAATCTTTATACACTTCGAACCCCGTTTTGGAGTGTTTGGTTAGAATTAAGTGAATCTGAGACTCAGAAGGAGCCCACTTACTAAAAATCCAAAGTTAAATACTTATTGATATTTGCTTTGTGGTTTTCTGGATTAATTTTAGTTGGAAAGCCACCGTCTCCCACTGAAGGCAAACTGGAAGTGCGGGATCTTGCGTCAATTAGAAATTGCAAAATAGAAGCTGGACTATGGTGGTTTGAACAAGTAAAATTTTTCTCATGTAATTAAAAAATTTAGAAAAAGACACCGTTGGCATGGGCTTAGTATCCTAAGGATTTCAGTATCAAGATGTTCACAATTTTTTTTTTTTCTTTTCCTCGTGATGCCAAGATGGCTGCTGAATCTCCAGCTATTAGGTTTATGTCACCAGGGGAAAGGTTTAAAGGACATACCTCCCAGCTTAGCTTCCTTTAAAAAAATTTGCCAGAAAACCTCACTCAACACTTTCCATCTACATGTCATGGGCCACATCATTGCAAGGGAAAATGGAAAATGTGTCTTTTTTTTTTTTTTTAATATAAGTTGGCAATTTGCCACCTGCCAAAGTATAGGGGTTTTGTTAGTGAGAAGGAAAGGAAAAAAACAGATTTTGAATATTTATTAGCAGTCTCTGCCACAGACCTTCATGACCCCTTTTTGTCTCTTTTTTCCAGTGATGCAGAATAAAATGGCAAATTGAACCCCACTTTTGTTTCTTGCTAATTGTTCTTATAAAATGCCCTTTTCACTCCAAGTCTAAGGCAGCCCATTTTAGAATGTCCAGAAAAAGAAAAAAAAAAAAAGAAGAAAGAAGTCTGGAAAATTCTTAGTCACAGAATATTTCCTAAATCACGGCAGCGGGGGGGAAAAATGAGGACTTTTCTAAAATAATGGTACCAGGAAGATTTTGTGTCTTTCCCAATTTGCTGTTGCTTTGGGTCGGTAAAAGTCACTTTTAATCCTTAAAATACTAGAAGGCTTTCAATCAAGCCATTTTAAGTAAACTCATTCATGAGAGAATTTATTTCTATTCTGTATTGTCTTTCCTTTTTGTAAATACCACAGAACTCGAGTGTTTGCTTTTTCATGTGTTAGTTTGTTTATTTATTCTAGGGTTCCATTCAACAGCCAGACAGCTGGGTTATGGAAATGCCAATTATGAATTCCCCACAGATCTGAGCACTGAATTTTCCACAAAACTGGTTTGATTTTTTTTTTTTTTAAAGCCGGGAAAGCTAACTAAATTTTTTTCTTTTAAGCTAACTAAATTTTAAGCAAACTTTAGACAAAGAACTCAGTATTTTTTGCCATGACGAGTTAGGGAAATCCGGAGGGAATTTTTGTGCCCCTAAGAAATCGTAGTTTGGAATGAAAAGTTGTAAGGTACAAGAAGCAATCATTTTGTCCGTCTGCTTAGATGGTATAAGCATTCTCCGCTAAGCCTTGGAAAGCACTTTATAGTTTACAAAGGACATTCATATGCATATCTTCTGTTTCCATGCCGTTGCAGAAGTGGGTAGAGAGACTGTTTGCTTGCGGGCTACCAGAGTGCCTGTTTTTAGCCACCTGGCAGCAAGTCCGAAAATGTATTTGTGCCCTTCGCGATGGCTCCCCTGCCCCTACTCGAGGTCTGATAATTTGATAAAATGACCGATCATTTTCAGCAGCCTGTGGATCATGGGAGCTCCCTGGATATGGGAGCCCGACATTTTCTCTACAAGATATTCCCAGCAAGGAATGATTTGAAAACATTTATGTATCCATTCAGGAAATATTTACAGCATGCTTACGGGGTGCTAAACATTGTGCTTCATACTTGAAATGTGTTCTCTCCTCTGGCCACTCAGCACGCTCGTTGGCTCATCTGGCTGGACAACCCTATGGGGGAGAGACCACTGTTCTCCAGGTTTTATAGTTGGGGAAACTGAGAACCAGAGAACCAGAAGGGTAGCATGATGACAGGTGCTAACCCTGACTCTTTGCTACCCGCCTAATTGTGAAGAGTGATGTGTCAGGGACAACTCAGTTCGGAGTCGCCTGTGTCCTGACGGTATCCTGTCCTGGGCTGGAGTCCAGGAGGACACAAGGAGGCGAGTTCTGTTCCCCGCCCCCTCCCCCCTCATCTCCCGGGACCAAGCCCTGAGCTTCACACAAAAGAGCCACAGGGAGTGCTCTGGCTTGGTTGACCGTCAAACTCACCCGTGTGCCCCACGTGTCAGTCGGTTGCGGTTGCGGTAACAATATCCAGAAGCATCCAGAAGCGTGGGTGGATGGAGATCAAGATTCAGGAAAGGTCTGGAATGTTGTGCGTGTGATGGAGGAGGTCGTGATCGTGTTGGCAGTGGCTCTGATTTCGTTTTGACATCAGCTATTCTAAGTCAAGGGGAATTTAGAGACAGAGTTGCTGGGAATTGAGTAGAAGGAAAAAATGATGATGTTTTATGACTATTGACTTTAGGCAGCTAAAAAGGAGCAGAGTGCCTACTTAGGAATAATGGTACCTTGCGTGAACGGCAAGACGCTGAAGGTGATTACTGTAATTCTAATGTCTTTGAAGGACAGGACAGAGCTGGTTAATGACCAAAAAAAAAAAAAAATCAGAAAATGGGGGAAAATAAACTTGAATAGCTAACCAATATTAATAAGTCAAAACAAATTAATCCCTTGCTTTAATTTGGTAATATTTTAACTCTATCAGATGTGAAAAGCCACAGATGTTGAGTTTCATTAATATGGAATTAGTCGTGCAATTGCATATTTTTAAAAGTAGTTATTTTGTGTGCTCCAAATTAAAAATTTTAAAGAAATTAGTTTTGAGGCACAAAGCACATTACGTGTGCAGTTTTCCTGGTCTGATTATAAATAGGCCTATTTTCTTCTTATTAAGAGATTTCTGTGTTCTTTTGTTTGAAGAAGATTAACCAAATTGATTTTTTATTTTGTTATTGACTGGGGTTGGGAATACAGTGTGATGTGGGAGCTGGGGGATGAGAGCAGCACCCGCGTTTCAGGTGAGCCCTGCCCAGGATGAGATTCTGTGGGCCAAGACACTGGTGTCTCCCCATGGGAGGGTTCTCTGCCCAGCTCTGGGATCAGAGAAAGGAAAAGGGAACCTTGAAAACAGGAGAAGTCAATTTTTGGTCTTGCACTATTATTTTATAAACAAGGAAGGAGGCTTGGAGAAGTCATATGATCTCCCTAAGCCACCCAACTGTGCTCTAGCCATTGGCCTTGTTTTAAAGCTTTGATGACATGCTCCCTTCCGCCACAGGGCCTTTGCACAAACAGTGGCGTCCTTTATTTTTCCACTTAGTTGCATCTGATGCCTTCAGATCTTGGCCTCATTGGTGCCTTCCCCAACCCTGGGATTAGGTCAGACCTTCCTGTCTTCCTTCTTACTGGTGTTATGTATCTTTTCCCCCAGAGGCTTATCCCTTCATTCACTTCCATTGATTAAAGCCAGTTCATATTCCTGAGCCTGATGCCAGTGAGGGTGGGAAGTCTGAGGGCAATGAGTGGCTGTAGGTCATCTTCTTAATGGTAAGTGGCACAAATAATACAGCTAACCACGAGGGCCCAGCAAGGGCCTGGCTCAGGGTGTGTTCAGTAAATGGTGGCAATACAGCCCAACATAACAGAGAGTGAAAGAAAGGAGGAAGTGCGGAGAAAGGAAGGCAGTCTTTATTCATAGTGGGACCACAGTTCAGGGGAGAGAGGGATGTGCAAACAAACATAATGTGATGTGGCAATTGCCCCAGTGGAATGAAACCAGAAACATAGCTAATAGAACACAGACTCTGATGTCTGATAAACCGGGGTTCAAATGAACATTTGCTGCGAACTTGGTCCATGGTTGACCAGCTGTGTATCTGTCAGTAGGTCCCATGAGATCTCTGAGCCTCAGCGATGTTCCCATTCAAGGGGGTTTTGCTTTCTGTTTCAGGGTGCACGGGGGTTTAATGAGATCACCAACACAGCCATCAATGTAGAACGTAACTTCAGTGGGAGCTCCCTGAATGATTGTCACCACCATGATGGTGCCCAGAGCAACAGGTCTGTAGGGGAGGGTCTTCGTGGAGGCTGTTGGTGCCCTGCCCGGATGGCCTTTACATAACCCTGACCACCGGCGGCTGTAAGGGTGGGCTGCCAACATCTCTCAGCTGCCCCTCTCATCTGGAGAATGCCCTTGACCTACACTTGCCCACTTGACATGGGAGCTGCAGAGAGCTGATGACCGGCTGACTCGGGCCTAAGAGGACAGCTTCTTTGCTTCAAGGTGCGGACAATACTCTGAGTGTGTTTCTGTTCCAGAGGCCTCCACCCAACCTGTGGAGGAGGGGGCAGCCTTGACCTGAGGCCGCATCCTTGTTGGCTCCCTCCCTTCCCTGCCCTGCAGGACTCTCCCTTAGGGACCTTTCTCAAAGAGTTCTCTGTCCTGGTGAATCATGTGACCTGGGTCAGGATCCTTGTTCTAGGCTTTGCTTTGGAGGAAACTTGACCCCTTCTTACAGCGTTCCTGTGGGAAAGACTGTCTTAGGCTGCCTGAGGGAGGCCCAAAAATCTTTTCTGAGTCCCCCTCTAAACTTCATGATGATTAGGAGTTTGGTGGTGGTGATGGGCAGGGAGGTCCAGCCAGGGAAAGGAATTCTAAGAAGAAGGAATAGCATGTGTGGAGATGCCACACCTCCTTGACTGTGAAGTGAACATCCCTAACCCCCCTCGCCCCCCCACTCTATAGCTTCTGGAATGGGAGTGTGTCTTATGATTGAAGAACTGTTGCTGTAGGAGGTGTTGACCACTGGTGGTGCTTGTAGACAAGGGCTCTGTTAGGAGTGGTGTGGACACCTGGAGCGACTCCCCTGGCCATGCACTGGGGGGCCACACGGGACCCTGGATGCAGTCCAGTGTGATTCTCTGGGACTCCCTCGGAGAGCTGAGCCCACAGCCCCCAATTCTTAAGGCCAGGTGGACGAAGCCCTGTGGCCTGGGCTGATCCCTGTGAACAGGGCTAATGTCTTGCAAAGCACGGAGAGCCCTCCTAGGTGTTCTCTGGCACATCTGAGGTTTACATGGGCACATTTCCTCTCTTGGCAGCACATGTCACTCCTTGTCTCCCAGATACTTTAGACGGGAAGCATATTCCCGCAAAGATGCAATAGACTCACCCTTTAAACATGTCTTGCAGTTAGAGTGGCCCTTCTCAGATAACTCCCGGGAAAAGCTGTCAGTGTCATGCGGGTGGACGCTGGGCCAGTTTCAATGAATGGTCACCGTGGGACCTGGTACTTTGGTGCCTCCCACTGGGCATGGCCCACCACTGGGAAGGGGAGGTCTGTAACCCAGGTGCTGGAGAAGCGAAGTTAGACCTGCATGCCCTGAACCTCGAGGAAGCTGAGGTCACCATCGCCAGCCCATCACTTCACGGTGCCATCTTCCTCTTGCCCGCTCTCCGGACCAACTCAGGAAGTCTCTTGTCCCCCAGGCACCGGTTGTCTATGTCCAAGGACTCTGACATCCAGACCCTTTCTCTTTCTCCTCCCGCCGTGGCTTGTTTCACACTAAAGAAGTAAACCAGTGCTACACATCTGTCAGCCTGAAATTCATGGAGCTATTTGGAAGCAAAACCAAGAAAAACAAAACTGATTAGGGAAAGATCTGCTTTCAGAAAACCTATTTCTGTCACAGGGGGATGGATAAATAAAATAATGTTTCAATAATTTATGCAGCCTGCGCGCGAAAAAACATTGGAAATGTGAAACGAGGACGACACATAAAGAACAACCCAAGTTGATAGCTGCTTTAATCAGTTCGGTTGATAATTCTAAAATAAATTGGAAAAATCAGTCTTGCTCTCAGCTTTTGAATGATGATGGGATGGTAGGGAGACGTGTGTTCTTTCTCCTGGAAAATGTTTGCTCTTTTTGGGTCCCCCAAGGACGTGGCCCTCGGCCCTGGATGGGGGTCATCCCTGCTCAGTGGTCTGTCCTCCTGTCTTCACCGTCCTCGCACTGTGCGGATCTGGAGCTCCCAGGCCGGCTGCGCCCACCTGGCTTCTCACAGAACTACTCAGGGTCCCTGTGGGATGAGGTGGACAGGCTCTTGGTTGGGGGGGGCCACAGGTTTGCAAGTCCCTATTTTTCAGATTGCCCCCACCTCCCATGTCAGTACTGAGATGGTCCTGAGGGAACAGTGGGGAAGATGTACAGTCATACTTCAGTTATGATCAGCAAACACACTAATCCAGCAAGTTAGCTCCCCAGGTGCTATAGGAGACGTTTGGGAGATAGAGAAATAGTCATGTCTGGTGGTGGATGTGGTTTGGGGTCCCCTTAGGAAGACAGGACCCCAAAAATGACTAAACCAGACCCTGAAGGTCCCTGATGTCTTCATCTAGAGTCCTTTTTCCAGTTTCCTGTCCTTCCTATCTAGGGCTACTGGCTGCACAAACAGTCCTTCCAACCAAGCTAGAGAGGCCATGGAAGGCGAGGGGAGCAAGGAGCACTCGGAGGAACCTCCTGTTGGTGAGAGATGGCCTGGGTGTCCATCCATAGAACCACAAGCTAATTCTATTTGACCTGACGGGCCAGCCTCAGAGATGCAGCTGGCAAGCAGCCTATGTGGTACTCCCTGCGTTTCTGGACTCAAAGGAGAAATGGTTGGCTCTCTCATGAAGATGCCAGGAGCAGGAAAAGGAAATCCAAGGCCCAGCTGGAGACATAGGCTGTCGCATGGATAACTACCTCCAACTCCCTGAATTCCCATGGTCATGGAGAAAGCAGAACCAATATGGCGCCCAGAAGGTTGGAGTCTTGAAATGACAATCTAGCCCCATAAGAGCAGCACTGGGACTTCCCAAGCCTGGCTCTAAAGAATCCGTGTGGACAATGCCTTTCACAGGTTGAACCTCATCAGCCAATTGTCTTGCCGGTTCCTACCTCCTTCATTCTACTACTCTTCCCATCACCATAGCAGCCAGCATCCCCCTTACAGGAGAGATGGAAGGAAGCCCTAAAGGTATGACTTTTGCCTTTAGTTTAGCGAAGCTTCTCTTTGGCTGTGCTCCAAATACCACTTGCCATATAATATCCCTCGTGAGCACTGATGAGTTTCCAGGTGGATGAAAGTACACCTGCCCTCTTGGCCTCGTGGCTAACACTTGGGTTCATGCATGATGACCACCAAGTTCAGCAGCAACAGATCAGACAAATACCAGAGAGTTCAAGTGTCTCACGCCCTGTTGTATCTTCAGAGCCTGGATGGGTGCCTACCATTTGGGTACCTAGCATTGTTGAATCAGAGAAGGAACGCACGTGCCTAGTGTTGGAGAAACAGTCTAAGATAAGAGGCATCGCTGTGGGGTCGTGTGTCACAGGGCATGAGATCCCGTAGACGGAGGACAAATGGAAGGGACATGGAGGGCAAATTATGGCTTTCAACTCACTCCTCCTTCGAAGCTGATACTCACCTGGATTCTAATTAACCATCTCTCCTTTTAAGCCCCCCTCAGTACACTTCAGTCAACACCTTTCCCATTCCAGTGCAGAAATGCTCCCTCCAATGTTCTAAAACAAGTGGTGGACCAGCCTTCTGTCATACTTACAGTGACAGGGAGCTCATTATCACACAAAGATGCTTTAATGTTGGATACTCCTCTCTTTGGGACTGCACAGAAATCTGTTCTGGCCATTTGTATTTACCGGACTGGAGTCTGGTGTCCAAAACCCTCCAGGTACGTTGGTTGCTCTGCCCCAGTTCCCAGCAGCTTTTTGATACTAGATCTTATCCCCCTGAGGCTTTGCTTTCCAAGAGAAAGAGTCTCAGTTCTTTCCATAGTCTTCTGTGTGATGTGGCCCCGAGACTTTATCTCCTGGCTCTCTCCCGTTTGCTCAGAGGCACGATGTCCCACTAAGGGCGGCCTCCAAGCAAGGTAGGATTGTCCTCTATTTCTTGGACCTAGCACCACTGTTCTGGTGACCCAGCTGGCGGTAGGAGAGGCAGGCTGAGCTGATTGTTTTTTCTCTCCGGGCAGGACCTTTGTCTGGGTGTCCACCCCTCCGGTGCTGGAGGAGCCTCTGTTGGGGCTTCTGTTCCCATCCCAGCAGGAAACCCTCCAGGGCCGAGCCAGGCTGCCTAAAGTCAATCCTATTTTACTCCTTTTGTTTGGCATTTACTGGCCCAAGTGGGTGCCTAGGAAATGTTTGGGGAGTGAAATAAATGCATTTAGCTGCCACACCTCGGCACGCTCAAGACTGGCCGAGAGCTCGAGTGTTTGAGAAACTGCCCGGCCCCAGGAGCTCCGCGTTTCAGCTCCAAGAAGGTCTGACGAGGATGATCGCTTATCTCTCTCTCCTTCCGTTGGTCTGTCTCTTGCTCTCCGTTGGAGATCAGCTCTCCTTCCCTCTCCGAGCCCTCCCTCCCCGGCCCCTTTGTCGACACTTGATCATTTACATCAAGTTGACATTCGCAGAGTTTACTCAGGGGTCTGTAATTGTATTCTTTCCCTGGTTCTGCATTACCAACCATGAAAATGGAATCTTATCATCCCTGACCAATTTTTAATGTACAAAATGATTTGGCTGAGGTTCAAAGGGAGGCACAATTGAAATCAGGTGAATGATACATGTAGTTTTTTTTCAGTTCCTCCGTGCTTAGATTTGATTTTTTTTTTCCGGTATAGCACAGAAAAAAGAAGAAGTAGATTATTTTTGCAAGTTATATAAGTGCATTTGTGTGCTGGGTAGGTATGAATCTCTATATATCCAGAAATCACAAATATGTATATGCATGCATATTTGCCTATATTAGCATACTCACATTTCACATGTGTGCACCTATTTAGACATAAGCAAACAAATATAATTATATTGTTTGCGATTTTATTGATGGCAATCAAATTTGCAATGATCCTTAAAATGTATTCAGAACACCCCAAGGGCTGGAACAGCTCTGCAGCCAGTGCCCAGGATTAATGGCTGGAATATTTAAATGAAGCCCTGACACCCCTTTGTTAATTCAGAAAGGAACCCCTAGGGAGAAGGCAGGACTCTCTGGTCCTGGCCAGAATCATCCCAGGTCTTGAATACACTAACATGGCACATCCTGATGTCCTTTGGCAGATGTCGTCCTAAGGGGAATAGGGAAGAAGCAGAAATGCTTTGCCAAAAAGCATAGGTGATTTGGTAAGTGATTTGTTGAGAAGGCTCTAGGATTGGTACCTTTTCACCCCTCTTCTGAGGTGTATGGGAGCAAACAAGCCCGTGCACCTGGCTTCGAAGGACAAAGGCATTGCCCACTGCCTCCCCTCCCTTCCAAGTTCTTGGCCAGAGACTCTGGTGTTTGGAACAAAGGGGCTCCTGTCTGGCAAGGGCTGGACCCGGGGCTCTGCCGGAGTCATGCTGTATCTTATTAAGTGTTGGGTTTGCTCCTATTTTTCTAAAGAGGAAACTGGGGGCTCAGAAAGCTTCAGTAATATTCCCAAGGTCAGACCACCTGGAAAATGGTGGAGTCAAGATGCGAATGTCTATCACGTAGTTCCAAGCATGGCCTGTAATTACGATGCTGCATGGACCCCTATTGAGCAAAACCTGTCTTCTTTTGGACCCTGATGGCCTGTTTCGATGGGGCATGCCAGAGGCAAGTTCCATGTGGAGGTCTCCAAGGTTCCAGTTTCTCTAGGGATACCCGGCAGACGGGATGAAGCTATGGGGGCAAAGGTGGGGGGGACGGTAGGGTTGCTGTTCAACTCAACAACTGTGTGAAAGGTATTAGCGATCAGACTGATGGCAGCACACAGGGAGGTCCTGTGTTCTGGGTTCTGCCCGAGGCTCTGTCCCAGTCTCAGTCCTGCTGATCGTTCTCCTTGGCAACTCGGACGAGGGTGTAGAATGTTCTTTCTCACATCTACGGCTGGTGCAAAGTGGGGAGGAGATGCCCATGCACTGGCTGCCGGTTCCAGACTTGAAACGATCTTGATGCTTCATCTTGGGTCCACATTATCAAGACGGATTGCACACGGATCCAAAGTTCCCTACTCCTCAAAACGCCCGTCCCCAACCCCAAATATCACAGCAATACCGTCTAAGCACATAATTTCCAGTGAGAAAAGGAGCTCTGGCTAATAACAGCCATTATTTACCGAGTCTGTTTTAGGGGCAAGATTCTATAAATGATGAGTCACCTTTAATTCTCCTGGCATTCTCTAGTGTTTACAGGGAACAAATCACCTACTCAAAGTCAAGAGAGCTTTGGAGCAGCTGGACCAGGATTTGAACCCAGACATACGCCTTCTGAGCGTAGCTGCGATGCCTTCTCTCTGCTCAGGGCCAAACCAGGTGGAGCTGGGAGGGGGACTGAGAGGCTGAGACGCAGAGGTCTGGGAGTCACTTCAGGGCCTGGATTATTCTGCGGACGGGACAGAACTCGGCCAGTAGCCCTTCTGATGTTCCCCTTACAGCTTTTCTTGGTTGTGGTCTCCTTGCTTCTCAGGCCTGGAAACTGTGGGTTGGTTGTGGTTGTGGCTGGGCTATTGTGGTTATGGCTGGGCCATCAGGTCTTCTGTTTATGAAAAGGAAATCTTCTGCATGTCTGAAGGGATGACAGGGGCTTGAGATGTGAAGGAGATATTGCTCTTTACTTAAAATGAAAAAGAGACACCAGCTTTTCGGGAGGCTTTTGATGTCTGCATCTGTCCTGTGTACGCTGGTGGCCATGCTCGCTGAAGGCAAAGCATCCTGTAGATGAAGGCTGCCTGCATTTCTGTCCATGTTATGTAAGCAGACATACAGGCACACACCTGCGCTCACAGATATGGCTCGGCTACCAGCAGTCATGGGGCAATGCGGCTTTGCCTTATCGTACAGTGAAACCAGCTCTGTGTGCTTTCCAGAGGGTTCCATTAATTCTTCCTGAAACTGCTTCTGGGAAATCTCTCTAACTATAGGTTAAGTGTTATCACTTCCACCAATATAAGAATTAGAAGAGAGTCTTTGTGCCTGTATAAGACGATGCTAAGTCAGGCTTCTTGTGTACAGTGAAAATTATACAATTTTTGTACTCAAAACCTTTAATATGGAAAGTACCAGATGCCTTCATTTGTGTATGTGCTTATTTTGTCATCCATAACCCTCCACGATGTAAACTCTGACTCTGTCTCAAGTCTTGCCCCTTCTGATCTCCCATCCCACCCCACGTTCTGGACCCCCTGGGCTCCCATCTCCCTCCTCCATCTGGGTCCTGCACTTTCCAAACTCTATCCGAGTGCTCAGGCTGTCTCCCCCCCCGCAAATGTGTTGCTTAGTTTAATTGATTTCCATTCTGCCCATCCTTCAAAGACTATCTCAAAGCCCCCCTCCTCCTGGATCACTTACTGATCTTTTTGATCAAATGTGAGTTGTTTTTACTTTGACATCCCAAAGCACCTTTTCTCTGGTTCTGACTTGGCACACATTATGTTTTTTTTTTTTTTTTTAGAGATTCCCATTGGCTTTGGAATCAGATAGTCTTGCCTCTCATTCTGCCTCCACTACTCATTAGTCCTATGAGGACCAGGTTGTGTAGATTTCAAAACTCCAATTTCCCAAACCATTAAGATGGAGGAACAAAACCTACCTTATAAGGTTGACCAAATGATTGCATGAGATAATATACACACGGTGTCTAGCAAAGTGCCTGATGCAGAGTGAGTGCTCAAAAAAGATTATTTACCTTCCTGTTTGTACTTTTAGGAGGACAGTGGTAGCTGCAATGGATAAACTTTAAAATCCTAGTGGCTTAACACAGTGGAAGGCTGTGTCTGACTCAGGTAAAGTCTTAAGGTGGGCAACCTTTCATGCAGTGAGTCAGAGGGACACAGTTATGATTGCACACTTTCTACAGGTCAGGAGTTCCAGGAGTCCAGGAGTCAGGAGTCCTGGGTCCCCTGCCAGAGTTGTGTGTTTGCTGGGCTGCATTCTCTTATGGGGGCTCGACGGGGGAAGGACCACCCTCCTGGCTTGCTCAGGCTGTTGGCAGAATTCGTGTCCTTACCTCTGTGGGAATGAGGGTCCTGGCAACTTTCTGGAGATTTCCCCAGTTCCAAGAGGCCACCTGGAGCTTCTAGAAACTTCCTGCAGTCCCTTGACGTGTGCACTTTGTCAACATGGCTGCTTACTTCATCAAGCCAGCAACGATCATCGGCTAGCACCAGTCTGCTAGAGTCTTAACTAGTTTAATGTGACCACAGGAATGACATCTCATCACTTTGCCATGGTTTATTGGGAGGAAGAAAGTTTCAGATTTCATCCACACTGAAGTTCTGGGAACTTGCCAAGCGGGTGAACACCAGCAGGTGGGGATTACTGGGGTCAGTTACGGATGGATTATGTAAGATTTCAATCTCAGAAAGTTTGCAAGACAAAAAATAGAGAGGACATATCATTTCTAGCATCAATGGAGATACTTAACACATAAACGTATTCAACTGATACACTTAAGACTAACCTCCTATGTGCTGGGTACATCTGGATATGGGAGAGGGAAAGAAAAACATTCATGTGCCATTTTGTTCTTGAAAGCATTCTCTGCTGCTCCCTGCCCTGCCCTGCACTGTGAGACTACGTTTCCAGGGATTGCTTGCCCAAGGGTTTCCAGATAGATTTGGCTAATGGGAGGCAATGAGAAGATTGGAAGGTGAGAGGACAGGAGAATCCAGAGTATTTTTACCCACTTTCTCTAGTTTGGGCGGCTTTTCTGCCCAGTGCTCTGATGACATGAGCTGTGATTCCAAATGCTTCCAAACTCCCCCATGGAGGTGAATGGCCCTTTCGGTGTCTGTTCTCTAGTGGATTCCTCAAGAAAAGGGGGTTTGCTTCCACAGTCCACTCTTTCTATCTGGCAGCTGGCAAGAGGAGAGGGGACCTCTGAGGGTGGATGCCCTAAGAGGGCAGGTCATAGGCTAACTGATGACCATGGTGACAATAAAGAACCACCCTGGGACTGAGCAAGTGAATGAAAAACTTCTGGATTAATTGAATGTTTCCTGAGTGCCCCCTTTGTTACAGGAACTGTTTTAGACTCTTGGATATGTTCCACTAACAAAATCCCTTCAAATCATCCCCCCACCCCCTGTGGAGCTGACATTCCAGGGAGAAGTACAGATACGAATCATAAAAATAACAACCTAGTAAATTATAAACTTAGGTAGAAGGTCATAAATTCTAAGGAGAAAAATTAGAGCAGGAAAGCAGTGTGGGGAGTGTCTGGGGGTAGGCAACAAAAGCCCACTGTTATAAATTCTTTCGTCCATGAATCTCTGTTCCTGAACCAACGTTCAACACCCACTGAATCTTCCTAATCCCTGTTGAAGTTGGCATTGCTACTTCCATTTTCCAGATGAGAAAACTGAGATTCAGAGAGAGCCAGAGACTTGTTCAGCCTGGATCAGCAGGTCGGCTGTAGATTTGAGATTTGAACCTATGTTCTCTGTAAAGGGGTACCTTTTGCCCTTTATCATTTTACCATGTGGCCTGCCTACCATGGATGCAGACCGTACTTTGTGGATGCGAGCTGTGGGTGGGAAGTCAATAGATCTGGGTTCTGGAAAACTGTGTGACCTGATGATAATTACCGCACCTCTCTGGCCCTCCGAGTTCTCATGTATAAAGTGATAGAGTGACAGAGAGTGCTATGTGTTCCCCATGGCCCATTTGCTTTTCTTCTTGGGTGCTCAGAGTACAATTTCCAGCCTCCCTTGCCCTTGTAGGGAAGGGGGTGTGGGACTGATTTTTGGCTTATGATGTGTGGGTAGAGGTGACATCAATGTCATGTGCAACCCTTCACACACACTCTTTCTGTGCTGCAGGGGTGTAGGAATTCTGTGGCAGGATGCAGGGGATGGTGGCACCCACTGCTTGAAGGGTCCTGGGCTTCTGAATGACTGTGTGGAGCAGAGGCCTTGTGAATTGGGCCGTGATGTAAATAACACATAAACCTTTGACGTGATGCAGGCATGACTTGCTGGAGTGGCTAACATTCCCTGGGGGGACAGATGGGGTGGACAGGATCACAGCTTTCCCAGTTGTGCTCCTGGAGCCCAGTCATAAGCCTTACCTGGGGCTGGAGGGGAAGGTGGCTGCCGGCAGGATCTAGATGCTCATCCTCCGGCTTACAAGTTGTACTTCCTAAGGTTTTGCTTGAGAGAAGTGGATTCATGGTCAAGGCAAGACTGAGAAACCCAATGATTTTATTAGCTCAGGCTCTCAGTGGCTGAGTAGTACTGGGATCTGGGCCATATCCCTGCTGGGGTCTGTCCTGAGGTGCCGGATGCCTCATGTGGACTCCACTGGGCAGAGTCTAGAGGGACAGACAAGGAGAGAATACCAATTTTGGACCAGACCATATTTTAGTGGTTTCCTCCCAGGAGCTATGTTTTAGTGGCAAAAAATAAGGAGCTGTATTTTTTGGGAAAGTTTCCTTTTATAGGTGTAGTAGAAAAAACACCAGGCTGTAAGGCAGGAGGCTGAGCCTGGCCCCCGGCTCCTTTGCTAGCTCTTTTGGTGCCCAGTTTCCAGCTTCTGGAAAGGTGGACACCTGTGAGCTCAGCAGGACAGGGGTGGGTGGGCAAGGTCAAAGGGCAAAACAGTTTCTGGTTACAGAATCTACTTCTGCCCCAGACTGTCCCTGTAGAGGACACTTCTCCATCCCAAGGACTACTGACATGAGCATGATTTAGACCTTCGTCTGGAGCTGGTGGGGAGATGGGATGGGTGAGCAATGTGGCATGGCTCTGTGCCCCAAAGCCACCTTCACAATGTGATTTGGAGCTCGTGGCAGTGTTGAGGAGTGGAATAATGTGACGTCAAAGGGGGTGGCTTTGCTGTTGTTAGCCGAACCTGGGTTTGAATTCCCGCTCGGATCCCAGCTCCACCCCTTCCCAGCTGTGTGACTTTAGGAAAGTTGCTTAACCTCTCTGAACCCCCATTTCCTTATCTGTAAAATGGAGATAAAATTTGAGGCAAGAAAGGGTTGTTGTAACTATTTAATTGAGACAATATGATGATGATAATAATAAAAATGATGGTGATAATCATAATAGGTACAAATTATTAGACATCTATTATATGTCAGGCTTTGGATGCGCTGCGTTCATTGGCTTTATTTCATTTCATCATATCACAGCCTTCTGAAGTATGTACTATGTATGTAACATGTTTGGCTCACAGAAGAGTTTCAACAAGTGATTCTTTCATTCATCCATTCATTCACTCGCTCATTGCACCCAATGTTTTCGAGCACCTCCTCAGGCTTTCTGTTACCTCCCTGGCTTCCCAGAATGTGCAGTCACGGAAGAGGAGCAGTCATTAAACAACTAATTATACAACTAATGCATGAATTACAATTGGGCAGTCATGAGAATACAGAAGGCAGAGATCTGATTTCTGCCCTGGGGGAATCCAGGTAGCCTTCTTGGAGGAGGTAGCATGATCTGGTCCAGGAAGGATGGCTCGAGTGTGGTTTAGGGACACTAGACAAGGTATTCCGAGGAGAGGGAGCAGTGGACACAGAGCCACAGTGGGGAGGGGGTTGTGGGGGTGATGGAGAGCCAACAGCCCGTTTGATGTCTGTTGAGGAAACTTGCGGATGGGAGCAGGGGATGTGTTGGGGTGGGTGAGCAGAGGCACGGAGGTCTGTCAGGCACGTGGTGCAGCGTCTCCAATGTGGGTCTGAGTATGGGCTTTATTTGGGAAGCCAATAGATGCCACTCCAAATGCTTTCTCCCCACTGGAGCTGGTAGTTGAGGTGGACGTTCTGCCTCTTTTGCCCACCAGCTGTGTCACCTTAAGTGAGTCACCTGATCTGTTGAGACTCAGTTTCCTCCATAGTAAAATGGGGACAATGATACCCGCCCCAACCCCCCACCATGGGGCTGGTATGAGATTTAAATGAACCGGAGCCTGTGAGCCTGTCTTGTCATCCTGAAGCCCAGTGCAAATATGCGGTTATTGGGAGGACAGCTCCTGGTCATTGGGACGGAAGGGTGGACTGGGGGAAGGTCCTGAAGTCCCTTGTGCAGAGAGCAGTGGGGAGGGGAGGCGAGCGCAGGTGGTTGGTAGGGCCGAGCATGGGAGACAGAGCTGGGCTTCCTGACTACCTTCCGACGTTGGGTCACACATCTTTTTTGACACCTTTAAGTATTTTACAGAGAATGAGAGAACATGCGTATGTATTTAGAGGGAGGGGGGAGAAGTCTGAGAAGGCCCAATTAAATTCATTTTGTTCTATTTCTTTATTTAACCAACTTTTCTTCTCATCCTTGATGATTAAGTTCCCTTAGGCAAGCTTCAGAAGAGAAGCCCGTTCTCCCTGAGCCCCGAACCCCAAACAGGATGTTTCCAGGTCAGGGAGGATGCCTCAGGCTGGCCCGAAAGGAGGAGGGCGAGATGACCACGTGGCTACTCTCTTAGTCTGTCCTGTGAAATGAGGAACACGAGCCCTTTCTTGAAACAGCTGAGCGACAGCAGTTAGAGTCTTTTGAACCACAGACCTGTTTTGGCTGGAGGAGTGTCAATGTCGTTGACTTTTGAAATCCGCGTTTATTTTATTTACTTTTTGGATTTGGATTTGATCTTGCTTTCTGTTGACAGGCTCTCTACCACTCTGAGCCGCGAAGGGAAGGGATTTGGCGACGTTTTTAAAAACCTACAGCTTTATTCCCTCCCACGAAAGCCTAGGGATGGAGTCTGTTCACTTCTGAGTGCTTCCCATTAGCACCCGCCGATGACATCCAGCCCTTGAACCATGTTTAATTGAAAATGGCAAATAAACATTGCCCAGCCAGAGCTCCCATGCCCGGCAGCTATTGGACTCATTAAAAGGAAAAATGACCAGCTTCCCGACCGTCCACCCGGGCCTTTCCGTATGTAATGTGGGATGTCGCATTTGGAGTTGCATTAATTTTTTATCAGTCCTTAGTAATTAACATTGTATTTCTGCTGATAAACCCCATCAATATGGTGATTTGATTAGCAAAACATAAAACTACTCATTAAACTCCAATTATGTTGCTCAGGTATAATTTGATTTTGATTGGTTGGAAAGATGCTGTTGTGTTGCCTTGTTTTCTTTTTTTTTTTTTTTTTCCTGCTCCTCTTTTAAAAATACCCAGTTAAGTGCTCCATTTACAACGCTGGTGGTGATGCAAGGCTTATGGAGCAAAGACCATTTCCTATCATGTTTACTAAGAACTCAATGGCATTTAGGTCTCAACAGTAGGTACAACATTTATGGGATCTAATAGTCAGAAACCTCCAGATAATCCAGCTTTCCCATTCCTGGCGGGAGGCCTTCTGGAAGGGGGCAAGCATCTTTAAGGAACTAAGAGGTCCTGGTAACAATAAATAATGCTAGTTCTTTCTGCACCGAATAAATGGGAGTGAGGCGCCCGGTGTCAGAGCTGTGTTGTAAGACTTGATTTTGCCCTGAACTCTTTGGGGAGAAGCGCATGCACAACCGCCCTCCCCCACCCCTGCTTTGCAGGAGGAATCTGATCCGGTGAAAATGAGCAAAGGTATCTCTGCCTCTGCAGCTTTCTACCTGTCTTGTGGACTCTGGCATCTTGAATGTCCGTGGAATCGGCCACAATGAAAGGATTCTGTATGACAGGTTAAAATTCAGTTTGAATGTTTGTATTGTGATGTCAGTGCTCAACGAGTATAAGGTTGGGGGGGGGGTAGAGGAGGGATGCTGCATTCATGAATGGATTCATCCCACAGAGACTCGTGTGATGTTTATTATGGGCTGGACAGTGTGTTGTACAGGGGCTCCAGGGGCAGTCAAGACTCTACTCTCATGGAACTTGCATTCCAGTGGAGCAAAGGCTCCTGAAGGAATCCTCCAAAGGCTTCTTATCACACACACAATACAATCTAAGGTCCTTACCATGGGCTGTGAGACCCCTACCCCATCCCCTTCCATTCTTTCTCTTACTCATCAGACCCTCCTGGCACTTGCTATTCTCTGAACCCTCCTGCCTCAGGGCCTTTGCACTGGCTATGACCTTTGCCTGGAGTGCTCTTCTCCAGATACTTGTCCTGTTTGCTTCCTTGGCTCACCCACATCTTGGCTGTAAAGTCTCCACTGGGAGGCACTTTCTCTGACAGATTGAAATAAGAGGGCAGTCTCCATCAGCCCCGATCTCATTGCTCTGAATTGTTTATTCACAGCACTTTAGCGCTGCTGGATATTATACTGTTCATGTTTTCTCATCTGTGTTCACCAGTGGAATGCAAGCTCTTTGAGGGCCGTGACTTTGTCAGGCTTATTGTCATACCCACAACATCAGAATAGGACCTGACGCTTAGCAGGTGCTCAGTTAGTAATGTTGAGGGAGTCCAGGACTTGCACACAGCAGCTGATTTCAGGCAAGCAAAACAAATTGGGACCGTGTGGACGTGACTGTGGATGCAAAGAGCCCTCAGGTAGGGTCTTTGAAAATGTCTTTGAAAGATGACCTTGGGTCAAGATCTCTGTGGTGGGAGAAAGTCTGCTATGAAAATACCTGGGGAGGGAATATCCGGGGTGTGGGAACAGCAAACGTGGAGGCCTTGAGGCGGGATCCTGCATGACAGTTCAAGGAATAGAAAGGAGGCTATTGCAGCTGGACCGCGACGAGCCAGGGAGGGCGGCAAGACTAGCAGCAATGCAATCTAGTCTTTGAACGTTTGTGTGAGGCCTTCTTTTGGTCCAAAATTTCTTCTTCTTCTGTCCAGCCTGGAAAATGTCTACTTCACCCGTGGGTCTGGCTCAAAGAGAAGTCTTTGAATGGGAAGTCTTTTGAATGGGCCATGACCCTTCCTCCAAAGAGAAGCCAAGATCTCCCCCACCTATGATAGCATGTGTGCCATTGTCCCCCTAGTGAGAAACGTGAGCTTCCTAGAGGCGGAGGCCATGGCTTCAGGGGCTGTCACAGAGTCACACAGAAACTGACCCCTGACTTCGAGGATGGACCATTAGACCACACTGTGGGGAGAGCAGTTGCAATTGTGGTGAGGTGGGAAGGGCCACCTGGTGTGCCCACAAGGGATGCATTCTCTGGGAAGAATGAAGAACAACCGAGAAAACCAGCTCAAACCCATCACCGTGCTCTTCATCTTTCTTCCTCCCTTCCTCCCTTCAATCCTTTCCCTTCCTTACTTCCTCTCTTTCTCTCTTCCTCTCTCTTTCTTTCAAAGATATATTTTATTTATTTATTTTAGAGAGCTAGAGAAAGAGTGGGAGAGGGCAGAGGGAGAGAGAGAATCTCAAGCAGACTCTCACTGAGCACAGAGCCTGATGTGGGGCTCGATCTCATGACCCTGAGATCATGACCTGAGCTGAAATCAAGAGTCAGACACTCAATCAACTGAGCCACCCGGGCGCCCCATGCCTTGCCTTTCTGAACACTGCCGATGATAAAGTCCCTCTCCCCTCTGCGATGGACTTCTCACTTCTCCAACACCACCAGGTCATCACTGGTGTAGGACCTACTGGGGGCAGGTGCTGTTGTTTTCCTTCTGGCCAGCCCAGTACATCTTCCCACCCTCCTTTCTGTTCCTTTATATCCCAACTCTGCGTAGACTTCCTGGACCTGACCACCCTAGGCCACCACCCTCCTCTTTCTACAAGAACCTGATCCTCATGGGGCTAACCAAGGCCTCTTGTCTACATAGACAATGACTGGTTTAGGGATATGCCTGCACAATTAGAGCCCTTCACAGGGCTTTTCTGTTGAGTCTACTGGGAAACCATTCCTTCTTCCCCATGGAACATAATCTCTAATGCTGTTAGGACGGCCAGTAGCTGTCTTTCCAGGAAGGAAGAATAAGACCAGCTTAAGGAGCGAAGCACAGAAGAGAACAGAGCAAGTGGGAAGACCCGGGGCCATGTTTCGAGATCCAAACAGGTCTGGGTCCTTTCATCATGTGAATCACCGATTTCTTTTTCCTGAAGCTGAGCTGAGTTGAGATCCTGTCACTTGCTACCGAAACGGGTCTAAGTCATATATGAGGAGGAAGTGTTCTATTTTAGGGCCCTTCCAGTGGTCTGTCACCTAGAAGTTTAAATGCAGCCAAATCTCGTAAGCAAGTGTGATGGCAGCACTCTGCAGGCTCTGTGGCGAGACTTTGCAGGTTTGATTTTGCTGAGGTGCGTTCTTCTCTGGTGGAGAGGTGAGAACGCTAGCATTCTCGTGGTTTTCCCATCAGGTCCCAGCCAGGATGGCGTCTGCACTGGAAAGGTGTCCCGTCAGGGGTCCAGTTGGGGAGGAGCCATCAGGATGAGCTCTCTTCGAAAAAACAGAAAATATAGGGAAATGGAACCTTTCTCTATAAACACAGTTGACAAAAACAACATTTTACAACTTCAGTTCAGATTTGGAAGTGCAGTTGGCCAAGTTCTCTTTGTATCTGCTGCCAGATTGCCACTCTCGCAGGGCTTGGTCCGCGCTCTGACTTTCAGCCACCGTCTCCCCGAATCACATGCCACTGGGCCTCACCATCTGAGTTCATGGGGAACCCACAGGTAGCTCAGTGTGCCCTCGCCACTGCAAAGTTTGGAGACTGGGGGTACTGAAGAGATCTTCTAGAAGAAACCTGTCCCTTCTCATCCATCCACCCTCCATGCACCCATATCCTTGGCAGCATGGTGACTGTTGGAGTCAACCACTTCTGGGGTCCTTGGTTTCTGACAGATGTGTTTTGGGTGGGCTCAGAGACTCCCACTGTCAGTTTGGACTCTTGTTTAACTTGAAGGTATCTTGAAATATAAGATCTTCAGTCACCAGAGCCCACGGTTGTCTGAAGAAACAACATTCTACTGTGACATGTCTCCCGCTTATGAACAAGGGATGAAAATAAGAAATCAGACGTGATTTGGAAGTTATTTGGGGTGCCATTTTCACCTATCAGGCTGTCAAGTTACGGAGTGTTGGTGAGGTTGTGGTTGTGCCTCCCTTACACTGCTGGTGAGGATATAGTTTGCTGCAGACTTTTCAAAGGACTGTTTTGTTAGCTCTATCAAGATTTTGAATGGACATATTCATTGACCTAGCTCTTCTTTTGTTAGAAATTTTCCCTAAAAATAAAATCTTGGAAGGACACCAAGAAATGGATACAAAGCTGTTCTTTGGGTGCATTATCTGTAAGAACAAAAATTTTTAAAACAACCTCAATGCACATCGTGAGGGGATTGGTTACATGAATTGTGGTATATCCATTCAGTGCAATTCTCTCCAGATGATCACAGAATGGGAGAGATGCAGGGATACTATGGAAAGAGCTCAAACAATGATTATTTTGTTAGTAATAAAAAAAAAACAAAGACAAAAACAAAGTGGGAAACATCATAACTGTCTATCAGTTTCGGTGGAAAAGTGGATGAACCAACTAACTGTGGTTTGGAAATCCAATGAACACCATGAGGCAACAGAAATGAATATCCCCAATTTATCTGCACCAACACGGAAGAGGGATGATTATAAGTGCTTATAAATATGTTGGCTGAGAAAAAAACAAACTCTAAGAAGATATATGCAGTATGATTCTGTTCATGCAATATTAAATAAGTACACATAAAACCACAATATATCATTTATGGAGATTAAACTATGTAGGGAAATCACAAAAATGTGCATGAGAACTGTACACAACAAAGAGCAGGGTAGGGCTCCTACTGTGGAGGGGACAGGATGGGACTTAGGGTGACTACCTATATCTCTGATGGTCTCGTTTTCTCCCTCTGTCCCTCCCTCCCTCTTTCTCTTCCCTCTCCCTCCTTATTTCCTTTCTTCTTTCTTTTTTGGATCTGAAGCAAATAAAATAAGGCAAACATATCTTAAATCTGGATGGTACATACATGGATGTCTGTTATATTATTTTCTGTATGTTTAAAAAATTTTGCAGAAAGCCAAATATATTATGTTTCCCTTTTGAGTAAGCATATGTTAGAATAGATGTTGCTATCAGTGTAGGAAATTTTGTTTTCCTGGTGAGATACACATGGAACTCTTAGCACAGTATAGATTTAGGGGGAGATGAAGAGTTAGGTTGGGGAAGGGATAGAGAGAGAGATTTTTGCATTTCACCTAATTCTTCTCTATTATTCGGAAATTTTAAAATATGTGCACCTTATTTCCCATCCATCATTCCACGGCTGTATCTACATCTAACAAGGGTTATCTGGATGGTAGGAGGATAAGCCATTTTTGTTCCATTCTTTAAATCTCTCTAATCAATTACCTAGTCAGTATTATTTAAATATCATAGTCATTTGGCATGACTCTTTTAATAGAAATTTGTAAGTGTTTTCTGACAACTTGGCACTCTGAGTTCTGGCAAAACTTGGTCCTGCCGACAGAGGAGATTTTTGTTTGTGAGTTTGCTGTGTGCTCTCAGGACCTGCAGGACCTCTGGAGAGGGTCAGAGCAGCCCTGGTTTGGCAGGGAAGGACATTGAGGCTGAGTGATGCTGGGGGCCATCAGAACGATGGGAGGTCTCTCTCCGTCCATCCCGGCCTGCCTGAGAACCTGGGGGTGCCATACCAAGCAGGATGGGGCCCACTTTCTTGAGCATCCAGGTGACAGCTCAGGGACTGTCTGTCTGTCCGTCGGTGTGGCAGGCTGTCTTGGCTTCAGCTCACATGGAATCAGCAATACCCCATTTGACCGTGCGTGTTCATGCATTCCTTGGACCGGGGAGCCCATGTGGAAAGACAGCAAGCAGATAGGTACCGCTGTTGTCACTTATGCTCTGGAGAACAATTCTAGGAATTAATGGCTTCTAATCCTGCAAATAAGGTAGACACAGGCACCGTGTTAGAGTCCAAGCCGCCGGACTTCCGTCCGTGCTCTTATTTCATAAATATGCTTATAAGCATACTGCAATTGCAGGGCAGGGGGCCCCCGTCAGCCATTCCCCCCACCTTCCGCCTGGAGCTAAGGCCCCCTGGCCTTATGCACCTTCTCAGCCCAGGGAATAAATGAGGTCAATAAAATCTTTTAAAACTCCTTATGTGACAACATCAATAGAGGAACTTACGAGGAGTCCTGATACCAAGAAGTACCAAGGATGGGATACTTAACTGTAACAATCTTTCATTTTAATAATAGCCTTTATGTACTACAATAAGAAGTATCAAAGTCCATTAAATATAATGGGCTGATCTTTCCCGGGACATGGAAGCAAATGAGTCATTCTTCAGGGGAAGCTTAGCACGCTCCAGCTTTTAACTCATCACTCAGCAATTTGGGAGTGGAATTTACAAAGGGGATGGGCCTGGTTTGTCTGGCTTTTTGTTCAGGTGTCTGGGGTCAGCCTAGTGGAGGGGGCTGTGGGGGGGAGGAGCCCTGGGTCAGCTATATGGGTGGGTTTGGGGATGAGACTTGGCAGGGAGCGAGGTCACGGCCACCACGGCTGGGAATCCAGTTCCCACGGAGGGAAGGACAATGTGAGTGGAAATGGGAGGAGCGGCCACCACGAGGTGGCAGGAGGCAGGGCAGAGGGGACTAGGAGAACCAGGAGAATGGTTTGTGCAAAGGGCAGGGACAGTTCCACCCTGGGTTGTGTTAGGACAGTGAAGTGACCCCATGGCGGCTCAGGGATGGAGCTTATAGGGGAAGCAGCAGCTCGGCTTTGAGTCATGGTCACCCTTTCTTTCTCTAGGACATCCTCCCCACCAAGATACCTCCCTTAGAACTTTGAAGAACTGCCCAGTCATTTATCCAGTGCCTGCCCTGCCTCAAGGAGGACATTTGTCCCCTTCTGGTGGCGAGTTCCCCATGCTTAGGAGTACCACCCGAAGTCTGGACCCCAGAGATCACCTTTTATTTCTCATTCTAAGAGACAGCTTTCCCTTAAACTTGGCCATTTCAACGCTGCAACCCCAGGTGCCTGTCCCTCAGATTCCCTACAAGCCTGGAGTCCCTCTCCCAGCCCAGGCTCCTTCGTGATGCCTGTAGCTCATGTCACCGCAGCCCCCAGACCCAGAGCAGCCTCGGGAGAAGCTGTTCTCTCTCCTCCCATCCCCTCTGGGTCCAGTGGTCAAGTCCTTGCTCCTGCAGAGCTGTGACTGGCCTGGACTTGACGGGGGTGGGGAATGGACGTGGCCATTGTCTCTTTCCCTGGAGCTTTTACCACGCCTATTTGAGAAACCTTGCCTCTTGGATCCCTGGTGGGGTCCTGTCGACTAGCCAGGAGGAGTGCGTTGGGGGTGAAGGGGTTCTGGCAGGACAAGATGCTGCCATCAGGTGGGGTCAGCAAGGAGAGTCCGATAAACGACGGTTTACAAAAGCAAAGGGAAGCATGGGTGGAGACGCATTGCTGGGGACAGCAGCTGGGGGTCCCTCCCTCTCACCAGCCTGAAGGTGCAAGTAGGGGTAATGACCAGACATGGTGGGGAGAGCTGGTCCTCCGGGTTGTCGGTGGGGCGTAGAGTCACTGCAGACCGCAGCCAAAGGATGTCTGTTGTCCAAGCCCCACCTGAAGCTGGTGGGCAAGGCAGCGGTCACGAGGGTGAGCCTCCAGAGCACGGAGCAGGGGAGGGGTCGTGGAGCAGCAGGGGAACAGCTGGTAGAGAAGGGAAGGTGAGTGGCCAGGTTCCACACCCACAAGGCAACTGTGGACAGAACAGCTCTCCAAGGACAGAAGCAAGACCCCCAGCAGGTCTCGGGGGAGACAAGGCATGATGCACCCAAGGCCACCCACCGAGCCAGAGACAGAGCTAGGATTCGAACCCAGCGTCTGCAAGCTTCACCACTAGCTACCCTGCTTCCGCGGCTAGTGTGGGGCTGCCTCAGCCCTGCTCCCCCCACCCCTGTGCCTCCCCTCCCACTGCCCTTCTCTTCCCTCTGCTCATCTCATGCCTCCCTCCCCACCCCAGCGCCCTGAATCTTTCAAAGTCTTCTTTGCCTTTTCTGTAAGACATGACGCTTGGAGGATCAGAGAAAAACTTTAGAGGCCTTAAGGATCAAAAGATGATGATGGCTCCTCACCACCTTCCCATATGTAATTAAAAACAAAAAATAAACACATAAAGTAAGGGTAAGAGATGTCAGGACGTCCTGATTTATCCTCAGAGGGTTCCTTTGATCACATCGGAGGCAAATATCGCGTCTAACATTCTCCCTCAACAATTTTATCCTTGCTTGTTGGGTGCTCCTGCTTAGCTGGTACCCCGGTGCCTACTTCGTCTGCCCGTGGTGGAGCCCCGTTCTGGAAGGGGGCATGCAAGGGCCCCACCCCCGAGAGATCACAGTGCACGCAGTAATGGGAAATATTCCCATTTCCGCGGAGTGAAGCCGGCCTCGGGTCGAGGGAAAGAGGACCCTATGTGTGTCAACGCCGGATGGGTCAGCAATTTTGGGCCAAATACCCAGAAATGGAAGAAAGGGGTTTACGTGTACTCAGAACTTCTAGAAAATGTTTGGGACCCACATACAATCTCTGACATTCTCTTGCGTCCACCCAGGAGTTATTAGGGGTTTGACGTCACCGAGTGTGAAAAGCGCAGGAGTAAAGTCGTGAGAGGGTTATCTGTAGCCTTCTGTCACCTCCACATCGGTCCGTCATTTTGCAGATGGACAACAGCAGCTGAAGTCACTCTCCTCCAACCTCACGCATCTGGGTGAGGAGTGAGGCTGGCAGGGCTGCCCCGGGTCTGATGGACAGGATGTGCTTGGGACCAAGGGATCCCGTGGAACATGGGTCCGCTTCCTTGCTGCAGAGCTCAAACATGGTCGCTGTGCCTGGGGGAGGGGGGCACCATTGTACCTTTGCCCCCCGCCCAGGCAGAGTGGACCCCTCTCACCCTGCGGGCTTTGCGTCATCCTGTGCACCTGATTGCCCACCTGACACGGGCCAGAGCAGGGGTGGAGCGTGACCCGCTTCTGCCCCGGTCATCTCTGAGCATCGTGGCCACGGAGGAGGCTCCCAGGAGAGCTGCTCAGGAACTGTGGGAGCACAGAGCGCTTCGAGCCACGACCCAGGGATGGCGGGCTCCGTGTGCAGGAACACCGGGCCCGGAGTCCTGAGTCCTGCAGCAGGTTTCTGGGAGGAAGGAGGTTTGGGGCGGCGCTGCTCTGCCCTGCCCTGCGGTGGCGTCCACACGTCCGAAGCCTTCAGCATGGCAAGGCTTGCGTCCTCGGGCCCTGGCCCCGGGCCTGGCCCTGATTTGATCTGTACATGGAGCGCTGCGACCGCAAGAGAACAGAGTCAAATCTGCAAGGCCGATTTTCCTTCACGAGGGGAAGGTCTCCAGTGACAAGGGATTCCTTTGTGTGTGTGCCCGAGCATGCACGTGCCTGTGTGTTGGTGTGTATGTGCGTGCACGCGTGTGTGTCTAAGTGAGGGGCTATACACAGAAGGAATGGATGGCTTAGAATCTGGTTCGTTGTTCTTGAACTCCCAGTAACGTTTATACACATGCCTAGACGTCATCGTTGGAGTAGTTTATGTTTTGCAAGTAGAACAGGAAGCACGGGGCACCGGCACACCCTCTCCGCACTCCCGCCTCACTTTCTCCTGTCGCAGAGTACATTGTCCACAGGGAAACAAAGCCAGCTGTTCCTGGAGAAGGGAGACCTTTGGTAGGACTTTTGGAGCAAGCAGATCCCTAGCAGCACCCACACGTTGCAGGCTTACGATCGAGATTGAGTAGGGAGCCCAGCGCCGGAGAGTACCTGCTTATCCATGTCCTACACGCACGTGACAGGTGCAAGCGCCCTTGAGGCTCTCCCTGGCCCAGGTGTGGGTGGTGGGTCTGGGGCTGAGCCTGTGAACAGCCTCAGTCCCAGCTCACACCGAGTCAAGGATAGCCCCATGCAGGAGCGCAGAAATGCCCCCAGACTTGGAGATCCCACCTAGGGGGTCGAGCAGGGGAGGAAAGCTGCCTGGGGAAGGCAGTGTCTGAGATGAGAGTCAGCAGAAATCAAGGAGGCGGGGTTTGCAGGGCTTCGTGACTACTGGCACGTGTAGGATGTGGAGGGGGGCACCCGAACGTGGGACCTTGGACAATGGGGTGAAGACACCATCCACCCAGCAGACGGCAGGGAGGGCGAGTGAGCAGGCGTGCAGGGAAAGGGATGCATTCAGCCTCAGGGCACGTGTCTGAGGTGCCTGTTAGGTCTGTGAGTCCCAGAGGCACTTGGCACCTGAATTTTAGGTCAGGGGAGGGTCTCTGTATTCAGGTTTCAGTTTGGAAGGCATTATCGGATAGATGGCCAGTGGGAACAGGTAAGCCCCCAGGAGGTATGTGTTGACTAGAATGAGGCTGGATTCTGGGGAGCACAGCCATACAAGGGGCAGGGAGGTGATGGAAGTCAATGGGTGAGCCTCGAGTCGGCTGTGGCAGGGGCCATACGGAAGGTTCTGGTAGCTCCAGAAAGAACCTGGGGGTGCTGAGGCAAGAGAGTGGGGACACCAGGTCCTGACCCAGCCAAGAAAGACCACGGTCTGTCAGCCTCATATGTGAGCAGTAACAGCCAGCAAAATGCCTAGGGATTAAATCAGATGGAACAGAACATCCTTGGCATGTCCCCCTGCCAAGGACCAGCCTGAGCCCCTCTTAATGTTCCCAGATGTGATTTGGAGGAGAGGAGTAGGAGAAGGGCAGGAGCCAGAAAGACTGAGTCATTGGCCATGGGGGGCCAATTATACCTGTAAGAACTGATTGGTTCCTAATAGTACAGGGCGCTTCCTACGCTTCTGAACAAGGTGGCTCGAACTAAAGAGATCGGCTGATCTATAGATGGGTGATAAAAATCTATCTACAGATCTGAACGTGAATTCTTTTGTAACACTTCCCCATTTATTGATAGGTGGACGGTCTCACCCACTGACACGTAAGGTTTATTAAGACCGAGATCTCTACTGTTTGATCAGGAACACCTACCACAGTACACGGCACGGTACAGTGCACGGTCATGACTACAGAAAGAGTCCGCGTGGTGATCAAGAGTGATCCAGGTTCTGCCTACAGATTTCTTTCCTTTCTTGGGAAATCCCATCCCACATACAGCATCTTGTTTCCTTCACAAACGGTTCTAAACGTTACAGAGTTCTTCTCCGTTTTGAGCCTTGACTGGACCTATTATGACTTTTATCTGGTTTGATCTACGCAACAATGATGGAACATTCTAGTCTCTTTTCTGGTGTTTCTTTGGTTCTCAGATTCATCCCTTAAATCTTTTCCCAGTATGACTCCCTCAGAGTCAGGACAAAGCCCCCACAGATGAAATTCCCAGACATGGTCTTGGAAGGGGTGTTTTTTTTTTTTTTTTCCTGGGCACACCCAGCCCTGCCCAGGCCAAGCACACCAAATGCTGCTTTAGGGGAAAGAAAGACAGGAGATGACATTCCATTTGAAGTCTCATGGGAATGAGCTAAGGGATTGGGAGGGCAACCAGGCTGAGGGCCCAGAACTGGAGGATTCGCCAGTGAAAGAAACCCAAGCTCCTTTTTAAGAAGTTGTGCATTTTAAGGAGGACTGGCCTTGCCACGTGGTTAATGAGGACTGGCTTTGCCACGTGGTCTCGAAGCCAAACTCTTGCGCACACTCCCTGCTCTCAAAAAATAAGAACATCTCTCTGGGACATGTGTCCACTGCCAGCATGAATCCCATGCTCAACGATCCATTATAGTTTTTTTTTTTTTTTTTAAGATTTTATTTATTTACTTGACACAGAGAGATTGAGATCACAAGTAGGCAGAGCGGCAGGCAGAGAAAGAGGGGGAAGCAGGCTCCCCACTGAGCAGAGAGCCCGAGGCAGGGCTCGATCCCAGGACCCTGAGACCATGACCTGAGCCGAAGGCAGAGGCTTAACCCACTGAGCCACCCAGGCGCCCCTACAGTTTTTACTGAGCACCTATTTTCTGTCCAGAAGGTGCCTCAGCCTAATAGGGATGGACGAGAAGTCACAGTTGCTACCCAAGTCGCAGTTTGCAAATCTGCTTGGCATGAGTTTGAAATAATCGGAGACTTTGCCTGACAGGCCGTGGGAGGGGCTGCTCACCCCAGGACTAGCCCCTGACCTTGTCTTCTCCAGTCTCCTCTGCAGCCGTCGGATGTCTGTGGCACCCCTGAGCCTTCCCGGTCCCCGGAAGTCCTGCTCCGGGCTCTGGTCACACCCACAGATGGTGTCTTACTCACCTCCGTGTCCCCAGCCGCTGGCGCGGGCCGCGTGCAGAACAGGAGCTCAGGAGATGTCCGCGGGGAGGGTGGCGGAGCGGGAGGGAGAGCCGCGGTTGGGGCCATGACGAGAGGAACGCAGCGAGGGCGTGTCTCCTGCTGCCTGAAACCTAGCAGGAGGCTTCACAACAAATCAGGTCTCGATATATACTTTCCAAAAAGGCAAATGAGTCCCGGGAAACTCAGGCGCAGCCGGCCCCTCGTTCTCATCGTGGCTCCCTCCGGCCTTCAACACAGGGGACTTCCTTTCCAAGTTGTCACCTTCCCTCTCCAAGGCTGGGCGGAAAGCAGCTCCTTGGGGATGGTGTCGAAGAGGTTGCACGCTGCTGAGAAGGCCGTGGGGCCCGCTGGAAGCTGTCCCTTCTCGGCGGCTCGTTCACACAACGTGGCTGGGGCTTTCCCTGGTCTTTGTGCCGTCGGGGGCTCCTGACAGTCCTGCCCGCGTTTGGCGGAGTTCACAATGGTCATTGCGCAGGCAGGCCGGTCTGGGGACCGGGGCCGAGATAGGGCCGAGGGACGTTTCACCGGGGGTGCGGGGAGGGCTGCTTTCTCCTCAGAGCACCGCAGGTGGCCATGCCTGCACGCGCCTGTCCAGGCCCGAGACAGTGCAGGTGGACCCCAGTGGCTTGAAATCTACGTTGGCTTGTCACTTAATTGACAATAAGAGGAATGTATGAACGGGCCCCCCAAGTTGCCGCTGTTTAAAGTAACTACCAACCATCAGACATACCTGGCGTGGGAGGCTGAGTGTTATTGCTGGCATCGGCCGGGCATCTGGTAGCGAGTGCCAGACACGGCAGGGGTGGGGGTGTGTGTGCCTGCTCCCCAGTCCTTGTTAGACACCTTTTCTTTTCTTCAGTTTTCTGGCCAGTTGTTCAGCCAAATATGGATATAGTCATGGAAACCTTAACTTAACCAGGAAGGAGAGGCGAGGGGTCAGGATGTGGTGGGGGAGTGTCACCTTTGGAGGGGCTAGTGGGGCTGCTGTGGCTGTCTGTGGATGGCATGTGGCAGGTGTTGACTAAGAACCCAAGCAACGGATGAATGGAAGTCGAGGACAAGCTACAAACACAGCCTCCCACACCCTCCCCTGACAATTCTCACTTTTGAATGTGGTCTTCTAGTCACTGCCGTCCACCTGGGCTATCCTGGTTTCCTTTTAGCATTATTATATCATAGGACCTTTCTCCAACCTTACATTCTAGAAATCTTTACGTAGCTCTTGGTAACATAACTGTTATTAGTGACAGCACAATATTCTATGAGGAGGAAGTGACCCAGGCAAATATTTTTGGATTTGGCAGGCTTTAGAATCTTCTCAATTCTTAGCAAATTGTAAAATGGACAACCCGGCACGTGTAACTTTTTATCTCTGTAGAACTTTTCATTTTGGAGAGTTTTCATTTTCTTAGGCACAGAAGGGAGCTTTGACACATACTGCCAAACTCCCTTCCCGAAGGGCCTTCTGAACTGACCTTGACCGCTGCATCCTACCGACATGGGAGGTCTTTACTTTTATTTTTTTAATCTTTAAAAAATTTTATTTATTTGACAGAGAGAGAGATCACAAGTAGGCAGAGAAGCAGACAAGGGTGGGGGGAAGCAGGCTCCCCGCTGAGCAGAGAGCCCGATGCGGGGCTCGATCCCAGGACCCTGGGATCATGACCTGAGCCGAAGGCAGAGGCTTAACCCACTGAGCCACCCAGGCGCCCCATGGGAGGTCTTTAAATGTCCTACCATTACGTTGTTTAAAATAGAGCCAAATATACTAAGAATTGTTGAAGAGTATACTTAAAACAGGTGAATTTGGTGGTATGTAAATTATATCTCAATAAAGCTATGGTTAAAGAAGCCATTATAGGAAAAAAGTTTGTCTTTCCGAAGTGCCTGCATAGGTGGAAATATTTCAGAATTAGACTTGACCTCAGTCGGGTTCAATGTCCCTGCAGAGGGAGTGTATGGGAGGGTGTGGGAGGGCAGCTGGGCCCCGGGGACGACCGAGCTGGGGGCTGGGCTTTCAGGGGTTTCACTGATGAGCTCTGGGTGTCGACCATGAGGCACAAAGACTCAGGGAACAGGACAGATGTGATCTCCACCCGAGAGGGGGCTGCAGTTCAGCCAACAAGGTTGTGCTCCGCAATGACCATGCTTCCCAATTAAATGTGTAAGCTCCTTGAGGGCAGGGACAGAGATCAAATCACCCCTCTTCCTGCCGCCACAGATTCATGGATGAGACCCTCATAAGTATCCCCCAATAGTGCTTAAAACAACTAAACAACTGCTTCATTTTTTTTAAAGATTTGTTATTTGTGGGGGAGGGGCAACGGGAGAGGGAGAGAGAGAATCTCAAGCAGACTCCCTGCTGAGCACGGAACCTGACTCAGGGCTCGATCCCATGACCCTGAGATCATGACCTGAGCTGAAATCAAGAGTCGGATGCTTAACCGACTGAGCCCCCCGGGTGCCCTATGAATGCTTTATTTTTTCTCATGATTCTGTGGGTCAGGAAGGTGGCCCGGGCTCAGCTGGGCAATTGTTTGGGTTGGTGGAGTGTTCAGTGGGGTCACCCGGTGGGACCCAGCTGATGAGTAGGCTGGTTTAGAGGGCCTAAGCCCCTGGCACCCCAAGGGGGGTGGCTGGAACCTGGACTCAGACAGACCCTGGTCGGTCCCTCTTCATGTGGTCTCGGGCTTGTCACATGGCAGCTCTGGGTCCAGGGGAAAAGATATGGAAGCCGCTGGTCTCCTAAGGCCCGGGCCGGGATGCCAGCTCAGCTGTCAGAGAGCCTGCTCCGAGTCAAGGGCCGTGGCCATAGGACCCGCTTGTCCGTGGCAGGAATGACAAGGAACTTGTCACGGTCCTCAGTCTGTCACTGGCCGGGCTTTGTGCTTGTGGCTCCTTCTCAGTATCACCGACGGTGACCAGGCGTTTGGCCTGGGGACTCCTCATCTCCATGTGGGGACCTCCCTGCCTCAGCCCTGCTTCAGAAGTACATGGAGTAAAAAATAAGAATTTTCCTCCAACCCCTTCTGTGCTCCCTCGCAGCCGTATCCCCCAGCGGGTCACACCCCTGTTGGTGTGTATGCCCCGTCACGGACCCTCACAAGGCCATGTACATACTTATCATTTAAAACAAATACCGTAATTCTATGCTTACTCTTCTGGAACTTGCATTTTCCCACTTAATAATGTATCAAGGTCTAAAATGACCTTTTAAAAATATATCGTTAGAGAAGACGTAAGAATAAGCCCAGCGCTTGGGTGCACGCCACCACGGGGCTCCATCCCGAGCAGCTGTGCCGGCGGGCGTCCCGCACGTCCTGACCCATGAGGCTTCTGAATCCCACCGGCTGCGGGGCCTGCGTCTCGCTCGCACCCCTGACGCCTCCACTCAGGGTTTGGGCTCCTCTCCTCCTGTGAGCTCAGCCAGGGCTCTGCGGGGACCCCCGGAATCTGTTCCAGTCCTGGCCACTTGCCGGCTGTGGGATTTCAGGCATCTTTCCTCCTCTCTCATTGCTTCTCGGTGTTCCCATTTGCAAAAGGGGGCTGAGAAACCATCCCCTGCCTCCCTCAGAGGCTTTGGAGGAGAACAAACAGGACAAATGGCGGGCCATGGGTCTGTAAGCTGCAAGGTGCTGGGGTAGTGTCTGCAGAGTGTCTCTTTCGCCCAAAGCCCCAGAGGAGTGGATGGCGATGGGAGGCCAAGGAAGGCAGGCGACCAAGTCAGAACACGCACGACATTGAAAGAAGTCCTGGGCGCGGGCTTGGTTTACACAAAGGCAGACACATGAAATGCCACCCATTTCTTCAGGTGCCCACAGGGTGGTGATCCTAAGAGGCTCATGAGAGCTACAGTTGACCGATGGCTTATTCGGGGCCAGTCTTATCACTTTATGCCCACTTTCCTGGTGAAAACACTGAGGCTCAGGAGGGTGGGAGCTCTTGCTGGGGATCACGGAGCTGGTATGTGGACCTTCCAACACCCCGAACCTCGAATACTCCACTTTGCCAGCTATTAGCAGCCCAAAGACCGCTGCATTCTCCATCTTCTAGGCCTCTTTGTGCCCCTCTAGAGCGCCAGCAGGAAGGGGAAGCAGCCTGCATAGACAGCACCAAGCGACCAAGCGTCTGTGTCTTGTATCAGAAAAGAACCCCTATAGCCCTCGCTCCGATTCACAAGAAGCCTAATGGGCTCGGTGAGGGCTTACAAGGTGCACAGATGCTCTCTCTTCCCATCCTACGATCTCTGGGAGAGCCGACGTAAAAATGGAATCTTAAAAATTTTTTCCATCTGATAATAAGAATAGCTGAGCTGTACTAAGTACGTCTCTGAGACAGGCTCTTTCCGTGTTCTACACGTGGCTGGAGGCTGTGAGGCTGGCTAACATCGTTACCACCATTTTACTAATGGAGAACCTGGGGATGCACATGCCCAAGCCCACACACACCTTCTGGCTTTGTAACACACGACCATGGTTCCCATCTCTCGGTCTCAGCTTTCGGTGACTTCCCTGAGGGGAAGGCAGTGGGAGACCCCGGTACAACATATAGGTTCTCTGATGCTGAAATTCTTCGCTATTGTTCCGAAAATGGGTCCTGTAGTCACCATCCTTGCTGCTCCCACTGCCCCCAAACCCCACTCTGGGTGTCCCTGACTCACCAACTCAGGGGTTAACTCCTGACTGAGGGGGGAGGGGTTTGGGTGCGAGATTGGGAACCAGCTGTAGAATCACTGACAGGGCTTCCTTCTCCTGGTCCCTGTGATGCTCTGCCCGTGGTTAAATATTTTAGAGTTTTGGGTATTGCCTCTGGGTTAAGGCATCTTTTGCAGATGGTCCCTTCCCCACTTTTCCCACCCAGCCCAAAGCAGACAGAATCAGCTCTCACCTGGCCCCTCGGAGGGGTGGGCTGCCCCATGGCCTCAAGCTGCTCTTCTCCTCCTCCCACAGCCAAAGGACGCATGGTCTGCCCACTTCGGGAAGCTGACTCTGAGTTTCAGGCTCCTTGAAAACAAGACCAATGGATGAATGGATAAAGAAGATGTGGTCCATCTACACAATGGAATATTACGCAGCCATCAAAAAGGATGAATACTCAACTTTTGCATCAACATGGACGGGACTGGAGGAGATTATGCTGAGTGACATAAGTCAAGCAGAGAAAGATAATTTTCACACGGTTTCACTTACTTGTGGAACATAAGGAATAGCACGGAGGACATTAGGGGAAAGAAGGGGAAACTGAAAGGAGGGATATCAGAGGGGGAGATGAACCATCAGAGACTATGGACTCTGAGAAACAAACTGAAGGTTTTAGAGGGGAGGGGGTGGGGTGATGGGTGAGCCCAGTGATGGGTATTAAGGAGGGCACGGGTTGCATGGATCACAGGGTATTATACACAAACAATGAATCTTGGAACACTACACCAAAAACTGATGATGTACAGTATGGTGACTAACATAACACAGTAAAAACAAAACAAAACAGAACAAAACAAAACAGGACCAAAATGAATCAAATATTTGTCAAGCAGAAGAAGGTTATGAAGGAGGAAAGAATGGGGAGTTTTTTGATCTTCTAATTTTAAGGCGAATGTTGTAAACAGATTTTTTAGGAAGTCTATAAAAAAGCCCTCAGCGGCAGTGTTTCCCGCAAATCACAGGCATACAAATTAAGATATACTTTTTAAAAAATTATTTATTTATTTATTCTAGAGGGAGAGTGTGTGAGCAGGGGGAGGGGCAGAGGGAAAGGTCGAGAGCACGTCCTCAAGCAGACTCCAAGTTGAGCACAGAGCCCGACGTGGGGGGTCGATCTCAGGACCCCAAGATCATGACCTGAGCTGAAATCAAGAGTCAGATCCTTAGCTGACTGAGCCCCCCCAAACGCCCCAAGAAATACTTTTTAAAAATCAAACAAATGCCTCCTTTTTTATCTTTTGCTTGTTGCTATCAGGAGCGTTGATGGGGTTGTGCAGAACTCGTTGCTTGCTTGCCGAGCTGGGCTCTTGCTGGTCTTGGGAACAGCATCTTCAGTTTCTCCTTCCAGAAATGTCCCATTCCCTCCTGGACCCTGAGGATTCTGGGGGACCAGCACAGGGCCTGGCGCACAGTAAGGGTTCCACATGGGTTTGATGAATGAATGAACGAATGAATGAATTCCCACCCTTTAGCCACCCCTTTTTCCAATAGGTGTTTGGTGAGCATCTGTGTGGTTCTAGGCTCTGTGTGGTCTGTGGGAATCCAGAATGTCTAACACCATCCAGAGATGTCTAACTTAAGTTCACGGAAGCATCTGGGCTATGCTGGAGGTGGGGAACCAAATCTTTAATTTATTCCGGATGTGCATTCCATCCCCCAGACCACCGAATGCCAATGGCTTCCCTGGGGCTAGGAAGTGTAGGTGATGATAAGTACCCTTTGCCTCACACACAGGTGGGCCCACGTTGGGCGTAGGGATGGATATGGACAGACACGCAGAAGCTGTCAAGGCGGTGGTGTGGAGTTGTGTCCTTATTCTTGTGATAGGATTAAATTTCCTGTTGATGTCACCTGCTTTGGCCAGTGGCAGGGAGAATGGTAGTATCTTGTGCTGGGGAGAGGCTGTAAGAGCTGGGGCTCTTTTCCACCTGCTACGGTCCTCCGTCCCGGCTGGCAGCTCTCGCTCCAGCACAGGCCAGACTGAGCTTCTGTTGCTGTAAGATGCCGAGATTTGGGACCTCTTTAGCTCGGGGTGACCTCGAGAGAAGTCTTAACCATGGAGGTAATGTCTGAACCAGGCCTTGAAGGACGGAAAATGGTTCTACCAGGCTTTGGGAATGGGACAAGCAAAGGCACAGGGACAAGGCGAGGAGAACGCCTGTCTCAGGAGATCAGCTCCTTTTCTGTTAGTAGAGAAATGATACAGAGATTTATTTCTCTTACCCAGGTTGAAAAAAATCAGTCCAGAGTTGGTAGGGTAGCTGTGGGATGCAGGGACCAAAGCTCCTTCTGTCTGGATGTCCTACCCTCTCTTGGCTCACTCCGACGTCTACGTGACAGCCAGCAGGGAGGGGCTGGACACACACTCCCTTCTTCCTAAGGCAGGGCGCGGGGTCACATGGGTTATTTCCAACCCTGTTTGTCCTGGACTTAGTCACATGGCCCCTCTCAGCTGCAGGGAAAGCCAGCAAACGTGGTCTTTCTAATGAAAGCCATGTGTCCACCTATGAAGGTAGGGAGAGTGACACCGAGGGACAGATCAGCCTCAGCGTATTTGAGGACTGGGGAGAAGATTCCTGTTAACTTTTAGGATCTGTGATGTGGTCAGGCAGGGCTATAGCTGGAACCATATATGCACTGGAATGAACAAATAGTTTTTTTTAAAGATTTTATTTATTTATTTGAGAGACACAGAGAGAGAGCAAGAGAGAGCTAGAGAGAGCACAAGCAGGGAGGAGGGGGCAGAGGGAGAGGGAGAAGCAGGCTTCCTGCAGAGCTGGGATCTCGATGCGATGCAGGGCTCGATCCCAGGACCCCAGGACCATGACCTGAGCCGAAGGCAGACACTTAACTGACTGAGCCGCCCAGGTGCTCCTGCACAAATATTTTTAGTCAATAGACGCTTAATGGATACTTATGTGTGCCAGCAACCCAGAGCCCACATTAGCCAGACGCTAATTTGCCCCTTTTCAAGGTAGGGTAGAGTCTGTCTTCTCCTCGCCTTCTTTCTGACCGGATCAGAAACGCCTCTGTCTATAGTCCGTCCCATTGCTCGACTCAGGGTCCCGTAACACAACGACCTGTTTTTCCCTTCAATGCCGCAGGGGATTTTCTAAGTGGACAAACGGACCCTGTCGCTTCCAAGTTTAAATTCTCTGACTTCCCTTTGCCCCGTCAGGACCCGGTCTCCCCTTCGCCCTGCTCAGAGCCCCAGGAGACAACCCGAGTGAATGCTTTTGTGAACTTCAACAAGGGCTGCCCTGTCCCCTGGTCCTGGCTGGGTCTGGTCAGTGGGAGCCCTGGAGGAGACCGGAGGAGGGGAGGGCTCTGTTTCTCTGGCTGCCTCCCGGGTGTGGTGGGCTTGCCGTGCCCTCCGAAGGTCACAGCTTACGGTGGGCTCTTTGGAGTTCTCTCCGCCAGGATGGGTTCTGGAAACCCATCCTCCATCGCCCCTTCAGGAATTTGCTCCTGCGTCGTCCTGTCCTGTTGGCTTCTCTGCTGACACCCTTCTAAGGAGTCTGTTGCTCAAGTTCTCTTCAAGTTCATTGATTTTTAGGTATTTATTTATCTGTTTCCTGCCATGACCAGCGAAGATACCAAACACTTCCAGAGGCTCAGGACAAAGGGTAGTTCCTTGCAGAGTCTCCAAGCCTGGGGGAGAGGGGCGGTGACTTCACCCCTGCCTGCCCCTCCAGCTCTGCTCCTTGCTGCCCTGCGTCTACAGCTCACCTCCACTCCCTTTCTCCCTTCCTTCCTTCCTCTTCAGGAGCTTCCTGAAACTAATTGAAACTGGCCCCCTTATACGGAGATCAGGGAACAATCCAAAGAAAGAGCCCGCCACTCCAGATGGGTGGCTCCCAGGTGTCTTGGGTCCTGCGCAGCCTCCAGATGAGAACATCTCTGCACCCGCCCACCAAATCTTAAAAGCTGTGTGGAGCCCGTTGCTGGGTTCTCTCGCATACACCATCCAGTTGGTCTCCGTACCACCTTTCCATCTCGAGGCTGTGTCCTTGGAGCAGCTTCTGGGAGCAGGGAGGCACATAGGACATGTGTTCCAAGGACCAGGGGAGGGGGTGAGGAGCCCCTGATTGTCCAGGTCCAGCTTTCAAGTCAAAGGCAGTCCTCTCCCAACATCCCCGTACTCAACAAGTGTTTAGGGAATCTAACAGCGTGCCTGTCATTGTTCGAGGATCGAAGATCAAACAGTGGCTGAGCCGGGCAAGGTCTCTGCGTTCTGGGGTCCCGGGCCCCAGCCCCAACTGTTCACCTCTGTTTCCAGGTGCTGCACTGTCTTGCCTCCCCTCATCCCTGCAAGGTCCCACCTTTTACTGGTTGTACCCCACTCTCCACCGAAAACCCCTCTCTTTGTCCACGAAGCCACCTGACTCTCCTGTTGGAAGGGTCCCTGTCTCCCCGTGGAGGGCTTGCGGGAGCCTCTGTTCTCTCTTGCATGCTGAGCCGTTTACAGCTTTCTTTGACCCCAAAGTGACTCCGAGGGGCAGGAGGCCCACTGGGCATTTCTTGGAGCTCGGTGCCTGCAGGGCCTGGTGTCTTCAAGTGCTCAGTGGAGATTCGTGGAGTCAAGGAATGAAATATTAATCCTACGACGCTCGCCGCAGCCGCCTGAGGAAGGCAGGGCAGGGCTTTGATCCGTGATTTCAGGAGGGAGCAGAGTTCAAGGGAAGGCCCGCCTTTCCCCGGCTTGGTAAGAGGCAGACCAGAGGCGTGAATTCAGGCCCCTGGAACAGAAGCTGTGTTTTTTTGTATATCAGCTCCCAGCAGAGGCCTCTTGATTTAACTACAATACACACTAAGACAGGTTTGTAATTTATGGGAATCGAAAAATGTATACTTATTTTCTAAAGATTCCAAGAGCAATACTGTGATACCGGGTTCAAACAGGATGGGGACGGGTAGCGTATTAGGTTCCCAGGGCAGCCTAACAAAGTACCACCGATGGTCTGGCTCGCACAACAGAAACGTGTCGTCCCGTGGTTCTGGAGGCCGCCAGCCTGGGACCAAGGTGCTGGCAGAGTGCACTCCCTCGGCGGGCTCTAGGGAAGGATTGTTCCAGGCCCCCCTCCCAGCTTCTGGTTGTTTCTTGGCTTATGACAGTGTGACTCTGATCTTCACGCGGTGTTCTCCCTGGGTGCCTGTGTCTCTTATAAGGACAAATGTCCCCTTTTATAAGGACACCAGTCCCCTTAGATGAGGGCCCACCCTGCTCTGGTATGACTCATCCTAACTGAACTCATTACATCTGGAACAACCCTCTTTCCAAATAGTCACTTTCTGAGGTGCTGGGGGTTAGGACGTCACCCTGCGAGTTTATAAGGGACACGGTTTTACCCGTAACAGATAGAAACATCCCAGGAGGAGCTTTCTTGGCCCCCACATTGCAACCACAGTGTGAAACAATTGTTATTCATGCTTGCAGGCCGGGATTCCAGACTTTTCTGTTTCCCCAAAACTTGCTTATATACTCACACTTACCCATATCTCGTGAGAAACAAAATATAGAGAAAAGACACCCAAAAACTGGAAAAAATGAGACAACCTTTAAAACACAGACCCTCAGTGTCAGTGTTCTTGTTCTTACTTTGTTTCTCTGTGGATTTGCTTTCCTTTTTGCAGCTGGTGAGACCAAGGGTGTGCCCTGTCCCAGGCGGCTCCCAAGCACGGGGCTGGACAGTGGCAGTCACGGTATGGAAGGTTATAGGCCCCTGGCCTCTTCCACACAAGCCCCTCCGACGCTCCCGAGACTCTGCTAATTGCCACGATGTGGGGGGGGGGGAGGCCACCCTCACACCTCCAAATCTGGAGCCGGGCGTTCTGAAGCAGGGCCAGTCTGGGCAGCCGCTGTGAGCCGGGAGGCGGGCCTCCGGAGAGGGAGGCACGGGAGGTTCGCGTCCCGAGCAGGGCCTGCCACGGAGACGGTCCCCTCTCCCGCCCAGACAAGAGAGAGCCGGCCGCCGACAGGATGGCAAAGTGAAAATTAATGCCCGCCGCTTGTATACTGCCTAGATGTTACTTTGGAGAGGAAAACAACAGGGGCAGAGCGAAGCTGTACATATGTTAAATTCACATCAGTAATAAAGATTAGGTAGAAGTTAATAGCATCCCAGTCATGCTTGTGGAGGTAATCTCCTTTCTGAAAATTCAAAATTAGATTTGGAGGATCGAAGCAAACAGGGGGTGAGACTTTGGCGTAATATTTTAATCAAATTGTCATGAATGAGTGGATACAATTAAGAATTCTGTCAGTCACGGCGCCGAGGCCCTTTTGTTAGTCAGCAATGGGAGGGGTGCGCCGGGCCGTCGAGGGGAGAGATTAAACCTGACCTTTCCCAGGCTCTTCGTTTTTGACCCTCTGGCTGGGCTTTGCCTGACAGATGCCTGTTTTGTAAAACACACATGTGTGTGTGCACACATGCGTATGTGGACACGTGCATGTGTGCGTGTGCGTGCTTGCCGGCGTGTGTGCGTGTCTGTGAGCACGGGCCGTGCACATGTGCATGTGGTGTGGTGTGTGTGTGTGTGTGTGTGTGTGTGTGAATGCCAGGCAGTTGGAAAACAGGGCCTGGGGGCAAACAATGGACTCGGGCTGCTGCTTTGCACCAGGGAAAAAACTTGGCTGAAGGTATGCCTTTCTATCTCTATCCTCTTCTCTGCCGCCAAGCCCCGACATCGTGTGTGGGACTATCCGTCTGCATGGGGTGTGTGCCCATGAGTAGAGGGGGGCAGCTTCGTGGGGGGAGACGCAGGCACAAGGCCGCCGAGGCGGTCTGCACAGGCCCGTGTAATCGACATGAGGGGATAAGTGAGTGGCCCCTTGCATTTGCTCCCGCGGACGTGAATGTAGGAACGCACAGTGGTTTTCAAACCCTGCATCAAGTCCCACACTCTGTAGCCCCTTCTCTTGGGGGCTTGCAGCTCCCGGCACCTGCTTCCTGCATCCCTGTTTCTTTTCCTTTTTTTTTTTTTTTTTTTAAAGATTTTATTTATTTATTTGACAGACAGAGATCACAAGTAGGCAGAGAGGCAGGCAGAGAGAGAGAAGAGAAAGCAGGTTCCCCGAAGAGCAGAGAGCCCGATGCGGGGCTCGATCCCAGGACCCTGGGATCATGACCTGAGCCGAAGGCAGAGGCTTTAACCCACTGAGCCACCCAGGCGCCCCTGCATCCCTGTTTCTAGTGATGGAGACACACGGGCGGGTGAAATTCACTCTTTCTCTCTACTTCCCCCCCGCTTTCCCTCCCTCACGGAACAGTGATTCATGTTTAATTTTGACTCCTGGGTGCTGGTGGGATGGCAGGGAACGACTTGGGCAGAAACGCCTTTCTTTTTCCCTTCTGCCACAGTGGTCGGCCATGAAGGTGTATCTTATTTATCAGTGATTATAAATCAATAAGGAAAATGCAGAAAAGCAAGATAAGCCAGGCTTCCCAAGCCTCTGGAGTTACACACTTCAACATGCATGAATGCAACGTTTCGGGTGTGGAATTTATTATTTCAAGCAGATTCAAAGTAGATTTGAGGTTAAAAAAAATTTTTTTTTTTCTTTCCTCCAGGGCTGCTGCTACTGCTTCGTCTCTCCTCTTCAAACCCCCTTGTTTGGGAAATAGACAAACGCTTTCCACATAGGAAGGACGATAGGCAATCAGCATCCCTGTGGTTTATTCTACCTTTTGTTGCAGAAGAGAATAAAGTCGGAGTAACTTTCGCTACTCCCTCCACCTGGGTGAGCATTTTGAGGCCGAAGGACCTAATTATTTTTTAACGCCGCCTTTACTGTATTTGCCTGGGGAATTATTTCAAATCAACTGACAGACCATTGTGCTTGTGACATCACAGCGACTGGCTTTTTACACCGAAAACAAGCCTTCTGTTAATTCAGCAATAACACACCCCGCACGCAAAAATTGTATTAGCAACGTCTAACCCGAGTGTTGAACACATTCAGAAATAAACACCATTGCACTACAGGGGTTGAAAGGGAATATGCATCAAAATGCCTGGCATTTAATTTTTCTCCCCCCTTCTTCGGGAATTTAGCCAGTGAAATATAGCTGCCAGAGTCCCAGGCCCGCGCTCGCGCTCCTGCAATATGCTCTCGATCAATCAGATTTGCATAACTAAACTGTCTGCGAGCCCGCTCGGCTGCCCAGGTGCAAGGCCATTTGCATATAGAACAGTGAGGAGGTCCCAGGAGTCACTTCAGACCGGAGCGACTGCTGAGCCCGCAGTCCACACAGCCCAGGAAATGAAATTGGAATGACAAAAAAAACCCGGGAGTGCTCGCCTGGAAGGGTGAAATATGCAGGCGCCTTGCAAAGGTTACATAGAGATTAGGGGCGGGCGGCGCCAGATGCAGAGAGACCCACCGGCGGAGTCGGGCGGGCGGAGGGTGGCTGTGCCACCGGGCTGGGCCGGGGTAGGCGTTCCCTGCCCCTGCTGGGGGTCCCCTGGAACCTGTGGAGCTATGGCGGGACGTCCCGGGCCTCTCCCGGCAGTGGGAAGACTTCCCAGCCCCAGCCCTTTGCAAGGCAGGCTTTCCAAACGGGGAAGAAGCTGGGCACCGGGGGCCCGCACCCGGCGGGGGCTTGTGTGCCTCTTGGGGACTGTGAATGAACTGCTCTCGGCGCGCCAGGTCCTGGCTGAGCGCTGGGGGTCATCCTCCCTGCTTTCCAGAACGCCCAGAGATCCAATCACGTGTGGAAGTTCACACGGCCAGGGCATTGCTGGGGCAGGGACGGAAGCTCCCAAGTCCAGAGAGGACGGCCCACTGTTCCGAGTCAGCCGGCAGGTCGGAGATGGGCCGGCATCCCGGCTTCGGGAGAGGCTGCCGGGACTTCCCTCTGCTGGGCCAGGGGTCTGCGGACCTTTTCCGCACAGAACCGGAGAGCAGGCATCATCCGGCTTTGCCTGCCCCGGGATCAGGCACTCCTGCCTCCTCGGGTCTCCTCCTCCGCCGGAAAGTAATAAAAATGACATTTTATAACTGTGTGGATATAAAGACGGATCGATCTCAGGCTGGAGTCATTAGTCTTACATTCATATCTTTCTTCTGTTGTTAAAGTAAAGAAAGATTAAAACATTTCTGTGGCCCCTGAAAGTGACGGGGGCCCCCATGGGCTGCCCCTGCTGGGCCTCGTGGAGGCGCCTGGGTCTCTGTCCCAACCAGTGACTTCTGCCCGCACTCCAGAGCCGGCATGTGCTGTGCAGGAATGAAGGAGCCTGCCGTGTCCCGCTCCCCCTCATGGATGCGCGCCGGAAGAGACATTTCCTATCATTTTCAGGCGTCACAAAAGAGTCTTTTGATTTCTTTTTCACCCGTGTGCAAATTATTCTTCGCTCAGAAGCCCTATGGAAACAGAGTGCGGACCCCTGCCCTCGGCCACGTGCATTTCCTGGGCAAAACCCCTATGAAGTTAGATTGAGGAACAAGAAAAAAAAAGTCTCTAGACCCATCCTCTGAGAACGAACCGTTGGACGTTTCCTCCACGGACGGGAGGCTGCCTCATTTTGAGAGAGCCGTCCCTGTGCCCGCCCAGCGCTAACGAGGGGGATGATCACACTGTCTTAACTTTTAGGGGGCTCAGAACAATGACCCCCCGTCTTGGTAGATTTTTTTCCCTCTGCCTCTGGTAGAAAATTGTAATGAAAGTTGTGTCTTTGTCACTCTTATTTAATGAATATGAATAGGCCAATGCTTTAGGTAAAGGAAAGGATACTCTTTTGTGGCTTCTCCCCTGGCGATTGTGTGTGTGTGTGTGTGTGTGTGTGTGAGAGAGAGAGAGAGAGAGAGAGAGTGTGTAGGGGGTAAGGTCAATGTCCCTCTTGGTTTGAATGTCACTTGTTGTCAAGTTGGCATCCCATGTGGTTCCTATAGCAACGGCTTTTGTGCAGGGGAGGGTCACACACCTGTAACCTCAATGAAAGGGACAGAAAAAGGGTGTTCATCAGTTAGGGCTTTTGTCTCTGTTGATGGATTTGAGTTTAACCTTGAAACCCGGTGAATAAAGGGCCAAGAACATTGGACACAGACATGGTGTGGGCCTCATCCCAGAGCCAGGGAGAGCTTGGCTCGCCAGGGTGGGGGTGGGCAGCCCGGGCTGCCAGTTGCCTGGGTGTCCCTGGCGAAAGCCAGCCTTGAACCTCACACCTGGCTCCCTGTTGACGGGGCTTGGGAAGCTACTTTTGCCGCTGGCTCGCGATGCCTTCCTGGCTGCTGCAGCTCCCGCTGCCGCTGGACGTCTCTGCTTATCCCCGTTACTTTGGGGACCTCTGACCACTATGGCCAGCTGAAGGCAATGACGGAGTCAAACAGCGGGTAGTGCCTGTGTCTGCGCCTTGTACCTCTATCTCCATAGAGACAGGCATTAACAAACACTTGGTAGGTACGTAACGATCAAGTCCAGCCAGGACTGAGTGAGTGCTAGCCTGTGGCCAGACAGGGTGCAAGTTGCTGGGACACCGAAGGGGCAGTGATGATTTTAATGGCCTTGGAGAAGAGGAGACAGATGCGCCTGGCCCCCCGGGGGAGGGGGGCACCTCTCAGCTTTCCCTAAGCCTCGCTTCCTCTGCCCTAAAAGGGGATAATAAACCTAGCGTCTAGGTGAATGTCTTTGTCACTGTGGTCTCCGAGGCCTCTGACTCTGTCCCATCCCTTGCAGACTCCTGCTTCCCGAGACTCCTGGGGTGAGGCTGGGGGTGGGGAGGACAGGATATTTCTGACAGGTGTGAAGTAAGACAGGAAGACTCTGTCCCTCCTCCCACATTCTTCGTCTGTCCCTCAGAACCGTCGCTCGTCATGGGCTGAGGATAGAAACACCTGGGCCTCCGCCTCGTGAAACCTAAGCTTAGAACACACATGCTGTCACCTCCGGCTCATTCTAGAGGCTAAAGCTAGTCACGAGGCCAGCCCGGATTCAAATGGTGGGGAGACAGATGTCGCCTCCTGGTTGCAGGAGGGGCAAAGTCAGGTGCAAAATGGAGTAGACAGAGGACAGGGATTATTTTGGCAAATAATATTCCTTTCCTCCCCCACCCCTTTCCCTCCCTCCTCTTCCTCTCCTTCCCTGCCTTCCGCGGGTATTTGCTGACACCCATCCTGATACCCACCCTTTGGCGTGACCAAAGATGACCGTAGATGTACGGTCACTCACTACGGCAAGTGTTATTTAAGAAGTAAGTTCTCAGCCGCTGTCTGAACAGTTTGGCAGTTCTTCTGTAAGTTAAACAGAGTCACTGTGTGACCTGGTAATTCTACTCCTTGGTGTGTCCCCAGAACCGAAAACGGGTGTTCAAACACACCCTTGTACACCGAAGTTCACATCACCACTCAGAATGGCCACACAGTGAAAATAACTCAAATGTCCGCACGCAGACGCATGGGGAAACAGAAAGGCAGATACACACACACAGGAGGACCCCCATGCACGGTCCAGCACGGGCAAACCTTGACGACCTTGTGCTCCGAGCAAGCAACAGATCAAAGGGCCACGTGTAGGGGCCCAAGGATGGGAAATGGGCAGGGAGCAAGACAGAGAAACAGAAGGCAGGTGATGGTTCCTGGGGGCTGGGGCGGGGGCAGGGATGGGCCAGGGGTGGGGAGGGACTGCTAGCGCCTAGGGGGTTACTTTGGGGGTGATGACAATGTCCTGGAACTAGACAGTGGAGATGGTAGCCGGACAAGGTGAAGGTATGAAGAGCCGCCGGATTGTATACTTCGAAAGGGCGGAAAATGGTGTATTTCACGTTATGGGAATTTTATCTCAGAGGCACACTCCGAAAGCCAGGAAACTTATCCATGGTGACCTGATCCATCTGGGAAGCTGGAAAGTTCTCCGAGAATGTGACGTTAGGGTCTGGACGTTGAGAACAGGCTGTGGTCCTTGGATAGTGGGGGTCTGAGGGTGACTGTCCCCACGGGTGCCCAGCTGGGAGCCCGCCCTCAGCCCATGCCAGCTCCATAACTGTTCGCCAAGCCGGGCGTGGGTTCTGTTGTCTCACAAGGGCTGCATCTGGCCACCATGTTGCTGCGTGAATAGCTCCCTGACCCTTGGGCCACTGTGGGAGGGGGGTCGTCTGCAGCCCCGAATGTGTGAATCTAGGCCTTGTCCCCTTAAAATGTCACTCTGAGTGCCAGCGACGAGCCCGGAGCCCAGACCAGTTGCTGGTGCCTGGCCTTGGAGTCTGCCCTGCTCCTGTGAGCTACCCTTTCCTTTCTGATGAAGGATGAGGAGGTGCTGGCCCCCCATTGGGTGGGACTCACCCCTACTCCAAAGTCAGCCGCTCCCTGCAGGCCGGAGGCATTTGGCTCCCTCTTGGGCAGAGGTTCTCTGTCTCCCCCGGGCTTGGCACAGCAGCTGGTGATCCAGGCTGCATGTTGTGGTAGGCACCTGTTGGTGTCCTCGGTCCCCATGGTGTGACCCAGTGCGTGTTGCTTTGGAATCACACCGTTAAGGTGGGGGAGGAGGTGGCGGCTCTCCCCGGCACCTGCCTCACGGGCCAGCTCCAGCCTGGGCCTGCTGCTCCGTATCTGCCACTCTTGCTAAATTTCAGAGGATGGACGTAAGGCCAAGCTCTTCCTGGACCCTGCCTCCCAGACAGCACAGTGGGCTCAAGGCTCCTCGCTGCGCACCCTAACTGGGCCCACTGGGCACGCCCTGCGCCGCGACGGGGGCGGGGGGGGGGAGGGTGGAGGAAGGAGACCCTGCCGGTGGGCTTCACATCACCTCTGTGGCATGGACCCCTCTCTGTGCCTGAGGCTTCTCCAGGAGACTGACAGTCATCTCCACGGAGGGCCACTTACCCTGGGCTCACGGGAAGGACTTGGTGGATGGCGGCCCATGCAGGGTCCATCTGACCCCTTGGTTTGCATATTAACTCGTGTCCATGCTGAGGTGCATGCCCCCTGCTGTGGTTTCCCCCAGGGCCAGCTCCCATCGGGCTGCACCCTGAAACAAGTGGAGACAGAAACACTTTCTATCTTGGCTCCCACAGAAGGGGATGCATTTCCCGAGAAGCGGTCAGCCTCCTGCAAGAGCGGCAGGTTTTCTCTCTTTCTTTTGCTACCCACTCCCCACCGGCCCCCAGATCTCTCCTTCCGCAGCCTGGAGCCCCTTGCCCTTTTAAACACTTCTTTTTCCAGAAAGTTTCCTCAGAAAGGATTTATTCCAGAGTGCACTGTCAAGGTGGAGACACGGAACAGTGAGATCACATGTGCCTAAAAGGCAGACGGCCTGTGGCCATCAGCCCTGGTGGCCTCCCAGAGGGACCCTGTCATGGGCGGGCACACGGGGCACTGGGGGAAGAACAACCCTCAGACTGAGTTCCTCGGCGCGCTGGCCTCTGTATCTCTCTGCGGTGTTCCTTAAACCCGAGTCCAACATCGAAGCTTCTGTGTGGTCACAATAAAAAACAATTTCAAGGACTCCAAGAAGCAATGAGAAGTGTAAGGAATTAGTCTAACTCTCTGAAAATGTTTGAAGGTTATGCATCATTACCGTGGTGGAGACTCTGACTCTCCAAACGGTAATATTTCGTATGATCATTCAAATGACAAGACGAGATAAGTAGAATTCTCACGGACGTCTCGACTCTGCCACCATGTGCACATGTCCGGAGTGCGGATTCAAAAGTGAAGAGCATCTGACCTCATTGGGTTATTATAGCACAGATGTGAGATGGGAGTCATTTCAAGGTCAGGGAAACCCAGGCCGAGAGGGTCATGGGATCTGGCTGAACTAAGTGAGGCAAATTTGAAGGCAGGAGGTCTGAGCTTTCCGTGGGTCTCTGACCCGGAGGTGTGCTTCTAAAGGCTTGAAGCTCATTTTCAGTAAATTCCATCTCTCCCTTATAGGCTATTGCCTCTTCCATGATGGGTTTGCTCTCAACCTCTGCTCTCCTGGAATTATCCTCCCATACTTCAAGGAAGAGTGGTAAGAAGGAAATTAGTATTTGATGCTTCCTGCTAGACACCTCACAGGCGTTACGGTATTGGTTCCTCACTAGAACCCTCTGAGGCTGGTATGATTCCCATGTGGAGGGGGGACTGGTGCCCCAGGGGTGAAGCAAGCAGCCCAAGGTCGTGCAGCCTGTCAGTGGTAGAGCCAGGGGTCACGTCCAGGGTGGTCTGACCTCAAGCCACTCTGCCCATAGCTCTGCATGCTCAATATGGCTTACATTTGCCCATTTTGCAGGTACGGAAAACAGACACACCAAAGGGGGAGATGATGTATTCAGGGCTTTGCAGTGGAACTGGGTTTCAAATTCACACCTACTGATACAAAATCCACTCTTCTTTCTACTGTGACATCATGGACTCCCTATTCACCTTTGGCTTTGATGAGGTGGGGGTATGTTGAGGGGGTCAAGCAGGATAGAGAAGACTAGGTTTTAGGTGGTGCTGAAAACACACCCGGCATACTTGGCCTAGACCTTTCCATGGTGTGTGGTTGCACTCTTTGAAATGAGTTGAAATTACTTGAGCCAACTTTCCAAAATGCAACCGCACCCAAAGCATGGCTCATTTAGAAAGGGTTCTGGGGTAGGGGGGCTTTGGCTCTGGGGCAAAATGACAGGGAAGAGCTTCTGGGTTGTTCATTTGTCCCAGCCTTGATGGTTAGGCTGAGATTATGGCTTGGGGATAAGAGTCCATTTATCTGGTTCGTTCCCACAATCTAATTGGAAAAGTGGAATTACCACTTAAGACTGATGGTAACAGAACATCTTTAAGCTATGAAGCTAAAATGAACTGTGAAGTCACATCCAGGAGCGTCTCGCTCAGACTGCGGCAAGAGGTTTTATTTGAAATTAGAAAATGAACATTACCGATCAATGCAGTAAGGATGGCATGAATGGTGTTTCAATTGCGCTACAGGAAAATGTAACTTGGAATCAAGATGTCCTATTTACCTTCTTTCCAATTCCAGCTCCTTCCACATAATGGCAGCACATATAAATACACAACGCTTTGGTGAGCCGTGGAGATGCCACACAGGGGATCTGCCCTCAGATAAACCCAGCGGCAGTGAGGCGGGCTTTGGGGAAGTTTGACCCAAAGTGTGGACCGCTGCGAGCCTGTCTTCCTGAGAGAGGTGAACACATCAAGTCAAAACCTATGGCCCTTTGTAAACCTACAATGCTGTGGGTTCTGCTTTTTTCTTTTTTCTCTTTTTTTGGGTGAGCTCTATGCCCAATGTGGGGATCAAACTCACCACCCCAAGATCGAGAGTCACATGTTCTACTGACTGAGCCAGTCAGGCATGCCTGGGTTCTGCTTTTTCAACTGGAAAAGTCAAGCCTGGGGCGCCTGGGTGACTCAGCTGGTTGAGCGACAGCCTTCGGCTCAGGTCATGATCCCGGACTTCCAGGATCGAGTCCCGCATCGGGGTCCCAGCTCTTTGGGGAGTCTGCTTCTCCCTCTGATCTTCTCCTCTCTCATGCTCTCTCTCACTCATTCTCTCTCAAATAAATAAATAAAATTAAAAAAAAAAGTCAAGTCTGGTTTCCATTAAAGTACACAGGCCACCAAGAAAGATCTGTCCTCACCAATGCTAACATGAATGGTTGTGATGAAAGAATTAGTGCCAGCACAACTCTGGAGTGGTGGGGGAACTTGTAGGATACATTTTAAATTAGTATTCTTGGGTTGCCAAAAGACTCATGGCTTTTATTTCTTGAGCAATGCATATGGGTTACATGATTTTAAAAAATGATATGGCTATTCATTGGAGAACTGTGTTCTGAATGTCTACTAGGCACCATATGCTGTGCATGAACAAAACAGGCAAAAATTCCTGCTTTCATGGAGCTTTTATTTTGGTAGAGGTTATATGGATAAGTAGGTTTTATAGGATGCGATGGGGGGCGCCTGGGTGGCTCAGTGGGTTAAAGCCTCTGCCTTCAGCTCGGGTCATGATCCCAGGGTCCTGGGATCGAGCCCCGCATCGGGCTCTCTGCTCGGTGGGGAGCCTGCTTCCTCCTCTCTCTCTCTCTGCCTGCCTTTCTGTCTACTTGTGATTGCTATCTGTCAAATAAATAAAAAAATCTTTATAGGATGCGATGGGTATTATAGGCAAAGAAGTGAGAGAGGGGGCCAGGGTAACCTGGAGGAGTGGTCAGGCATAGCTTGCTTATCAAAGCAGGTGAAGAAGTGAGCATTTAAAGAGGTCAGAGAGAGAAATCTGTGGGTGTCTGGGGAAGAGTGGATGGGATGGCAGGTGCAAAGGGCCAGAGGTAAGCATGTGCTACTTATGTTTGGAGAATAGGAAGGAGGTGACACGGGCATATGTACTCTTCAGAAACCTACTGTAAAGTAGCATTGCAGAGAAGACCAAGGTTCGGGTGATGTTGAGGACTTGACTGAGAGCCTATGGTCTTAACCACTGCACGCACCTGCTTCCACCATCCCAGGGATCCCTTTGGTGCTGTGGAATCCATCTAGTTCAATGTGAGGATATCTGAGCCTTCCTTAGGGGAGGTTTGGAAATGCATAATTGAAGCCCCTTGCTCTGGTTCCTGAAAAGCTTTCAGATTTATCCACTTGTCTCCACTCTGGCACCCCCACCCTGGTTCAGGCTGCCCGTGTCTCTCCTGGATTACTCAAAGAACCTTCCATTTGTTCTCCCTGCTTCCACTCTTGCTTCCCTCCAATCCACCCCCCACACTGTGGCCAGGGTGGTCCTATAGAAATAGAGATCTGATTGTAGCACTGTTTGCCAACTTAAAACCCTTCAACGGCTTCCCTTCCCAGTCTGTCCCCTATCCTTGTTTCCAGTGTCACTGTGTCCACACTCACAGCCTGTGGCCTAGCCCCAGTGGCCCCTTCTGCTCTTCAGATACACCATGTGCCCTGCTAGTCCGTGTCCTTTGCATGTACACTTGTCCCTGTCTGGAGCACAGTCCCTCATCTTCTACCTGGCTAATTCCCTAGATCCCTTGAAGCACAGTTCAAATGTCTCTCCTTGCCTACCCTGATCTCCAGGGCTGCTTCCTCAAGGCCTGGTCAGGTCCCTGACTCCGAGTCACTTCCAGATTTATCTACATTGCTCCCTCATGATGCTTAGCACATTTGTTTTTTGATTATTTGTTCACTGTTATAATTCAGCATTTAGAATAGTATCTAAATGCATGACAAGAATAAATAAATACGTGCATCACTGATAGACTAATGTTCGTGAAGCTGAGGATCTCTTGTTTTGCTCACCATGGTTCCCCTTGCCTCTAGCCCAACGCCTGACATCTAGACTCTATCCCACAACAACTTCTCAAAGGAACACATGCAGTTTGCAAAGTATCAGCCCCTGCTCTTTCTCTCTGTTCCTGTCTGGGGGAAGCTCCTTACAGATGCATTAGTAGATGAGCTCCATCTACCATTTTCATCCTGTTTGACTTGGGAGTTGGTCCAGCTATGTCCCCAACCTGCCACCCAGAGAGTCCTGCTGTGTCTCTTTGCTCGCCTTGGCTCTGTGGAATCTCAGAAGCAATTTTTTGGCTCATTTCTAAAACTTCTGTGAGTCTATTCAGTATGCAGAACCCAGGCTTTATGATTTTTTGCTTTCTTTTCCTCCCTCTGCCCAATTTCCTCAAGAACATATTTTCTTCTTTAGTGTTGAATGTATTTTTATACAGTGCTCTAAATTCATTGTGAAATAGTATGGGAAAGGAATAAATAAAAACTTGGGTTTCCAGCCATGTTAAGAATTGGGTAGGGTAGAGGTGAATGTTGGGTGCCAGGAAGGGTCCAAGTCACACCCCAGTTTGATCCACCATGACTCATAGTCCTGATCCAGGAACCCTCTTCAGATCCCCATTCTATTGTCTGTCCAGTTACCTTGACTCATCTTTTTGCTCAGTCTGTTTCTGGTTTAAGGAGTTATCATTAATCCAGTCAGGGCACAGCTTGTCACAATGACAAAGTTTTGCTAAATATTTTCCCCCAGGTCTTGGATCCCACTCATTCTGACCTATGTCCTCCCCACTCCAGCACTTGTTGGGATCTTGCAGAGAATCAGCTGGCCTTGAGAGCTATGTCTCATCTTCTGTTATCTCTGCATTAAGGTTTCATGTTCTGGGTTGGCTGTGTTTGGATGGTTTCTTGCATTGTCCCAAAACTACCCAAACCTTAGGGCGTACTCTTCCTTTCTATTTAAGGTGCATCTCTTGTAAAAAGGGTCTAGTTAGTTCTTAATGTGGTTTAGTCTAGTTTGAAAATCTCTGCCTTTTAATTGGAGTACTTAGTCCATTTATATTTAATGCAGTTATTGCGGTTGGGTTTAAGTGTACCATTTTGTTATTAATTCTTGGTGAATGGGTCGATATTTTTTTATGAAATTTGGACAATCTGTGCCATCTTATTTTCAATTTTTTTCTACTCCAATTTCTCTTCTCTTTTGGGAACTCCAACTACTCCAACTATACTTATGTTAGATCAATTGATATGGTTTCATAGGTCACTCACACTCTTCTCATTTATACCCACTCCTTGTCTCACTGTGTATCAGTTTGAATAGTTTATATTGCTTTTTTCTTCATTTACTTTTTTTCTCCTGCAGTGTCCAGTTTGCTGATAAAACCATCCAGAAAAATTCTCAATTCACATATTTTATATTTCAGTTCAAGAATTTCTCTTTACTTCTTTTGAAACTAGTTTCTGTTTTTCTAGTGAGATTTCCCATCTATTTCCTTATTATAGCTCTCATTTAAATTCTTAAATATATTTGTTTTTATTATTTTCTGTTAATTCCAAAATCTCTGTCATATCTATGTCTGTATCAACTGACTTTTTTCTCTTGGTTATTGGTTGTATTTTCTTATTTCTTCTCATGTCTAATCAATTTTGATTATATGTGTGGGTGTTACGTTGATGAGAGTTTGGATTTTATTGTCTACCTTTAAAGATTATTGGGTTTTGTTTTGGCTGTCAGTGAAATTATTGGTGGACCAGTTTGAATCCCTTTGAGACTTGTTCTTAAACTTTTCTATTGTGGCTCTTATGCAGACTTTGCTTAAGGGCTAGTTTAGCCCTATTTCTAAAGTGTGGCCTTTCTGGAGATTTAGTTGAATGCCTAGAGGGTTTATTAAGGTCTCTGTACCTTGGCTGTTGAGATCTTTTGACCCCTCTGTTCCTCAGTTTATTCATCTATGAAATAATAGTAACCTATTCATAAAGTTGTTGCAAAATTAAATGAGCTCAATGATAGGAGACAAAATGAGATACTATGCAATACTTTTAATATTATTAGTTATGTTAGCTAACGTTTAGTAAGTATTTCTTATGTGCCAGACATGATTCTATGGGCTTTTCTCATAAAGGCTCATTAACCTTCACACATAGAATCCTATGGTATAGGTGTCCATTATTAGCCCTATTTTATAGACTAGGAAACAGTTTCCTAGCTAGTGGTGGGTTGGCACTCCAGTTCTGTCTGTCTGAAGCGCTTTCTTTGTTCTCTGGACCTGCCTCCCAACCCCAGCAGGTGTGTTGTCAGGGAAAAGGTCAAGATCCTGTATCTAGGCAAAATCTTCATTCAGCAGAAACGAAAGCGGAGGCCTCTGTTGGGGGAAGTGGTTTGTTTTGTGTCCTGCTGTGTGATGGTCAGTCAGGAGTCACAGGAGGGGCTCAGGAAAAATACCCAGTTTATTATACTCACAGTCCCTGGAGATGGGAAGCATGGCATGCAGGACCACGTTGAAAAACCCCAGGGTGGAGAGGAGACAGAAGACAGGAGGAGGAGGTGCACTTTGGCTGTGGCTTTCTATTGGGGTTTCTGGCAGGAAAGACCAGGTGGAGCAGGGTGAACAGTTTAGGAGTGGCTAGTTTGAACAATTTTGGTGGGCTCGGCTATGAGGGTGGTATCTCGTTGCCTAGCTCCTGGACCCTGGGATGATGAAGTCATTAAACCATTGCCTCCAGGACCCCAGAGAGGAGGTCGGCTCTGGGCTGGTTAGTTTGCTTATCAAAGGCATGCTCTAGGCTGTGTCCTTTGTTACCTCTAAGAACCGGAAGCCCAGGGAGGAGCAGTTTTGCCAGCCAGAAAGGCTTTTTAAGATGTCAAAACATCATAATATACAGAAAATCAATCAACCAATCAATCAACAAACCAAGCACACAGTACAATCTTCTTCTAGACCACCTGACACTGGCATTGGAAGTCATGTGGGGACCAGGATTCCAAGCTTCCTAGCCCACTCCTCCTTAGGAGCCCCCTAGGCTTTCGGATGGCTGGGAGAGAAATTCCCAGCAGTCTTTCCAGCAGGCGGCAGAAGACAACGGGGCAGGACCATGCTGGTGTTACTCGTACACCTGTTTGCACAGTGCCTGCCTTGCATTTTCTTTAGCCTTCCCTCACATCGTCTAATTCTGATTCTTCGACAAGTTTAAGAAACAGGGACAATAAATCCTGTTGCAGTTTTTTCCCTTTAAAGATGCAGAAAGAAAAGCCATGAACTCCAAGCCAGGGGTAGGGCTCAGAGCTTTATGGGAACCACCTCCATCGCCACAGAGGCTCAAGACATAGGTTCTACCTCCCCCCCGCCATTTAACAGAGAAGCAACTGATTTCAGAGAGTCAAAGCCATCCGCCCGGGGTCAGATAGGCGGCAAGTCGCAGAGCGGGGACTGGATGTTGGGTCAACTCCAGAGCTTCCAGTACCGATCATGCCCTCCTCCCACCCTACTGCATTTCTCTCCACCAAGTGCCTTGCTCAGGGGATAGTGGTCATCACTGGCAGGGCCTGTGACCCAGATCTTCTGCTTCTGAAGCCTGTTTTCCTCTCTTTACCCCACAATCAAGTTGTGGGGGCCACTCCTGTTCTGTTAGTTCTATAGAACTCCCGTTCTATTATTTAATGTATTTTGGGAGAGGGGACAGGACCCAATTGGAAGCCTTGGGAAAAATTTTCACAGAAAATACATTTTAAAAGCAGGATCAATTTCTGATGGGACAATAAAATCTGAGGGGGGATTGCAACCTTCAGGCCAGGCAGCAAAAAAGTAGAACGAGCCTCAAGTACCATTACCCTTTTTCCCTTTTTTCTCATCCACCTCTATCCATAGGCCTCCTAGGGTAGTATGAGGCATTTCAAGCATCGTGATTAGGCTCCCATGAAAATTTATTACACGATGCATTTGTGTCTCATGCAAATGTTCATATGCCTTGTTCATATGTGAGTAGTGCCCTTGATGTATAGACTTATGTCCCTGGAAAGAGTCATTGTCAGGACTTTTCCAGAATCCAAAAGTAACCATCACTCCTTACCTTCAATACATCACCTCCAATGTGTCCTTCCCCATTGCTTACCTAGACCAAAGAACAGTTCCTTTCCCTTTGCACACATACACATAAAAACTGGGCAGGGGGGTGGTCTCCCAGAAGGATGAGGAGCCTGTGTCTGCCAGAAATCCTTGCATTTGGCCTTAGCTCTTTACCGGCTGCTCTGCCAATTTGCAAGGCAATAGAGCCTTAGGACCTCCACTGCTTCCAGTCAGATGCTTTCAAACTTCAAAACACTATATTCAGACCCTAGAGCAGTGTGACAGGGTTGTGGGCATCCAGAGACTGTGGCTGCAAAGCTGCTTTAAAAACTGTAAAGCATGGGGCTCCTGGGTGGCTCAGTCGGTTAAGCACCTGCCTTTGGCTTAGGTCATGTTCCTGGAGTCCCGGACTCGAGCTCCACGTTGGGCTCCCGGCTCGGCTGGGAGTCTGCTTCTCGCTTAGCTTCCTCCCTGCCCCACTCATGCTCTCTCTCTCCTACTCCCTCTCTTTCTCAAACAAATAAATAAAATCTTAAAAAAAATTGTAAAGCATCATGCAAATGGGAGAACTCATTACGTGTTATCAATAATCACAATGATTAGCGACATTATCATCGCTGTCTTCTCCAGGGATCGCCAGTGTAGGTCTCCTCGTCTGTCTTCTTCCTCTTAGACTAGAAGCCCCATCTTGAACTTCCCCATGTCAAGAAAAGGAGGACTCAGCCCTCGTCCGCTTCATAGGTCCATATGCTCAGGTCTACCTCAGGGGTGCTGAGCTCTCCTTTCCTTCTGGCTGAACAGAGCTTTTCCCTGAGCCATGCCTAACTCAATTTCTGCATGGAAGTGTGATGGTGGCTTTCATGCGTCAACTTGGAGAGGACAGTTATTCAAGCAAATGGGAATGGAGGTGTTGCTCTGGAGATCTGTTGTAGATGTGGGCAACCTTCACCGTCGGTTGACTTTGAGCAAAGGAGATTACCCTCAGGCGTGTGGCTGGGCCTCTTTCAAGCCGTTGGAAGACCCTAAGATCACAAACTGAGGTTTGCAGGAGAAATTCTGCCTTCAGACTGCAGCAGGAGCTCCTGCCTGAGCTTCCAGTCTGCTGGCCTGCCCTACAGATTTCAAACTCCAGCCCTCACACGTCTTCAGCCCGCCTTGCGGAGTTTGGACTTGCCGGTGCCCACAATCTCATGAGTCAACTCCTTCAAATAAATCTCTTTATATAAATATGATATCTGTTCTGTTTCTCTGGAGAGTTCTGACTGATTCACAAGGTCATGAAAGACCTCGTACTCTGCCTTTAATTCTGCTTTATTAAGTTCAGCCAGTTTGTTCTCCAGATGCCAATTCTCAGGCTTCCTCCCCCACCCAGTGACGAGACGGACCCTTCTTCATTTCTACCTCTCCCCGTGTGATAGTCTTGGAGTTCCACCCCAACAAGGACCTCTCCCACCTCCCCGCCACCACGGGAGAACCTGTGGGGGTAGAAACCCCCTTCCTGCATTGGCCTGGGCAGTTAGGATTTGGCCATCTGAGAGATCCTGGTGAATTTCCTCACAGCTTCCGACGTCGAAAAAGACGCATTCGAGTTCCCAGACCATTCCCACCCAGGTTTCCACAGCATCAATATTTGTCTTTCTAATTTATAAGCGGAAACACGTGCACATGGTCTCATGCATGGATACGTTTGATGAAGAATACTGATAGTCTGAGCCTTGGGTTTGTTTGTTTTCCGTTTCCTGGGAACTCGAAAGAAGGAAGTGTTATCCACACACCGATAGGTATTTCACCTCCGAAGGATCCCAGGCGTGGAGTTTGAAGAGTCAGATCTCATTCAACATTCTTTCCCCAAGTTCAGCGATCAGACAAATAGACATATGGAAGATGCTAAAGTTAGGTACGGCAGATACGAGAAAGATGTTCTCATGGCACCCTCGCTCTTCAGCCCTCTCAACACAGAATACCATCCTGTTAAAAACGGTCTATTTTTATGGAACTCTTTTGCTTATATTGAGATATAAAATTATTAGTCTGAGGTTGGCTCACATCATCAGAATCTCAGATTCTTGGCAGAGCCGCCTGCAGTCTGTTCCAGTCACTCACTGCCAGGGACAGAGCCCGCACAGGAGCAAAAAATAGGTCTTCCTGCCGAAACCTGCTGAGCTACCGGGAAAGCGATGTGCAAGAAGAATGTCAGACCCTGGCCTTAAGAAAGTTTCAGTGTTCTCCTCAGACAGACTTACCCTGGGTAGGTGACTGATAATACGAAATCAGAGAGTTTCAGCGGGTATCAGGCAAGTAGCAAAAGGAGACTTGGCAGTCGGCGGCCCTGTTATAGGAGAGTTTTGCATATAAATTACATATGCATATGACATTTTAGCTCCAACTTCACATGTGTTTTGGAGGCTGGATGCAGTCTTGTCCCTGCTTGTCTGTTTGCTTTTCCCATCGCTGCATCAATATTAATCCTGCTGTTTTTAGTTCCCTCTGAAGAGGAGCGTGGGTTTTCTGTTTCTTTATTGGAAGCAGCAAGTGGGACACTGTGTTTTTCAGCGCGTCGTCCATGCCCTTTGTTTTTATTTTTTAAACATTTTTTTTGGTGAACCCTGGCGTCCTCCATGCAGAAACGTGTCTCACCTCTCATTGTGTTGGAACGTTTCCAGGGTGATTCCCTCTCCCACCATACCCTCCTTTCAAGTAGGCTTCAGAGTAGTGAAGTTTTAGGTTTTATGATAAGCTTCTATTATCCATTATTTCTCCCTTCTTGGAAACCCAAGAGCCTTTCCATAGGGGAGAAATGTGATGTGAAGACAAGGTGTTCCAACCCTTCACTTTACTGCCGAAGAGGCAGGGTTCTGGGCAGAATGGCTGGCTTGAGGTCTCCAGGGAGTCAGAGGCTGAAATGAGACAAGAAACCATGTCATTGACATTTTTCTCCAAGATTGTTTAGACCCCACAGGGGTGGGAGGGTCTGTGACTTACAGCCTGTGGGTCAGATCTGATTTGCACCTGGTTTTTCCTCTTTTTTTTCTCTCTCTTCTCTTCTTTTCTCTTCTCTTCTCCTCTTCTCTTTTTTTCCTTCTTTCCTTCCTTCCTTCTGAGCTGTACCTAATGCAGGGTTTGAACTCACAACCCTGGGATCAAGAGTCACCTACTCTACCGATGGTCAAGTCATCCCTGCCACGTGTTTTTTTTGTACAGCCTGAAAGCTAAGCATAGTTTTTGCATTTTTAAATGGTGGAAGAGAGATCAAAAGGAACATGAAATCCCGTGGAATTCAAATTTCAGTGTCCATAAAAAATGTTGTATGTACACACAGCTGCATCCATTTGTTTGCAAATTACCTGTGTCTGTTTTTGTGTTATGGGGCAGAGTACTGTGGTGGGAACTGACACTGAAGGGCTCACAAAACCCAAGATCCTTTATGGAAGAATTGTGCCGACCTCTGCTCCTCCACACCAGTGTCTTCATTCTCTGGACAGATGGATATAGTCAGCATCTTCCTCTAATTCAGTCAAAGCTACCCATTTGTGGCTAGATCCGGTCTTCATCATTTATATTAAGATTAGCTACTGTTACAGCCAGATTCGGGTTAAGTCTTTGATTGTGCATTTCATGTACAAATTAACGCAGAGGAAGTGGGTTTTGAGCTGACCTTTGGAGTCCCCATTGTAAGTTCTCCTAGTGGTTTGTCAAACGGCATTAATTATTGTGTATCAGCCCCAACAGGAGGAGAGTGGACGCTTCATTCTCCACTTTGTAGACTGACCCACGCAGGCACTCATGGTAGCCCCTACACTTCTCAAAAAGGATGTTGACAAAGCATCTCTAGGCTGATGTGAATGGGTGATAAGGGAAACTCTCAACTCTTTTCTAGGAGGAGCTATGAAGAGAAATGGACATGAGCTCTCTCAGAGGGAGGGGCAGGGCAAGGGGCATGAGAGTCAGAGCCAAAGACTTCAAACTCTGTGGAGCAGAACAGAGATGGAGCTTGTGTTTTAGGCTCTGGGTGTTGAAGGAGGAAGCTACAGACAAGCACAATTGTGGTGTCCTATACCCAAGACTGCATCACTTGAAAGTAGTCAACCATGACACGGGCAGCCAGACCAGGAAGTGCCCCTTCCCAGAGACAGCGGACAGCCCCCAGTGCAGGCTGTCCTAGAAAAGCTCCAGACCTCCGTTGTTGGGTCCAAAATGTCTAGGGCATCTCATCCAATGTTGAATGGATTTGAGTCCCTTTTCCATCCAGTCAAGTGGCATTAGAACCAGAGTCACCAGCCTGGGCTCTAGGGTAAGGGTTTAGTTCTGGTGTTGGGGGTTTCCATTTGAAATTCTTTTGAAAAAATGTGGTTATATCAATTTATTAACTTTGTGTTGAGGGATTTAGGAAGAGTTAGCAAGACACACAGTGAACATAGATTGAGATGTAGAATATTAAAGTTCAAGAACAATTTTCCAAAACACGAGCCAGGCCCTCTGCTCTCTGGAGTGGAGTGTTTTGTTTTGTTTTGTTTTCCCCCACCACTCTGTAATGTCTTAGATAGAGATAATATAATGAGAAAAAGGAGACTCATAGGTCTTGCTATAGCATCAAAAAGAGCTCGCAGTTGGCCAGGCAGATTGATTCTCTGTGATTTGCATGTTATCGAGAAGCCTCTGGCTTGCTGAAATTCTTCATAGAAACTCCAATGGCGATACATTTCAGATGTCACAGTTTTCACTAATAAAGAGATTGAGGAAATGTTCTCTGAGTAGATCACTCATTCACACAACAAATATTTACAGAGAGCTTGTTACAAGCAAGGCACTGGCAAAAGCTACAATTCTTTATATCTTTTCAGGATTTGGGCTGGTTTTTTTTTTTTTTTAATGTTGAGGATTTCTCTCTTTGACAAATATTTGTGGGCTATCAGCCCCATGTGAGATACTGTGCATGGTGAGGTATGATGGGAGAAGCAGTGTAAGGTCATGGCTGAGAATCCAGACTGTGGAGCCAGGCTGTCTGGATTTTAACCTCACCTGCTCTGAGTCTTGGTGGGAATGTTCCCTGGAAATGTCTCCTAACCTCCTTGGTCTTCTGTTTCTTTACCTCTAGAATGGGGGGTGGGTAATAGTACCCCACAATAGAGGATGGTTGTGAGGATTAGGTGAGTCAGTGTGTGTGAAGCTGTTAGACCAGAGTCTGGTGCATGGTAGTGAGATTTAAGCATCTGATTCTACCATTCTGCTGAAACTCTTGAAGACGCTGTGCTCTCCCTGTAATTTTCACTTGCACGGCAATGTACACATTACCTCCGCAAGCATCCTTTCGATCCTCACCACTGTACGATCCAAAGCAAGTAGGTAAATCTGATCACATTCATTTTATGGTTGAAGAAATGAGATGCAGATTGGGTAAACGGCTTGCCCACGGCCACCCAGAACAAAAGACCTCAACCCTAAGGACAATCCTTTTCCCGTCTGCCTTTTAGAAGAGTGGCCATATGACAAGTCGGCCCCACCCGGGCCAGGGGCGGTACTAGCCGTGGGCCAAGGGAACTGGGTTCAGTACTGCTCTATTCAACAACAGAGTGAAGAACCAACAAGCTTCCCTTGTTCTGCCTGAAGGATGAGGGAAGGTGTTTCACTGTGTCGGTCAAGAGACTGGGAGCTGGGGGTGTCCTTGACAGACCTGTTTCTGAGAACAGTTTGTTTATCTGGACCTTGAGCCAAGTGAAAGACACCAAGAGAAACAGAGCAGGTTCAGAGCTGGGTGAATGTCCCCACACTCACTGCTACTTATGTCTAGGAGGAGTATTTTAAATGTAACAAAGAGACAACTCAGGGCTTTGCTGCAGGGACTTTGGAAGATTCAAGGAACAGCTGAGGTTTCTCTGAGCAAGTGATGGAAAGTGAAAGAGGGACTCTGAAGACAACATGGCATCTGAACGTGAAAGGAGGTTGGATTCCCTTGACTCTCAAACTCAGGAGGGCTCCTGCAGCTCCCTTACTTCTAGGCTCCAGAGGCTGTGAGTGGAAGCAGGCTGGATGAGGCTGATTGGAGGGGGATTGTCTCTGGGTTCTGGAGACAGATGAGCCCAGAGTGGGATGGAACTGGGAGAGTGGAACTGGGTTTGGTGGGAGAACATGGCAAGCTGCTCACTAGCTACAGGGCTGAGTGGGGACGCCTCTCAAGACTCAGTGTGTGCGGTGGAGTTCTGGAAAACCCAGGGTGCAGAACACAAAATCGGGTGCTTTAACATCTCACACAACATCAAGGGATACCATGCGGAGTTGGGTTTGCAGACCTAGAATGTCCAGAGCGTATCGGATAGAGATTTCTAGAGTATTTCCTAATTCGTTAACCTAGCTACGTGTGATGTGTCATCTTCTGTGTCAGTCTGGCTAGGTTACGGGACCGGTTGTTTAGCCGAACATCCATCTAGATGTTGCTGTGAAGGTTTTTTTAGATGAGATTAACACTTCAGTCAGTAGCCTTTGAGTTAATGTTAATGTAGTGGGCCTTAGTTGAAGGCTTTAAGAGCAAAGACTGAGGTTTCCTGAAAAAGAAGCAATTCTACCTCAAGATTGCAACATAGAAACCCCACCTGAGTTTCTCGTCTTTTGGCCTGCCCTGCCAAACCCAACATCGACTCTTACCTGAATTTCCAGCCTGCGGAGTTTGGATTTGTCAGAACTTGAGCCAAATTCTTCATATAAATCTCTCTCTCTCTCTGTTTCATATATGTACCTCTCTCTCTCATATATATTGTACTTTAATCAGGGAGGCAGTCATCCAAAGTGCCATAAAGAAAACAAAGCCTAGTGATAGGAGAGCCATGACTGGCTGCTGGTACCATCTCAAGAAGGTTGGTCAGGGAAAGCCTCTTGAGGAAATGACACGTGGCTGAGAACAAAGAGAGGACCCAGCTGTGTGAAGGCCAATGGGAAGAACATTCTAGAAGGAAGAAGAGCAAGGGCAAAAGTTCTTTGGTGGGGACGGGCTTGGAGTGTTGGAAGTACAGAAGGGAGTCAGGTGGCAATGAGCTCCCAGAGGTGAACCCGTTGTTCACACAGGACCTTTCAGAAGGTACAAAGTCTGATGCTATTCTCGCAGTAGAATAAGGACAGTAACACTGATTGTTTCTCCATGCTGGGTGGGATTCTAGCTGCTCTCTGGATGCTGTCGTACCCCTCCGGCAACATCATTATCCTCATTGTGCTGACAAGGAAATTGAGTAGAGGGGGAATGACCTCATCCGGGTGAAGCAGGACAAATCAGTGCGGGGTCCAGGATAGAAACCCAATTCCGTGGTCTTCAGACCCTGTGCTGTATTGAAATGTTCTCAGTTGCCATACGGAGTCACTGGACTCAGGCCAGCCTGCTGTGCTTTGGGGACATGGTGGGTGAGTTCCCAGGACCCGGAGGGTCATGCCTCCTGTAGACCTTGAGCCTAGTGGTGGTTCAGGACCCTGGTCAGGGAGCGCATTTGCCTCATGACCTGTCAGCCTGGGGAAGTCATCAGGTCGCAATGCACGTCTGGCACAGAACGAAGACCAAGCAGTGATCTTTCCTTGCCCTGAGTTGAATTTGAACTTGGCTGAGGAGGACGGATGGATGTTTTGGGGGGAGGGGGCGTGAGAGGGAAGGGAATGGGGAAGGGTTGGTCTGCAAGGCAAGCATGTAGGGGAAGGGCAAGAAAGAAAGGAGAAGGAGCAAAGCCGGGCAGGCAGGCTGCGGTCTCAGCCTTCAAAACCCCGTTCTTCTCTGATTGATACTTTTCAATTATTCCTTCCCATTTCACTGACATTTGAAATGCTTTTTTTTTTTCGGAGCGATAACTTCAAATGCTTAAGTTCCCACAGTCCTGGTAGCCCTGTTTAGCTGTAGTGGTAAATTGCTTCCTTGTACAACATAATGGCATTGACAGCCTTTTGCTAGGGAAATGAGTTCTCCAGTGGGACATGCCGATGATAAGACGTCCGGTTTTGAAATTGTATTTCTCTGTATCAGAATTAAATCTGGACTTTATATTTCTGGGCTGCCAGGCTCAGGAGCTGGCCCCCATACAGTAACCCCGAGACTGACAAGCAATGCTTACATAGGGACTCTTTCGCTTAAATTGGATCTGTGCTTTTATGCTCTCTCCTATTATTAGCTATTAAAATCTCTCAAACGGCACCCCCTCAACACCCCTTCTTTCTTCTTCTTCTTCTTCATCATGGTCTCCCCCCTCCGCTTTTAAATAGTGATAGGGTTTTCCAAACCTGAAACTCAGACAACTGCGGAGTGGGAAGGAAGAGGATTTCTCATCTCTGAGGCAATAATTCCCATCCGGAGGCTGAAAGGTGTAAAATTAACGCAAACTTAGTAAAATGCGGTATTGATTTTCTGTGATTCATAGGGGGATCTGCTTTTCATTACAATAGGGGGTCAGAGCTGAGCATATAATACAGGGAGGCTGAAAGGCTTTTGTGTGAATAACTCTTTGCAGATGGAAAAGGGGGTTTTTCCTCAGGTTCTGTCTATAAAGTCAGCTCAGAAAGGAAGGGTCCTTTCTGCTTGTTACCTGCAGACCTGTCTGCTCCCCCCAAGTCCCTGAGCATCCCACCTGTCTCCGCCACCCAGGACAGGAACAGTTCAACACCAAAGCAAACTGTCCCGCCCAGCCCCCCGATTTTCATCTGCGTGGGTTCTTGACCATGTCCTCGTGTATTTGCCTGGTTAGTACTCTTGTTAACGTGCCCTCACCAAGCTGAATAAAGGCAGTGGCCTGGAGGGTATCAGCGTATGCAATTTCATTTCAACCTGAGCATTAATTTCTCTTTTAAAATAATAGTAAAGAAAGCACAAAATAATCAGCCATGTCCGGGTAAGGATTTTTCCCTCTGCTTGTGTTCCAAGCACTCTCTTTTCATCCCTTGACCTCCCATTCTGAAATTATTCAGATTCCTGGCTGCCGCTTCTTCTCGGAAGACGTCGTTATTTGGCATTTAATGGGGAGGGGTTCCTGAGAAATCTAATGCCCTCCGTGAATCTGGTTTCATGTTGTTGAGATCCTTTCACCGGGCAGGCAGTGTGGGGTTGTTCTCATGGAAATGATGGTCAAGGTTACAACACCTGGAAAAGCAACCAAGGGAGAGGGAGCCTCAGGAGCAGCTGCTCAGCAGACCTTGAACGGGCTCCCTGCTGAGAGGTGGGGGCAGCACGGTGTCGGGGAGTCCCCTGGCCCCGTCCAGAGTTCAGGTTCCTTCAGAAGCGGGCTCCTGTCATCTGGAGGCGTGCGCATCCCTTCTCCAGGGTGTGGAGGAGATGCTGCAATTCGACCAGAATGTAACTTTATAGCTTGTGTGTTTCCTAAATGTCATTAATAATCAGGAACGTTGAATACAGAAGGGCAAGTTAAATCCTGTCATTGAAACAGCAAACAGCTTTAGTCAAATGTATTGGCAAAGGATTAAAAATGCATCAAGCATGTATTTGTCTTCTCTATGGGAAGCCCTTATTAATAGTCTGAAGAGTGGAAAGCTTTGCCCTTATACAATCAGCCCTGTAGTCGTTTCTTTAAAAATATGTTTTAATGTGTGAAATTGCAGGATGCCAACGTTGCCATTAAAACCCCTCTCCAGTTCCAATAATTTCTCCACTTACATTCCTTCCCCTTCCCCTCCCCCCTTCTAAAAGATTCTCCTTCTTCCAAATCCTATTTCCAAGTGGCCGGAGCAGGAATGCAGGGTTACCAGGAAGGCAAACACACAGCTCCTGCCTCTAGTTTTGCTGGCTGTGTCCACAGAGGGGGGCGGTCCTGCTGCTCCTGGGGGACCCTGTTCACTAGCCAAGTGCGAGAACACGTTCCCTCCGGGGAATTTAGACTCCAGTGTTTGTAGCAGAAAGAGCACGATCTAGTCTCCACTCTGTCTTGTCGTTACTTGGGTATCTCCTACATACCGGAAGGTGTGTATGTGATGGTTCTGCTTATTTCTCGCAAAACTGGTATTGATGGGGTCACAGAGGTGAAGCAGCACGCCCCAGGTCAAGAGTGAACACAGATCAGAGCCCAGCTTGCATCTGTCTGATGTCTCAGCTGCCTGCCTGCCTTCATCTGTCCTCTCTTCCTCCCTCTTTCCCTCCCTCCTTTCTTTTCTTCTTTTTCACTCTCTTTCCTTCTTCCTTCCTTCCTCCTTCCTCCTCCCTCCCTCCCTTCCTTCCCTCCTCCCTCCCTCTCTCCTCCCGTCCTTCCTTCCTTCCTTTCTTCCTGTTGCGGTTCAGTCTAGTTATTCAATAGACACTTTCTGAGCACCTATTGTGTGCTAGGGTCCAAAATGAGTGAGATGCTGTGTCTGCTTTCAGAGACCCGACTTCTTTGCCATTCACACAACCGTAGGAGCCCTATGGCTGGCTATGGGTTTCCACTTTCCATCCTTTTCCAGACCCACATGCTCCAACACCATGACCTGGAGAGAAATGGGAAGTATGTGAAAACATCATGCCTTACCCCGTCCTTCTTGAATTTCTACGGGTTCCCAGCACAATGGGTGACAGCCACAATACTTCAGCACTCTTCCTCCTATCTTTCTTTGCCTTGTGTTTTAGATTCAGTGCTCATGCGCCATATTGTCAACACTCCCGCTCATGGACTACTATTGTCGCACGCACGCACACACTCAAGGAAAAAAAATCAATATAATTTGAATTTCTCTTCCCCAGCCCAGTCTTTGGTAAATTGTTGTGGAGAGCTATTGATCTCTTATTGCGATGTGATTTTTAAATAGCATTAAGGTAAACATAGTCTTATTGTGTTCATTTTACCGGATAACACTTATCTAGACAAAAGGAGACACGCAGCAGCCGGGGCTCCTCAGCTTACCTCCAGGAAAGATACAGTGAATCACCTCCAATAAAAACAAAGCAAAACAGAAAGCTCTCCATGCTGAACGGAACGGGAAATTGCTCTCCTGTCACTAATTTTGATTGAATTGAGTCGGCAATCTCAGAACTGGTTCACTGATACGACAATAGAAAACATTTAACTATTTCTTACACTTTTATACGTGGAACGTGGGTTTTCAGAGCGAAGGATGTGTGTGTTCAAGGCTCGGACCCACACAGACGAGAGGTTGCCTGGGACTTGGATCCTGGGACTTGGAGAAGCGAGATGCTGTCTAGGAGAGCGCTCGGGGGCCATTGGAGGTGTGGACTTGATTGGCCCTTGCCACTGGGGAAGACTGGGTTCCAGAGTTAGTGATGTTAATGACCATGCTCGCTGACATTCACTGAGGGCTTTTGGTGGATCATTATATGACCCATTTCATTAAATCCTCACGACATCACCATGATGGCTCTGCTTTAATGATCCCCACGTCTTACAGGTGACAGAACTCAACTGTTGCCAGACCTGCTTAAGACCAGTCTGGGATCAGAAGAGCTCTGGACCAGGAAACAAGAAACTCTGTTCTGGCTCTGGCTTCAATGATGGACTTGCCTGCAATTCCCAGATCCTATTTACCAAAATCTAAGTTAGTCAGGGTTCTCCAGAGAAACAGAAACAGTAGGACGAACCAACATGTATACCACGTAGGCTAGCAGGCTGCAAGCCCAGGGAAGAAATCATGTTGCAGTTCAAGTCTGAGGGCCATCTGCTGGCGGAATTCCTTCTTGCTCAGGGGAGCTCAGTCTTTTAGCTCTTAAGGCCTTAACTGATTAGATGTGGCCCACCCACGTCATGAAGGATAATTCTGCTTCACTCAACTACTGACTTAAGTACTAATCCCATCTTAAAAAGTACCTTCACAGCAACAGCTAGACTGGTAGTGGGCCAGATCTCTGGGTACCATGGCCAAGCCATAAAATTAACCTGTAAAACTAATCATCCCATATGTTTTTTTTCTGAATATTGGTCTCCTCCTTCATAAAGTGGGGAAAGAACCACCAACCCCGCTGCCCGGCAGTGACAGTCCAATGAATCTATGCTTGTGAGATGCCCCACACTCAGTAAATGCAGACTGCCTCCCACTTCCCTCCTGGAATCACAATTTCCCCAACAGTAGGTGTTGACCAACTTCATCTGTAAAGGCCAGAGGGTAAATACTGTAGGCTTTGTGGGCCATCATGGCCTCTGCCCCAACTGTTCAACCGTGTCCTCGCAGCGTGGAAGCAACCAATGACAAGACCTGGACAAGTGGGTGTGGCCATGCACCAACAAAACTTTCTGGCGGTGACTGAAATGTGAACTTCGTATAATTTTTATGAATCATAAGATCCTGTTCTTTTGATTTTTTTTTTTCGACCATTAAGAAACATGCAACCATTCTTGGCTCACGGGCTATACCCAAGTAATGGGAACCCAGATGAGGTCTGTGGGCCATGGTTTGCTAAGCCCTCTACTGGACTCTGAGGCCCTTGAGGGCAGGAACCAGGTATTCCTGGTATCCCCAGGATCCCCAACACATTTCCTGTGCAGAGCATCTATGCAGCAAATAAAATATCTACTGTGGAATGGAGATTACAATCCTTGATCTCTCTATCCCTCAGGTGGGGGGGGGGTGACGCCACCGAGGCCACATCATGACACAGGGTCAGCACTGGCTGCTCACTGCTTCCAGCTTTTGTCACCTCTCGGTTCTCTAAGGGGACCTGCTGATGTTCTTTGTGGCAACGATCATGGGATGGCCAATAATAAGGGAAAAAAACCAGTGATCTAAAACCCATTTGGTTGAGTCACTCACTTACTGTTTATTAATTTATTAACAATTTTACACTTCCACCCCCGCAACATGCACAGAGGCAAACTTTGTTTTTCCTGGTTCCCCGGGGAGCCTTCATTTCGGGGGTGGCCTGAGGAGAGACCAGCGAACTAGGCGGTGTAGTCTATTATAGCACAGCTGTTCGTCAATTAGGACTCAGAAATGAGTCCCGCTGTTTTACGGTGGCGTGATGTGCCTCGTGTTGTCAGCAGGCGCCACGAGACGGGACTGCGGCTCCCATTTCTCTCCTTCTAGCTTTCGCAGACGCCGGCCCGGAGGGCACCGGGTTCCCACGCTCCGGCTCCTCCCCTGCTCTCAGCTCTGCCGCGTCCAGCCCCAACCGCAGCCAGGGGGCACCGCCGCCTCCCCGTGAAGTCCAAAACCTGATCTGCACCCCCAGGGGGTGCTGGGAAGCCAAGGTCACCCTGGGTCCCCCACAGATGCAGCTCGAATAGTAGAGTGTCCTTGGTTTGACCCAAATGAGGCTTCCGCTGGGATCCCTTATGTTCCAAGCAGCCTCCCCTCGTGCTCCCCGCAAAGAAGAAGTAGGCTGTGGATTCAGAAAGTCTAAACTTTAAATACCATTTACACCCACTCCCGTTTCCTACCACAGATTAAAGTGAACATCGGAAAGAGTACCGACTACAACCGAACAAAGAGTTCTCAATCTCTTAGTGCAAGTCTCGCTTATTTTTACTTCTATAATATTTAGAATAGTATTTTCCAAGGTCATGTGTGAGTTGGTCCCCCCTCCCTGTCAGCGTCAGCTCATGCAAAGACACTCCAGGGCCTTTGCACTGTCTTCTTTGCCTCCTTTGGTCTTCCCTTAAAGGTCACCTCTTCTGAGAGACCTGCTCAGGTCATGCTGTCTCAAGGCATTCTCCCTCTAATCACATGGTCCTGTTTCTTTGTACAATTTCTGGTTCTTTGGTTTGTCCTGTCTGTGTCCCGTCACCCTCTGCTTTTGTGTAAAAATCCATAGAAGCTTGGCACAAAGTAGAAGCTCAATAAACCCTTGTTGACAAGTTGACCGGAATGTGTGACTGCAGAATGAACATCTCAGTCTGGGAACTGCCCTGGAATGGCGGTCAGAGCTCTGGGATTCAAGACATGGTCACTGTGGTCTGGGGCCAGTCACTCAGCTTTTGGGCATTGACCCCTATGGCTGAGGAACAAGGACAGTGATGGAACATTCCCTTTAGGAGAACTGGGACAGTTAACTGTTACAAAGGTTTTGAACTACCAGTCACTGGGGACACTGCCAGCTCCTGGCAGGCAGGGACGGAGGGAGACTCAGCTTTGTCCCTGTACCATGTGGCAGAATCCCTGTTCACTTTCCGTAGTCACCATTGAGTAGAAAGCAGGTGTGGGCCCATGTAAGCCAACACAAAGGAATTGAGAATGAAAGAATCATTTGCTGGAAGAGAGACTGTCAGCTTTCCCGTGTTGTGGACCGAATTTTGTCCCCACAAAATTCAGATGCTGGGGTGCTAACCCCTATTATTTCAAGAATGGGACTGTGTTTGGAGATAGGGCCCTTAGTGGGTGCTTCCTATGGGGCAGGCCTTAATCTGTCTGGCGGTGTCCTTGGAGAGGAGGAGAAGGTAGCCAGCTATAAACCAAGGAGGGAGGCTTCAGAAGAAACCAGTCCTTGCTTCCCCTTGATCCCTGAGATCCAGGCTCTAGAACCATGAGAATAAGTTTTTGCTGTGTGAGCCCCCCCAATCAGTGAAGCTTCATATGGAGGCCCCAGACAGCCCCTTTCCAACAGAAACACAGCTCGGGTTGATGGAAACCTGACCTCATTCCAGGCACCACGAGAAGTGCATTATAGCAAAGATGTCCTGGCATGTCCCAGCAACTTAGAAAGGCGGCCCTTATCATCCCCACTTGCAAGATGTAGGCCATGAGGCAGAGAGGGGGTGAATGGCCTGCCCACAGGTGCATAGCCGGGATGAGGCCATGCCTACGCAGAGCAGAGGTTAAGGGGAGAGGCTCCGAGAAGGACCTCCGGGTCTGCAGCTGGGCTCTATCCTTTGTTAACTATGGGGTCTTGGCATGGCCGCTTAGCCACAGTTGCAGGGTCTCTGTCTTTCAGTGGGGTGAACAACAGTGGTGCCCACTGCTTAGAGCAGCCGAGTGGCTTCCAGGAGACAATGCCCTCCGAGGGTTTTCTTAGCACAGCAAGTGCCGCGGGAAGAGCTCTTAACTCGTGGGCACTGTTCACAGCTCTTGGACCAGGTTGCCCAGACTCGAGACCCGCCCTCTTCCTCTGCCCCCGGCCCCGGGGTTGGAGGCTCTGGGGTGGGTGAGCCACGGAGCCCTGCAGCCAGGTGCATGGTCCACTGAAGGGGAGCTGGCCTCCAGCAGCAAAGCTCCTGGTTTGAACCCCTCTCTGAGCCCTTGGGACTATGGCTGTGCCTTTCAAGGACCTTTTCTTCCACCTCGGCTGCTGTAGAACAAATAAGAAGCCTGCCATGGCAGCCAGTCTCTTCCTTAATTAAGCAGCACAAATGTCAAAAAGGTGTGAAAGCAGGACTCCATGTGCATAATCTAGCTCAGGAGATCAAGAACAAATCTTACGTTGCAATGTGAATGCCCCCTCCCCCCTTTTTTGGGCTGTGATGAAATTATTGTCATAAGACGTTAAAGCAGCAAAGCCCGTGGGCACATGAGGGTCCTGAGGAGTTGTGGAACCCAGTCACTCCCTTGTCCTGGCGTCCAACGCATGCGCCGCCTCCTGACTCTGCAGCTCTCGGTGTCTCAGTTTCCACATCTGTGTAATGGGATTTGGAACAGAACCTATCTCCTGGGTGGTTGGTCAGTCCAAGAGATGTGATACACAGAAAGCACTCAGCATAGCATCGGCTTAAGAGCCAAGAGCTATGGTCTGACAGTTCTTACCGTTATTATTATGTTAATTCTCCATTATGCCCTCCACCTGCTCCTGCCCCCTTAACTTGGACCATCCCAGCCCTTTCTGCACCTGGCTCTATGGACTCCATTCTCGCACGGATATTTGCCCCTTGTGCAATGCGTTGCTGTGAGTAGACAGAATTGGTAGGCTGGTGGACTAGTGAGTAGCCATCCCCCACCCTCCAGCCATTGTGGCCTCCTCCGTGGAGCCTCTCCCGAGTGTTTGCAGCTTCTGTACTTTGTCTTGTGGGGCTCTCCTAAGGCCTTGTAAAGGGAGTCCTCATCCCCGTTTTATGCATAGGAAAACCGAGGCCCACAGAGATGGATTTGTCCGAGGCCACAAACCTTCAAGGTCACAGGTGTCAAACTGAGGGTTCTGTGGCCTCCAGGTTTCCCTGGTTTACCCCTTTCTCCCCACACCTGTCATGTTATATTCAAAGTTTTTGTCTAGTGGTCATTGATCCAACCACATACTGAATCCTTTGCGGTGGTCGGAATCTACCCACCCTTGTATCCCTGGCAGGACACCTAGCGTGACACCTGGCACAGACAGATGCTTGATAAATCCATGGTGAGTGAGTGAGAGGAAGAATAAATGGTGCATGCCGATAACCAAGGGGTCAGATGCGAAGGAAGCTCGGAGCTCTCCCGTGGCTCCCAAAACTCTGAGTCGCATCATTCATGGAAATTTCTTCCTGTCAAAATCATGTTAGGAAAATATGGCAGCAAGTAATATTGTGTGATGGTTGATATAATACGCAGTTGCCATAGCTGCTTACTGAGACATGAACTTAAACATTACAGAAGTTGGTCAAAGATGTGTATCCAGGGAATTCCAGGTCGGTCTCAGAGTGGACCAACCTGAGTAGCATATCGGCCCTGCGGCGAGCTACTGAAACAGAGAAGGTGGGAGGGCAGAGCAGACCTGTGCCTGGTCCTCCTCAGTTGCCTGCTGGTCCCGAAACTTTCATCAAGTTACCGGACCTCGGTTTCTGCATCTGTGGAATGGGGACAATGTAAAATGGGGCTGTGTGTGGTCGGGACCATGACTGTGTCATGGAGAACCCAACTTGAATCAGTCTCCTCTTCCTCCCTTTGTAATTTATGAGCTTGAGTTCAGTGTTCCCACTTGGACAGTTCAGGCACTGTGAGCCCATTTTTCAACCCCAAATCTTTGTCTGTTACCATCTGTGGCAGCATCGACAAACATTTGCTGAACATCTGCCTTGTTGCATTGCCATGCCCGGTGCCCCAGACAGCCCTGCTCAATGCTGCAGGGTTGGGAGAGATGACAGGGGCTCTTGGAGCTCTCGGGACAGCGCCATCCCTTCTAGCTGGTGTTTAACTCAGCCCGGAATGGCTGGCGCTCCGTGGGCAGAGAAGGAAAGAGTCACTAATAGGGATGGGGAAACAGATGACATGTGGGGGTCCCCAAGGAGAAGATGCAAAGCACATGTGGGGGTCTTCCGTAGACAGTGCACTGGGCCAGGGGCTGTGCCCGAGAAGAGGAGGTGGAGGGCGTACCCTGCTGAGTACCACGTGGCCAGGAAGTTGTCATGACGTCCTTCCTTCCTCCCTGCTGTCTGCCCTTCCTTTCTCTGTCTTCCCTAATTCTCTCTCGCCCCTTACCAATTTCAGAAAGACAGAGAGTAAGCTAAGACTGAAGTTGGAGGATAGAAAAGACAGATCTCCGTGGGGTTCTATGTGGCTGTGGGAAATAGAAGAGGTCAAATCAGAAAAGGATTGAAATATCAGTACATTTTCCAAATCCTGAAACGAAGTGTGAGTCTGTAAAGGACAAAAGACAGGATACTCTGTCCTAACCAACACCCATCTCCTACTTTATTTCTGTTGCTGCCTTGGGATGGCTGTGACACAAGTATAAATTCCAGTACTCAGCCGGCGAGCATCTGATTTCTCCCAGATTTGGCTTAAAGGCAACGAGAATGCTCTGTTATCTATTATCCATCTATCTATCTATCTATAGACTGTCTTTCTATCCTCCCATCTGTCCATCTGTCCGTCCATTCGTCCATCCATCCGTCCGTCCGTCATCCATCCGTCAGCATGCAAGAGGGACAGGGACAAGTAGTTACTGGTATAGAGTTAATGAGGTCATATAGACTTGGGGATGAATTCTACCGTCCAGGGACTATTTTTCTGGGCAAGTCACCTCATCGTTTAGAGGCAGCTTTGTTATCTGTCAACGAGGGCTGATGGAACCTGCCTTGCAAAGTTGTTAAATGTCATCCCCAAGTCACTTTCCCCAATTGCTTCCCTGGTGATTGGATGGGAACTTCTTCTCATGAAGCTGCATGTGGAAGGCAGGACTTCATCACCAAAGGGTTATTTGCGTAGCTTTCCTGGCCAAGAACAGGGCAGGACTGCACTGGCCCTGGCCCTTGGAAGTTAGAGATGAGATCCTGTGGAGAACCTTCTCCTGTTTCCTGAAGCCCAGCTTTCCTGGGCTGCCTCATTCCACCACAGGCCAGATGTGGCTTTGGGGTGAAGTGTGTGATGGCTGCCTGGGGGGCATGCACAGCCGTGGGATGGGGTGACCAGCGAGCCCCCCAGGAGAGGTTTGTGGGGGGGCTATTCTCTACAGTGGTGGGGTGCTCAGAGACAGAACCCCACGTACATTATCTCCCGGCAGCCTGGGGGGCCCTTCCCTTTGTTGTTCCAGATAAGGAATCTTAGTGGGCTGAGATGGGCAAATAATGTGCCTGAGGTCACACCACCAGTGGGTGGACACACAGGTTGGCAGGACGTTCAGAACTAGGAGGCCAGCCCTGCAGCTCAGCTGACCCAGCCCCACCTCTATTTCGATTTCAGAGGGGAAACCTCTACCTTCAACCCCAACCCATGGAATGGGTACATCCTGAACAAGAAAATGGCCAACAGGTGCTGGAGATTCACTCTGTCGGTCTGGCCAGAGCTGCACATCTGTGTGTCCCCAGGGATGGTCCGGGGACACAGCAAGTGGGATGAAGCCTCCTCAGGGCACCCTCAACATGAGGGACAGTAAGCAGGTTGAAAAACCTCCTTCCGGGAGGCCAGATGTCTTCATTTTAAAGAACAAGACTTCATTCTGAGACAATCCATGCCTGACTTAGAATTTGGTCCACAAACTCCTTTATTTTATGAAAGGAGAGAGATCGTAGGTGGTACTAGGGTTTTGTTTTAAAGTTTTGGCCGAAAGCTGGCAACTCTGTTGATTCTTCTGTCTGTCTGTCTATCTAATCTATCTGTCAATCATCTACCTATTATCTATCTATCTGTCTCTCTATCTATCTATCTCCTTAACTGTCTGTCTTTCATTTTAAAAGGTCCTGCTTTGGGACACCCACAGATCTGGGCTCTACTGCTCTCTATATCATCTCAAGGAAGTTCTGTGACTTAGAAGCTCCCAGTGCTCTCCAGGGGGTACTGATCAGGCACAGCTCAGGCAGCCCCTGAGGCCTTGCTGTCTTGCTCTGCCCCTTTGTAGCTGTGTGACCGTGTGTAAGTGGTTGCCCCTCTCAGAGCCTCCAACTGGACTCACTGAGGCTGATGTGCAATGGTCACTGTGAGGCCTCGGAGTCAGAGTCAATGGGCCAGGAGGGCCTGGACTCACAGGGAGCCAACCCTCTGGGCTGGACCTCATTCACTCGTTCATTCATCAGCAGACTTAACAAAGCCCATGGGCCATTTCCTGTGGACCAGTGCCTGCATGAGGGTGCAGAAACGAACAGTCCAGCCTTCAGCTTTTCAGTCTAGCAGGGATCCCAGTAAGTACAGAGCCGATCTGCTCCTCGGGTGGGATGAAGAGGGAGCCTTCTGGGGGGAGGGTGGCCCGCAGGATGCCGCCAGGGCACAGGGAGCTGGAGTGGGGGAGGAGCAGCTCACCCATCCTGGGGTATGGGTGCTGGAGGGGTGCAGCCCAGCCGACGGGGAGGACTTCTGTCTCCCAATGGGAGATGCTCAGGAGCCTCAGGGACAGATTCCTGGGGAGACCAGGAATTTAAACCCCAGAGACAATGTGAATGTGAGATTTCTTGGAACAACAGATGGACGAGGGGCATTTTTTTAGAGCAGCAGAATGGATGGGGAGGTCATGCCTCTCGGAGGGTCTCAGTAACAGAAGGTCTGAGTTCAGAAGGTCCCTCTCGGGGTCTGGAGCGCCTTCTCAGAGTTGATTTCCTCTGATGGGCAGGACAGGCCCGCAAGGTGGATGCCATTACCTCCACCACATAGGGAGACCTGGGGACTTAGAGGAGATGTCTTGCTCAAGGCCAGCAGGCGGGTTGGTGGCAACAGGACCCCGGACTTCAGGTCTAGGTCTGGTCTGCCAACTCTTCCTCCCAAACGCTTGGGACGCCATAATCACCTTTCCCATTTTCTCTCCCTGACATCAGCTGGCTTTAGAAGGATGGGTCAGCTAGTGTCCCATGACTGTAAGGGACCCCGACTTCTCTCTGGGGGCTCTGCCCTGTCTTCAGCCACCGTGAAATTGGCAGCCTTCCTGGTGGTGCCAATGCTCTACTCCCCACTCCCTCCCCAGTTCGTTGGAGGGGGCACCTTCTGAAAAATCATTTTAGAAGGTGCTTTGGGGGAAAAATGGGGTGTGTTGACTCCCACAGTGTTTGAAAGGCCGGCATCTGGGGGAAATTCATTATTTATATTCTGCTGAGAGAGTCTGTGGTTATGTTTTTCTCCAGTGAAAACATTTGCTAAAAAGCCCAACAAATCAGAAAGAAGAAACTTCACTTTGGAAAAAAAAAAAAAAAAAAAGGAAAATCATTTAGCCTCTGAAGTCGGACTCTGATGAATTTTCTGGGTTAAATCTTTTGGAGCTGGGGAACAGACCACCCTCCCAGCCTGCCTGTGCAGACTTACAGTTAAATGGATACTGCCCTGTGTTGGTTTTGTTGTTGGGTATACAGGATCTTTTTTTTTTTAAGGATATAAATTCCAACCATGTTTTGTGTGAAGGGTCTCGGTGCATACTGACATTGTGAGTGTCAGCCTCAGATCACTTTAATCAGAGAGTGGATATGCATGATAAAACGGATAAGGGACTTTAATCAAAAAATCCGCTGGCCTGGAAACGTGCCTCACTCCGCCAAACACACTTCATCCCACTTTTCTTGTGCCCCTGCCAAGATTCTATTTCATGAATATGCATTGGGCATGATATTACATTAAAATGTGACATTGGTGTATGGTGTGGAGGATTTAGAATCCCCCCATAGATATGTATATATCTGTATACACACACACACACACACACACACGCACACGTGCGCATTGATTCGTACGTCTGTGTGTGTGTGTATACATGTATGTATATTCTTCTGCAAAGTTTTAGTCAATTGGACATTAACGTCCAATTGTGATTTTTTCCCCCCAAAGCTTATTTGCGAACTGAATATTGGATTTATAACCTGGCTCATCCCCGGACGAAACTCATAGCGACAGTAGGCAGGGGCTTTATTTCGACTCTACCCAGGGGTGCACTATCCAGCTTCCAGCAAGGGTTACATCTTTCCATATAAAGGGCCCCTTTGTGAGAGAGGGCACAGGTGGGCGATTCCGTGGTTTGTTTCTATTTCGAGGCATTAATTCTGGTGTGGGGAGTGGGGGAGCTGTGGGCTTCTCCCGGTGCAGCGACACCACACGCCTCTTAGACATGGGGCAGGGGGCGGGTGCAGGAGCCCCGGTGAAAATGCACGTGGCCGCCTTCCCGGGGAGCAGCTCTGGGGTTCACTGTCTGTGCGCGTTGGAGATCCATGAGCTCTAGCTGATCGGGCCCCTTCAGCACCCAACCCTCCTCGCTGCCTGCTGGGTTTTTTCCTCCATCTAGACAGAGGCTGCGAATTTGGAGAATTTATCTGAAATAGTACCGTGCCGTGCAAAACAAGCACCCTGCGTAAGGAAGGAGCTCGGTGCGGAAGAGAGATGGTTGTACCGTCAGATCTTGTTTGATACCTTGCGGAATCTCTCCCGTGGAAAAATGCCGGGTGGCGTTTGGCAAGCACGGAATCATCTGAAAGAATCAGGGGTTGAATGGCTCCCTAATACTATTTGCATAGAAATGGGCTGGTGTTCTGACTCCCCAAGGGGCTGGGTGTTCCTCCAGCCTCTGGTGGGGGTAGGGGCAATTGGAGGCCAGTAGCTAGTGCTGGTACCTAGCACGCATTTTGGTGGTATAGACAATTGCCTAGGCGGGGGGATTTTTCTGGGCCCTAGGGTCACCCGGGGTCATAAGGCTGCTGCTCTTGCCCACTGAAAATGTCTTTCACGAGGAACCGTTATGGAGATTGTGCAGTGGTTTGACTATTGTCCCCAGATTCCTGTCCATCTGGAACCTTAGAATGTGACTTATATGGAAGTAGGGTCTTTGTGGATATCATTTGTTAGGGAGCTGGAAATGTGCCTGGTTTGTGGACCTTTGTTAGGACGGCCCCAGGAAATTAATGCAGGTCATATAGTAAAGGGTTCCTGAAAACCCCTGGCCCCAAAGAAAACCCTACAGGTCAATCCCCAGTCCCCACTGTGCAGCAGCGGGGCTTCCGCTGTGTTGGTCTCATCTGCAGGTTGAAGTCCAGCCCTGCCTTGGCGCTGGCGGGGTGAGCTCGCAGGACGAGGGAGGTGAAGGCTGCTCAGAGTGGAAACCCAGCGGGGGCCCTCGTGCCCAGAGAGGAGGCGGTGGCTTGGCAGCTCCCCTTCCATCAGAAAACCGGGGTGCTGCCCGTGGCTCAAACCCTTGAGACTGGACCTGGAGCCATACCCAGTGTCTGGGACTTCGTGCGAAGGAGCTTCCAGGAGCCGGACAGGTGCGGGCTTCCAACACAAAGACTTGGCAGGAGCCAAGGTCAGCCCCACAATCACAGCTGCTGTCCAGTCAATGCTGCTCTGCTCAGAAGGCTCTGGCACTGGCTGTTCAGTACCTGCCCTTTCCTTTCCAGGCCAGCAGCTTTAAAGAGTGAAGATTGTACCTGATGAAAAATTGAGGAAATGGTGGCGTCACCCTCAGTCAAAGAGTGTGGGGTCCTTAGAGTCATGGAAGCAGAAGGGCCCTGTGGGATGATCATAGAGGGGTTCACGTCGACAGCCCAGGATGGGGCAATGATGGCTGGGTCACGCTGAGCAGGTCCCTTCCTCTCTCTGAACCTTACTTTGATCATTTGAAAAATGTGGGTAAAATCATAACCAGCACAGGGCTGATGGGGGGGACCAAATTAAATGAGATAACTCATATGAACAGTCTATAAACTATGAAGTTCAACATGAAATTAATATTATTATCCTTTGGGGATTATTTCTCCTCCCTTCCTTCCTTCCTTCCTTCCTTTCCTCCCTCCTTCTTCCCTCCCTCCCTTCCTGGCTTCCTGCCTTCCTTCCTCTTTCTTTTTCAGCTCTGCTGATGTGGGGTCCCAGTAGTGTGTTCCCTTTCTGGACAAAAGCATGCATAGTGTCTGGCTGGAGAAAGGCATCATTCAAGGCTAGGAGTCTTGGGAAAACTTCTTTGACAATTAATAGACATATATTGATTCCAGGGCACTTTGCCTGCCGCCAACATATCCAAATTGCTTCTCTATAAAAACTAAAATCAGCAATCTTGGACCTTCTTTGGTCACTGATGACTTCTGGTGACATCAGAATGACTGACAGACCAGTGGAGCCTGCATCCAGGGACCCCCAAGAATGAGACCTGTGGGTCACCTTCGAATACTGGAAGTCACAGATTGCAGTTTGGGCCCTACTGGGATGAGAAGCAGGGTTCTTTGTGGTGGGGACTGAAGTCGTAGAGGTTCTCTCCTATTTGGCCCCTAAGCTGCTATTTCTTACGAAGCTGCCACAACATCCTGAAATCAAGCCAGAGAAGTATTGTGGTGCTCCGGAAGCTGGACTGCTGCTCCCAAGGGCTGTGATAGCCCAGTGGGGGAGGGATGGTGTTAGGATCGTCAGCACGGATGAGAGCCAACTTGGAGGTACAGCTGGCTGCCATGGACCCAGCCCCAGGGCCTGCATTCTAGGCTCTGCTGCTCACAGGGCGTGAGACCTTGCCACACCACACACTGCCCAGGGCCTCAGTCTTCCCCTCCACAAGATGGGCCTAGCCCCACATCCTAGGAAATTTGTGAGGACCAGAAGGGACTCTTTATAAGCAAAATGGACCTTGAACAATTAGGGAGCTACAGCAAATGCTGTTGTGTGCCTATGTAACTCAGTTGCCTATCCATTCCCTATAAGAATGGTGGTGATTTTAGGAAAGTTCCTACGATCTTAAGTAACTAATTTTCTTGGAAAAATTCCATGTGTTGTAATTTTAGCTCAAAAGGCAAACCTGATTGTGGGATGTAGTTGATGATAGTTGGCAAACACAGATGTCACCGTGTACACCTGTGCCTCCAGAAATGAACCTTGTGTTCAGGGTGTGACGATCAGGCTCTTAACTTGGTGAATCATCTTGAGCCAGATGGGAAGGGGCTCAGGCAAGGTGGGGACGGTTCTTCTCATACCAACCATCATCACGACTCAGATCCAAATCTCCCAACTCTGGAACCCAGGGGTCGGGGCCGGGGGAAGAATATTCCGCGTGCGTTTCTGACATGCCCGGTGATAATGAATCCTTTTGAATTTGCTTATGTCACGTTGATGACTCACATTGGGTTAGATCATGTCATGTTTCATTATTCTAGAATTCATAAGACCTAGTAGAATCCTGGCAGGAATTTGGGAATTAGAAAAAAAATAAAACTCACAACCCCACACCTATAGTATATTTTTCTTATCTGGTCCCCACTGAGGTTTCAGTGAGAAAGCTCCCCCCTGTGACTTTGTGTTATTAATTAGGATGGCTGGTTATCTGCGAGAAGCAGATAGTTCTAAGATACAGGCACACAGTATGGGAACGGAAGTATCTGGGGACTCACTCTACTTGAAGAAATAGAACCATACTTGAAAGTTGCATTATGTGGTGAGGAAAAATGCATCTAAAAATAACTCACTGGTCTGATTTTTCCCCCCTTTCCTATATGGTGGCGATTTATTTTGTCTTTAGCTTTTCAATGTTTTGGGGTCCTCTAGACACAGGCATCATGTTGACTTTCCTCTTTTCTCACTGGCGTTGCCGAGCCATTAAAAAAAAATTATTTTATTGTGACAAAAATAGTTAACACGAGGTCCTACAGCTATTTAAGAGCGTGATATGGTGTTGCTGTCTATAGGCCCAGAGATGTCCGCCCATCCCTAGAACGTACTCGTCTTACGGGAGCTGCAAGATGAACAGATCCCCCATGCCCTCCCCACGCCCCCAGCCCCGGGCTGCCTTCATTCTAGTCTTGGCTTCTACGATCGCCTCTATGCATGCATCCAGCAGTGGACACGGGGGCAGTTTCCACATTGTGGCTGTTGTGCATGGATGGTGCTGTCATCAGCATGGGAGCGTGGGTTTCTCTTAAAGATCCTGATTTCAATTTTTTTGATTCAATTTTTTTTGGATAAATACCCAGAAGTGGGACTGCCGGAATATATGGTAGTTCCACTTTTTGTACTTTGAGGAACCCCCATGCTTTTGCCCATGCACCTGCAGCCATTTCTTTTTTTAAGGAAAAAAAAAAACAACAACAAAACTCTATCAGCTAGAGGTCTTTGTCTCTGCTGTGCTTTGCAGAGGGTTTGGGTTGGATGCCAATAAGAAATAAAGAAAATGACCCAAAATAATTAAAAAATAACGACCCTATTTTCCTGTAGGAATGACCAGTCCGCTCGTATAGAAGAGGTGGTGTTGCTGGTCTGGGTGGGTTTCAGGAAGGGAACATAGTAGAGTTAGGTTGTCCCCTAATTTCTGCCCCCCGATCAGCACTGATTATTAAATCTTGCCCACACGTTCTGATTCTCTGGAGGGATCAGGGAGCTGTGATTGCTGTTCCCTGTCGGGCTACCTGAGGTTATGTAGCTGGAGCCTCTGTGTGTGGAGGTTTCTGGATGGCGTACTCCCCTTCGCATGATGCCGGAAGGCCAGGCCCCCACAGCGTGCACAGTCTGGCCGCTCCCATGTCCTTCCTCCCTGAAGGGGTTTGGTAGAGGAAGCGTGTACACAGGAGCATGGGAGCGTGGGTTTCTCTTAAAGATCCTGATTTCAATTTTTTTGATTCAATTTTTTTTGGATAAATACCCAGAAGTGGGACTGCCGGAATATATGGTAGTTCCACTTTTTGTACTTTGAGGAACCCCCATGCTTTTGCCCATGCACCTGCAGCCATTTCTTTTTTTAAGGAAAAAAAAAAACAACAACAAAACTCTATCAGCTAGAGGTCTTTGTCTCTGCTGTGCTTTGCAGAGGGTTTGGGTTGGATGCCAATAAGAAATAAAGAAAATGACCCAAAATAATTAAAAAATAACGACCCTATTTTCCTGTAGGAATGACCAGTCCGCTCGTATAGAAGAGGTGGTGTTGCTGGTCTGGGTGGGTTTCAGGAAGGGAACATAGTAGAGTTAGGTTGTCCCCTAATTTCTGCCCCCCGATCAGCACTGATTATTAAATCTTGCCCACACGTTCTGATTCTCTGGAGGGATCAGGGAGCTGTGATTGCTGTTCCCTGTCGGGCTACCTGAGGTTATGTAGCTGGAGCCTCTGTGTGTGGAGGTTTCTGGATGGCGTACTCCCCTTCGCATGATGCCGGAAGGCCAGGCCCCCACAGCGTGCACAGTCTGGCCGCTCCCATGTCCTTCCTCCCTGAAGGGGTTTGGTAGAGGAAGCGTGTACACAGGAGCCATCGCCAAGATGGCGGGCGCTGCCACCCCTGTGCTGTGGGCTGTCCCAGAAAGCAGTGGGACATTGCAGGTGAGGTGTGTATGACTAGCCCTGACCAGTCTGAGACGACAATGTCCCCAGAGGCCTGCCTGTCTCACCCACCCCAGTACGGCTGAGGAGGGTTGGAATGGGGTTTGGTCTGTGCCAGAGGAAAGCTTGGCCATGCGCGCTGATCTTTTCAGGCCTGGGGGGACTCTGCAGAGGGGACAAGAGGAGGGGGTAGCATTAAGACAGCAGAAGTTTTCTCTCTAACTTTGTTGGTATGGTTACCAGGTTTAGCAAATAAAACCCCAAAATGCCTGGTGACATTTGAATTGGAGACATAGTTGCTGGGGGGCATATTTATATTAAAAAAATTATTTGTTGCTTATCTGAAATTCAAATCTAACTGGCTGAATTGTGCTCCATGCCCACTATTTCGTATGCTGAAGCCAGACCCCCAGATGTGATGGTATTTGGATGTAGAGCTTTTAAGAGATAATTGGGTTTAGAAGGGGTCTTGAGAGCAGGACACTCACGATGGGACACTAGTCCCCACCATAAGAAGATGCAGAGAGAAGGTGACAAGGGAGAGAGCCTTCACTAGAATATGACCATGCAAGCATTCTGATCTCGGACTTCTAGCCTCTAAAATGGAAAAAAATGAGTGTCTGTTGTTCAAGTGACCCAGTCTAGGCTGACCTAGACACTGGGCATCCGGGATTTTATCTGGCAACCCTAGTTGCTGGTTTATTTATTTATTTTTTCCTGCTTATGGCTAGCCTTGCCAATGCTATCTGAGGTGCCCGGGGGTGGTTAAGGCTGGGGAAGTTTACTATGGGCAGGGGTTGAGATGTGGAGGGGTACAAAATGGAGAAATTGAAAGATACCAAGAAATTTTCTATCCGAGTGTTACTAATTCTTGGGAAATCACAGAGCAATGTGGTGTCAGCTGCTTTTCTTTCTTTCTTTCTTTCTTTCTTCTTCTTCTTCTTCTTCTTCTTTTTTTTTTTTTTTTGCTTCCCAGCTTGGGGGAACACTACATTTTCAGTGACCTACGTTGGTGTCGTCCAACATAGCGAGAGATCAGGGATGCGAGGTCCTCCCAAGCCTACCGGTGTGTAGAGCTGGTTTGCCGTTGCTCCTGTGGTCCAAAGTCCCACATCAGCTCCCACGACAGTGAAATGATGTGTTGACAATTTCTGGGTGGAGAGTAAATGAGGAGCTGAAGACATCCACAGACCGAGCGAACAACATGCTTCCTCGTGTCCTGGTCTCGAGCACTTGACTTCGCTCTTTTTTTGCTCAGTATTGAAAGGCACTTGGCATTTTGTCAGAATAGAGAGTCTTTGAGCAGACGACCTAGTTCCTCACTAGTGGTTTGTGGGGTATTTGGCAAGTTACTTCTCCCCTCCTGAGCCTCAGTATCCCTTTCTGTAAAATGGGGTTGCGAGGGACCACGGTCACATTGCATAGAGGAACGGATAATGGAGGCATGGCCTAAGCCGGAACTCTGTAGGCCTTCAGTAACTGGCAGACACTATTTTTACAGATAGTTTGTGTCCCAGTCATAAATACCTCAGCCAGTGTGTATGTAGCATGAGATCATTAGGAGCACTTACAAATAAAGATATTTCCCTCTTAAGTGGAAGGCTATTTCATGGTGAATAAATATTGTATTGATAGCATTAATAATAAAAAATATAAATGTGACTATAAAACAGTATAATGGATGTTACTTAGCAATGCGGGGATCCAAGTGGGTTTGGGGAATCAGTTTGATTTGTGGGGTTTTTATGCCTAGGCAGTCACAATAAATACCAGTTATATTAATTGGCTCCCTGATCGGAATTATGAAAATCATGTTTTGTAAGAATTATATGCAATACCCTGGGATAATTGTTTCAATAAGAGAAGCTCCCGCCCTGCGGATAAACCCACAGAAGTTACTGCCCCACAGTTGCTGGGTGGCCTGAGTTTTCTCGGTGCAGATCTAAGAAGTGGATGCTGGGACTCTGGTTCTAAAAATGACCCTCTTCCCAAATCTCTCTACCTGACCGTCTGCCTCCCGTCTTGCATCCACACAAGATAGGAGCAGATAGGTCCCTTGAGTTCCTCTGAACCACGGGGAGCCTGGAGAGACCCTTCACCATCCTGTTCTCGTGGAGAAACTGAGGCTCAGGGTTGGGGAGTGACTTGCCCAGCGTCACACTGACAGTAACGTGATTCTCCAAGGCTGTCCTGTAATTGTTCAACTTTGACGTTCAGAAGCGCTCACTAAAGATTTCTTTTTTGTCCCCCTGGCCATGGGAGATCCCGGACCTCACCCCTCTCTGCCGTGTGTGACACATTTCACCGAGCTATGTCGTGGTTACTCTGGTTGACTCCCCACTTTTTTTCCACCCCAGCCACCTGGATCAGTCAGGGTCATTACTGTTAGCTGTAGAAACAGAGAACCCCAAAATCTCAGTGGCACATCTTCAGCATCTAGATTGGGAGGCGAGCTTTCAGCAGATTGTTACATCCTACAGTGTGTCCCCTCTTAGGGCTTTTGCTGGGTCTTCTGCATCCAGCTGCTCACGAGGGAGCCTGGAGGACCACACAGGGCTTTGTAGGGATGAGCCTGGAAGGGGAATCACTTTTCTCATCTACTTTTGGAAGGAGCTGGTCACACGTCCCGCTCTAAACTTTAGGAGAGGCTGGGAGTGCAGTCTTTCTGAGTGTCCAGGAGGACAAAGTGGATTTGAAGATATCTATCAGGTTTCTCCTAGAACGTCCATGTTCATCCCCTTCTCCTTGTCGGTAGTTGGCTGAAGAATGGGTACAGGACATAGTGCCTGCCTCTGTAACCCAGTCCCAGCCAGTGAGTCTAGAGGCGATGGCAGCTGCTGGGTCTCCAAGGAAAGATTCTCTTGCATCTGAGGAGATGGTCCCATTTCTTCCTTTGGAGAAATCCCCAGAATGGTTGCATCCTGGTTCCGGAAAAGGACCAAGCAGAGGGAATCTTGGAAGAGCAAAGAAGATCCCCAACATATGGTGCTTGGAACCTGCCCTGCCTCTGGACCTCTATCGCTGGGGAGTAACCCATCATCTCAGCTGTTGAAGCTGGTTTGAATTTGGCTTTGCTGTCGCTCGTGGCTGAGATCATCCTAACCCAGAGCAGCTACGGGGAGAAGCCGTGGTTGCTGTGTCCCAATGCGAGGGACGGGTGTCACCGTCACTTAATAAACTGGATCACTGCAGACAGCTGGTGCCAGCCACGCAGGTTGGACTCAAATGCCCAGAGGCAAGTTGGAGAAGGAGGTGACATGGGCTCCAGATTCAGAAAGAGCTGGGTTCAAAATCCTAGTGTGATTGCTCACCCACTCTGTGACCCTAGGCAAGTTACCTGCCCATAGGGGCCTCTCTCTTTCCATCGGCTCCCAGTGTCTCCTCTGCCAGGTTGTTGAAAGTGTGTATGTGAAGGGCTGGTCCATAAATGACGTTTAATGGTCGGAAGCTACTCTTTAGCTTAATTGACCTGCTCAGGGAAGAAAGCACCCATTTCTCCAACATGTCAAGTCTCCGGGCTCCAATTAACCAGTGCATCTCCTTCCCTCACCTGTACAGGCAGCCTTGCAGATGTGGTTTCGTAGCTGAGATCCAGCTTTAACATAGTAGCTGGGGCGGACTCTCCATTATTCATATTCTGCAGTAATGGGCTCATTACGCATTTCGGTGCGACTCTGTGGATCCTGGAATGAAACCAAAGACCACTTCTCCAGTGGTAATTTTCTTCCTCGAGATGCTTACACTTTTGGGAGGGAATGCCAAGACATCCAGTGAGGCACTCAGATCCTTTCTGGAAGGAGACAGGATATAAATTATTAGTAAGTAAATAAATAAATAACTATTTGATTCTGTCAATTTAGGAGGAAAAAGAAATCAGTCAACCCAGAGTTTGCTGTCGTGTAAACCACTCGACGGACTGAATTATGAACATTTTGAGGGAGGGGAGTGAGGGGAAGGAACACAAGCATCGTGCTGCTCCCTGACAAGGAGTTTTGGAAGAGAAACTTAGAAAACTAGGAGAAGAAAGTTAGTCTAAGTGGTGGCCTCATTTCCACCTTGCAGTTAGGCAAGGCCCAGGCCTCAAGCACTGTGTGGGCACAGAGTGGTGGCAGGGCAATATTTGGATCTCTCTCTCTTTCCCTTATAAAAAATTAAAATCCAACATCATTTTGGTGTGTGTTTTTGTCTCAACACAAATTATTGTTTTTCTACAACTTTAGTTCCAATGTTAGAAATGAAAGGCCATCATGTTCAAAGACGCGCTCCATTCCCTTTTATGAAGGGGAGGGTCATCTGTTAACGGAGTGATTTTGCATCTTCCTAGGGTTTTTTTTTTAAATTTTATTTTGTTTTATTTTATTTCTTTTCAGTGTTCCAGGATTCATTGTTTATGCACCACACCCAGTGCTCCACGCAATACATGTCCTCCACAATACCCACCACCAGGCTCACCCAACCCCCCACCCCCCTCCACTCCAAAACCCTTAACTGGTTTCTAAGAGTCCACAGTCTCTCATGGTTCGTCTCCCCCTCTAATGTCCCCCAATTCACTTCTCCTCTCTATCTCCCCATGTCCTCCATGTTATTCCTTAAGCTCCACAAGTAAATGAAACCACATGATAATTGACTCTCTCTGCTTGACTTTTAACAAAGATTTAATTTATTTATTATAGAGAGAGGGAGAGAGAGAGAGAGAGAGAGAGAACAAGCTGGGGGAGGAGCAGAGGGAGAAGCCATCTCCCCACAGACCAGGGACCCCCATGTGGGGGTTCATCCCAGGACCCCGAGAACATGACCAAAGATGAATGCAGAAGCTTAAATGACTGAGCTACACAGGTGCCCTTCCTATGGATTTTTAAAACATTATTAATGACTTCATCTTCCCCCCTTCCTTTAACATGAAGGTATAATTATATGTAGAATTCATCCTTTTTGATGTACAGTTCCGTCAGTTTTGGCAAATATAGTCAGTGGCGTCAATACCACCCAAAGATGTGGAACTCAGTTTCTACCACGTGAAAAACTTTCCTGTATCCCTTTGTTGCCAACCCTCCCCTCCCACCTTAGCCCCTGGTGACCTCTGATCTGTTACAGTTACTTTGCAACAATTCACAGAATAGTACAGAACTTTGCCTTTTGAGTCTGGTTGATTTCACTTGGTGTAACGACTTCGGGATTCACGGAGGTCGTTTTGTGTATGCGTAGCTAGTTTGCTCCTTTTTCATTGATGGATAGTGTTCCGATGTATGAACGTACTACTTGGTTTATTCATTCCCCAGTTGAGAGACATTTGGATTATTTCCAAGTTTTGGTGCTTATGAGTAAAACTGCTATAAACATTCTCCTACAGGCTTTTTATGTGAACACAGGTTTTCACTTTGTTCAGATAAATACTTGGAAATCAGATCATTGGCTTGGACGGTAAGTGTTAAGTTTAACTTCGGAAGAAGCTGTCAAGGTGTCCTCCACCATGTCACTGCTGTACCAGCAACCTTGGAGGGTTCCAGATGTTCCACACCCTTGTGGACCCTTGGGATCACATTCCCCCTTTAACCTTCACCTTTCAGACAGGTGTGTAGTGGCATCTCACCTTGGCTTTGGGGTGTGTTTTCCTAGTGACTAACAATGTTGAGCATCTTTTCTTGCATTTATTTGTCATCTTTATATTTCGTTTGGTAAGATGTCTGTTCACATTTTCTGCCCATTTTATTTTAAGTTGGGTTGTTGGTTTTCTTAGTATTGAATTTCGAGAGTTCTCCATCTACTTTGAATGCAAAACCTTTTACTTGACACGTGCTTTGCAAATATTTTCTCCTGGTCTGCGTCTTGTCTTTTCGTTTTCTTAACGGTGTCTTTTGAAGAACAGAGGGCTTAGTTTTGATGAAATCCACTGTCTCAGTTTTTTCTTTCATGGATCATGCTTTCAGCTGTCACATCTGGGAAGCCTCTGCCTGACCCAAAGTTACAAAGAGCTTCTCCTTTGTTTTCTTCTAAGAGTTTTGTTGTCTTCCAAGAGTTGAGTTAATTCTGTGGAGGGGCAAGGGCCATGGATGCTTAATACCCTCTTGTTCCGATCACCTGGAAACTGCAGAGAGCGCGGAGCATGTTGGCAAGTCCCATCCCAGGTCAACACGTCCCGCTGTCATTGCTCACATTCACCTCTATGTCTCATGTCTGTAGTTTTGGTTCCTCCAAATCAAAGGTATGTCAACAGGGAGAAAACCACAGAGAGGAGCAGAAACCACCTCTTGCTTGGAGTCAGGATTTTGGATTTGAGTCCTTCCCCTTCCATTTACAAACGAGGGGGTCCTGGGCCAGCAGTTTACTTCTCTGAACCTCAGTTTACTCATCTATGAAGGAGAGAGAATATTTTTTTCACGAAAATCTTACTGAGTGGCTTAAGGCTCTGATGTCACCACACATATAAAAGAGCTTTGTGCATTTGTCACACAGTAAAGATATTATTTCAAACGCCATGTTTCTCCTTGGCATCTTGGTGATATGCTTAGATGCTCTCCAGGTCTCCTTGCCTCTAACCCACCCACACGTACTCACCAAGGACTCCTCAGACTTAGTTGTCTCAGGGGAAACATTATTGGTCCCAGGTCTTTCTACCTCTCAGTATGCATGCCCTTCATTATGTCCTTTGGGATATCCTTAGTGAAAGCAGAGAAGACCCCCCAGTTTTAGCCCAGCCATTTGACTTGTTTCATCCAATATAATGAGGGAGATATGATGGTGGACCACTTAGGAGTCTAAGCCTCAATAGGGCCTGCCTGTTTCTACTTACTCACTGTGGTTTTGCCATTTTCATGGGAGGAATGTGGCCTCTGGTCTTGGGAGGAGGATGAGAGACACATGAAGCAGAGCATCCCCCGTCAAGACTGACCAAGATCAGCTGCCTGCTGATGTGTGGACAATCATAAATGGTTGTTGCTTCTTATGCAACAGTAGTTGACTAATAAACCCTCTGCATTTGCATTACAGTGACCTGCTCATGAAAGAAAGATACTGCTACTTCTTTCATGGACAAAGAGGGCCAAAGAACAATCTAACTCATTCTTTAAAGCTCAGCTCGAAGGCTGCCTCTTTCCTGAAGCCTTTCCTGATGATTCTGGTCCAAATGGATCTCTCTCCTTTCACTTCCATAGCTCTCTAGACTTCTAATCAGGAATGTACCTGGGCTCTGCTTAAATGCACTTCTGTTCTCCTGTCTAGAACACTCTTACTCTGGGTCTTTGCATAATGGGCTCATTACTGTCAAGCCTCAGCTTGAACATCACATCCTCAGAGAGACCTTTTCCGACAACCCACCTGTAGTCATTCTCCCCCACATCTCTTTGCTTTATTGACTCTGTGGCACTTTCTGAAATGACCTTGTGTATTTTTACTTGGGTGTACTGTGAACCCCATGGGTTGTGAACTTCCTAAGGGCCTGGACTTCCCTGCATTGGCTCCCACTGCATTCCCAGCACTCGAGCAGCTGGGGACATCAGTAGGCTCATGCAGAGTGACTGAATGGGCAGTCAAGACTGTCTGCTGCCCTCCCACTTTTAGTTCTTCAAAGGACTGACACACGGTGTTAGATGTCAAGAATGTGACCACCAGTTGCCATGTTCATCCTCCATGCCACTTCCTGGTCTCTTCATTTTTTTTTTTTTAAGATTTTATTTATTTATTTGACAGAGAGAGATCACAAGTAGACAGAGAATCAGGCAGAGAGGGGGGGTGGGGGAAGCAGGATCCCCGCCGAGCAGAGAGCCCGATGCAGGGCTCGATCCCAGGACCCTGAGATCATGACCTGAGCTGAAGGTAGTGGATTAATCCATTGAGCCACCCAGGCACCCCTGGTCTCTTCATTTTATGTGAGATTTGGTTTCTGGTTCTGCATATCCTTCATATCTCTTCCTTTTCCTCTTCTCCCTTTAATGAGAAATAATTCACACGCAGCAAAATTCACCCACAGGTGTGGTATATGTATATATTGAAATATTACTCTGCCATCAAAAAGAATGAAATCTTGCCATTTGCAATAACATGGATAGAACTAGGGGGTATTATGCTGAGTGAAATAGGTCAGTCAGAGAAAGACAAGTACCATATGATCTCACTCATATGTGAAACTTAAGAAAGAAAACAGATGAACATGTGGGAAGGAAGAAAAGAAAAAAAAAAGGAGAGAGGGAAACAAGCCGTAAGAGACTCTTAACGATAAAGAATAAGCTGATGGAAGGAGGTCATGGGAGGGGGGATGGGCTGGGTGGGTGATGGGGATTAGGGAAGGCACTTGTTGTGATGAGCATTGGGTGTTGTATGTAAGTGATGAATCGTTAAATTCTACTCCAGAAACCAATATTGCATTGTTTCTTAACTGCCTAAAATTTAAATTTAAAAAAATGTACAATTCAATGGTTTTAGTATATTCACAGACTTGTGCAACTGTCATCACCACGGAGGTTAAGAGCATTTTCATTACCTGAAAAATAAGCCCCCTGCCCATTAGCAATCACATACTCTCAGCTGTAGGCAACCACCAGTCTACTTTCTGTCTCTGGGGATGTGCCTATCCTGGACATTTTGTATAAATGGACTCCTACCACGTGTGGTCTTTTGCGACTGGCTGATTGCATTCAGCATCATGTTTCTGGGGCTCATCCATTCTGTAATGTGTATCAGGGCTTCTTCTTCTTCTTCTTCTTCTTTTTTTTTTTACTGTATGGTATTCCACTGTCTGGCCGCAGCACGTTCTGTGTCCTCAATCATCAGCTGGTGGCCATTTGGTTGCTTCTACATTGTGGCTCTTTGGAATAATGCTGCTGTGAGCATTCCCACCAGGTTCCAGGTGGACGTGCATTTTGGTCTTTGGGTGTATAGAGAGGAGAGGCTCCACATCGGGACTTTCTGTGCTTATCATTTACTAATCTATCTGCAATACTGATGATAATCATTGCCACAATGATAAGAGAATGAGATTAACTACATCTGAGCACTTACTATGTGCCAGGTGCTATTCAAAACGCTTTACGCGTATTGATCACTTTACTGGTAGGTGTAGTTGGGTTGTTGTCCCCATTTTACAGATGAGGAAACTGAGCCTGTTAAGTGAGGTCTCTCACACTCTGGCAGACTCTGGCTCAGTGTCGGAACCCACCTCCATCTGAGAGGTCATGCTTTTTATCTGACCTGCCCTCCAGATCTTGACCTATTCTGCACCTGTCCCTGTGGACAGCCATGCATTTTGTCCCAGTTTCATGTGACATCTCCTTGCAGAGATCAGGTCTCTTATTTCTGCCTTCTTGCTACATTTTCCTCCCACCCACCCTCCCTCCCTTCCTCCCTGTTTTTCTTTCTTTCTTCTAAAGATTTATTTATTTATTTGAGTAAGAGTGCCTGCGAGCAGGGGAGGGGTGAAGGGAGAGGGAGAAAGAAGCAAGCTTCCTGCTGGGGATGGAGCCCGATGTAGGGCTTGACCTCAGGATCCTGAGATCATGACCTGAGCTGACACCAAGAGTCTGACACTAACGGACTGAGCCACCCGGACACCCCATTGCTACATTTTTCACACTGCCTGACACGTAGCTGAGATTCAAAGAATACTCATTTAATTGAAAATAATTCATTGAGTTAAATGCATAGACCATTCTTTCCCAGCACTGGCCATGTATTTGCTGACTCAGGAGAGACAGGTATAAATGACAGGGATGAGATATTTCCAGTTGGGGGAAGAGGGATCCTGGGCATGGATTCTGCAGGCTGCTCGGGCTGGAAATTTTTCCTCTTCTTTTCCTGTGGTTTTCAACAACTCTGAGTTCTGCTAGATTTACTTCCAATAAACCCCCAATACCAGTCACACACAAAAATAAAACATCTGATTTCACATACAAATGAATGCACGGATGGCTGAGGTAAGCCTCTGTCAGTCCTGCATGTGGTGACACATGCACTAGGCAAGAACACTTAGAGAAAGGAGGATTCAGATCCTTTGTTAGTGACATCGGCGAATTCCAGCTCCATCTCCAAGTTCGATCACTCCCCGCCTCCCCGCCTCCCCGCCTCCAAATCTGTCCAGAAGGTAATAATGTCAGATAATAACTTACATTGTGCAGGGCTCTATAGCCCGGAGTTTACAAAATCCTCTTATTGAAATAATCATCCTGTGGATCCTCTAAAGCTCATCTTTATCATCTTCCTGTTTCTGGCTGTTTGAGGCTGGATTCCTCCAGCAGGGCTGAACGACTCACAGGGTCCTGCCCAGGCTTCATTCTCTCTGGTCCCCAGATTGCTGTACAGGACAGTACCTCCAGCCCCATAACATCGCTCCCCTTTTTGTCCATTCATCCTTTACATTTTGATTTAGGCATCACTTCCTCCAGGAAGCCTTCCTTGACTCCTGCGTCTGAGTCTCACGTCCTTCTGTGCTTACTGGGCTTCCAGTAGCCTCTGTTCCACCCTCAACACTGTTCTTTGTCCATCTTCTCCATCAGACCATGTGCTTCTAGACCCAGAGACTGTATTGTGCACGGCACAGAGCAGGTGTCCCCAAGGGGGCATGCGATGAATGACCGAATGGCAAAACCCCACCAGGAGAGTATGATACAACCCACTGGATGGAAGAGTAAATAGAGGCTCAGAAAGGGCTGGGAGTTTGGAGCTGCTTTGCACAGGCTTCCTCCTGCGTGGCTTTAGATCAAGAATCGGGAGGCTCTCCCCTGCTGTCCCTTTGGGTCACCTGGCTGACCCCCAAAGCCACAGCTCTCTCCCAGGAGCCTCGTTTCAGATGCTGCCAAGAGGGGGTCTTCCCAAAGTATCCCTGATGCCTTTAAGCTTCTGCAGGCAGGGAGAGCATGTGCCAAATTGAAACGCGCATTAAAAGAATTTTGTGGGCTGAGCAGATCACGGGAACAACTACTATACAAATACTGTCAAACGGAGCATGTATTTAAAAGGTTAGACAAAATATCTCCTTGCATTTTTCCTTTAGTTCTCTTTTTATAGTCCACTGCAAAACAACAATGGATAAAAGGGAGCAGAGAATGCATGTATATTTTCTTTTTCTGTGTTTTTTTTTTTTTTGGTTTTTTTTTTTCTACCTTTCCCTAAGGAGCTTCTGTGCTACCCACACTAATTGTAGGTTTTTCTGAAAATGCAGCATGAATCATTTATAAATAAAGAGACTTTAAAATCCCTAAAAGACTCCCCGAGGTATTCAGTATTTCAGCATAAAATAACTGTTAAATGGAGTTATTCTGAATTAGCTTTTACTGGAAAGTGGTGAAAATAAAGTTTTCTTTTCACTGTGACTGTTGCGGTAATCCTTCTACACAGCCGCCCGGGGTCATTGACAACCTATTTCCATAATTCAGGTTTTAGCAGAGCCATCCCCTGAAAGACAAATGCCCTAGAAGCTGGGCTCCTGGAGAATGATGTCTCGCACTGACCAGGAGGGCAGCCAGCCCAGGGCCTCTGGCGGAGACCTGAGATGACGGAGATGACCTTCAAAGCCCAAGTGCAGACCAGAAGGGGGCGTTCAGGGGAAGTGCAGGGGCTTTGGATCCCACACAGCCAGAGCTCTAACCCTTCTCTGCCTCCTCCCAGCTGGGGGACCCTGGGCGGGGGGCTGCCTAACCTCCCTGACACTCAAGGGTAACCATAGTCCCCACTCCATGGAGTTGTTATGAAATGTCGAAACAAGACTTATAAGTACCCAAGATGACATGGAAAGTTGAAATGGAACTATAAGGAATCGATGCTAATGACGCTGCCCTTCTGACATCCAGGGGCCTTGAATGCAGGTGCCCAGAGGCCGTCTCCAGGCCATGCCTCTCCAGGGCCTCGCTGGCCATTGGAACACCCTCACTCATCCCTCATTCTTCTGTTCTCCGATCTGTTGTTTGACTGGCTCATTTAGTCTGCAAAAATCTTCTAGAGTGTATGCCATGTGCTCTGCGTGAGGAGCTGGGGTCTAATGCTGAGACTATAGCTTTCAGTCTAATGGGGACCCAGGTGTGACAGGGACCGTTCTATACTGGACACCGTGAAGGTGGAGGGGAAGTGGTGCGGGTCGGTGGACGGTGGGCACTTGAGCCCAACCTCGGGAGGTGCGGGCTTTCCAGGTGAGCACGAGGCGGAAGAGGGGCAGCCGTCCTTCCAGAGGGTGGATCCTCTGAGGTCAGGGGCTGTGTCGGTCTCCCCACGCTTGCCACAAGGCCTGATGCACAGCACGCGTCCCACACCAGTTTTGTGGAAGGACCGAACGAGCTCCAGGTGGCGGGCAGAGAGGAAGCCGAGATTCGGGGGAGGAGCAGCATGGCGGCTGGCCGGTCGGGGTGCAGCCGGTAGCCAAGCGGGCTGGGGAGAGGCACAGGGCAGAAGGAGGGACGGAGACGGGACAGGACCCGTGCCGTCTGGCCCAAGGCAGGAGGGAGGCGCGGAAGGATTTGGCAGAGTGAGGCCGCGCGGACTCTTCTGCCTTTTGGCAAACCCTCTTGAGCAGGTTCGGAGGGTACGTTGGAAGGAGGCGGGCCTGGGAACTAGAAATAGGTGTGGATATGACAGGTGCTGTCAGGCTCACCCCCTTCGCTGTCCCGGCTTGGCGTACAGCCAGAGGTCACTTTGGATTCTGGGTGTAAAATTATGCAGACGAGGTTCCCCTTCTACTTTGCAGTTGATTGACAAATTGTCCTGTCACTCAAATGCTTTTTCAACTTATCATAAAGAGCAAAAGAAAATTATCTGTTCAGTGCATATGGGAAAGAGAGCGCGTTCATTAACCTCTTGACTGCTGAGATCAGAAATTTGGGAAGTTTCAAGGAATCCACGCAGAGAAAGCCCAGGGAGCAGGTAGAGCCGTGCTGGTGTGTACATCTCACTCGCTTTATTTACACACACGTACGGTACACACATCTGGTGTCTACAACCCATCGCAGAAATCCGCAGACCCAAACACATGCAGACACACACCCACACTCACCACAGTGTATATATCTTGCAAACCCGTGTAGCGATTGCATAAGTTTGCGCCTCGACGAATGTGTACACATGGAGACAGATGCTTGCGTACCAGTGTTTTACAATGGGGACCGGCTGCCAGCTGTTGGAACTTGGGACCCATCTAAAAATGTTGCGCTTTTTGGAGAGCTTTTTAAAGTACCCATCTATTTTCCGATTCCTCTGGAACTTGGCTCAGACGTCCCCTGAAAGGAGATGTCGGTCAGGAAGGAAAACTCAAGATAGCAAATGTCCCCCGTGATGGACAGACGCAAGTTCTCCTGTGTCACCTTCCTTCAAGGGATCTCCCGACCCATCTCTTCGTCAGGGCTCTCCGGAGAAACAGAGCCAATAGGATATGTATATATCTCTCTCCAGAAAGACATTTATTATACAGTATTGGCTCACGGGAGTAGGAAGTTAAGTCCCGCCATCTGCCATCTACAAGCTGGAGACCTAGGGAAGCCAGTGGTGGGTAGTTTGAAGGCCTGAGAGCCAGGGAGCCCATGGTGTAGATTTCTGTCCGGACCTGCAGGTCCGAGAACAAATGGCAGAGCCAAGAGATGGCTGTTCTAGCTCGGGCGTTCGGGCAGAGAGCAAATGCAAACTTCTTCCATCTTTCTGTTCTACTTAGGCCCTCATTGGATTGGACGTTGCCCGCTGGCATTGAGGAGGGCCACATGCTTTACTCTGTCCACCGATCCACATGCTAACCTCTCCTGGAAAAGCCCTTGTGGACACTCAGAAATAACCATTTAACCCGCTACCTGGGCACCCCACGGCACGGTCAAGTTGAAGGATCAGATGAGCCATCACAACTACGAAATCACATCACCAAGTCCTGGTTCTTGACCACACACCGTGTGCCAGGCACGGTGCTGGGCCTTTTACATGCATCCTCTAGGACCTGCTCTGTGACCCCACCAAATAGATATTGTCCCACTATGCAGATGGGAAACTGAGGCTCAGAAAGGCGACTCTATGACTTGGCTAAGGCCACAGAGGAAGAATGTAGCTGGGGTCCAACATAGGCCTTTTCCACCCTAAAATTTACCTACAGTGACTATTTTTTTTCTTTTCTTTTCTTTTTTTTTTTCTGTGTATGATTCTTTTTTGCGTTGCTAAGTACTTACATATCTATTACTGGCTTCCGTCCTCAAATAAGTAATGGCGAGGTGGGCCTTAGGAATTCTTTCATTCAGATACGTTCTGAGCCAGGCACTGTGTTATATTTTGGGGGAACAGCCGGCGAATGGAACAGACTAAAGACTGGCTTCCTTCTGCTAGGAGAGGCAGAGCCTGAACACGTTAATAGAAACTAGTACAGGTGCATGTGTGTGCAATGGAGGAGATTGAAGACCAGCAAGAGGGAAGAGCGTGTCCAGGGCATATTTCTTCTAGATGGGGTGGTCAGAGAGGGCCTTGGTGGGAAGCATCAGGAGCCCAGCAGAAGAGAAGATCGGGTGAGGAAAGGAATGTTCGTGGCAGTGAGGAGACCCAGCCATGATCGCACCAAAGCCCTACCTCCCTACGCCGCCTCTTCCAAGGATCCAGGTGAGGGAACTCTCCACCTGCTCTGTGCTGCTGGGGCAGATGGAAGGCTGCCTTCCCTAGGAAGGCCATGTGTCTTCAGTCCCTGGTGACAGGTAAAGGGCTTTTCTTGCAGAGACACACCCTCTTCCCTTCTCCCCACCCGATCTCGGTCAGCGACGACTCATCTCTGGCTGCAAAAAGCAGGGCAGTTCAGGCCGCCCTTCAGGCACCGACAATGGGTCCCGCCACCGTCACTTCCATTCCCAAAGCTCAGCTTCTGCTGCACCATTAGAAACGTATCTTGCTGCCAGTGGTTGAGAAGGCTGAAGTCTTTGAAACACTGAGTGTTCTATAAAATCCAAATAATTCCCTGTAAATCAAAGTACTTGGCATGCTGGCTGCAGAGCCTGAAGCTGTTTTTTTTTCCTAAGGTAATCTCTAGAAAGTAGTTTGTACTCATGTTTCCACAGTGATTAAATATGCAAAGTAATTTCCATGATTTTCACCGCGTTCTGAACCAAATCAGATTCTGTTCTGCTCCTCTTTGTACAAAGCTACTTATTGGATCAGATTCCAAAACAAATCCCCCGAATTTGGCGGATCATCATTTTAAAAGGGGGCTTGTTAAGGTAATCATTAAATTAAACCACCCCTTTAAGAATATTTAGATCTGGTCCGCCAAGCGGAACGGTCTAATGGTTTTTAAATTAGAAGCTGCAGAATGCGGGTGAATTTTCTTTTGTGGGTCAAGTGGGTATTAACGGATGCTAAGACTGTTCTCTCTTTTGTCATCACCTTGAGATCTGCAAAGAAAAGCACAGAGTGGGAAGGACCCAAGGAGAGAGGCAGGGCGAGGAAAGAGCATCCGCTTGTTCACAGCCTGACGTGGAGGTGGCAGAACGAGGCTGGGCGGAAGCAAGCCAGAGATGCTGCAGTCTCTTTAGACCGGGTCTTGCGGGACAGCAACGTGTGACCCTGCTGGGAAGGACAGGAGCCCAGGCAGGGCTCCTGCAGGCTTAAGCCACTCACAGGGTCAGGTCTTCAAATCACAGAGCCTGTGCGGATACCTGTGGCCAGAATAATTTTTCTTAAACCTTCTCCGTGTCGGTTCTTTTAGGCAGGTTGGCAGTGGGTCTCGAACAAAGCCAGAAGCAGGAGCCCTTTGTCAGCACCTCCGTAAAACACTTGGAGCCCTCCTCCCAGATCTGCCAGCTTCTTGGCAGTCCCTTGGGTCCCAAGCTAAGGTGGCCCAGGCATGGATCCCAGCGGAACTGGGTTTGTCTGCGACTAATTGAAGTGTTTTCCGGGCTGAAATTTAGGGTCACCTGGAGAGACGTTCACGCGCCATGGCCGTGCACACCTCCAAAAGGGCCAGGTTGAAGTCACCTGGGGTTCGGGGGCAGCACTGACTTTTTTTTGTTTTGTTTTGTTTTGTTACTTTCCAGGTAATTATAATGTGCAGCCAGGGTTGAAAACTATTAGATTTAGAAAGAAGACTCTCTCACAGGGAATTTTAAAAGGATAAGGGTCCTATGTGGATGGGGTCTTCAGTTAAATTGGAGAGTTGGCAAACGAACGCCTGTGGGCCAAATCCACCCCCCCCCCACCGCTAGTCTTATCTGATCGTGAGCTAAGAATAGTTTCTACATTTTTAAAGGATTGGAAAGAGATTCCAAGGAAGAATAATATTTCATGATACATGAAAGTTATACGAAATTCAAATTTCAGCGTCCATAAATAAAGTTTTATTGGTACACTGCCATGTTCATTTATCTACATATTGTGTGTGGCTGCTTTGGTGATTTCACAGCAGAGGTGGGTAAGCTGCAACACAGACCGTCTAGCCTCGGGTCCTGTTTACTGTCTGGTCCTTACAGAGAAAGCCCTGTTGACCCTTATGTTAAATCACAGGACAAAAGAGCCATTGCAAAGACATTTCTTTTCATGTTAAGATGTGAAATGAGAACTTCTTAAAACCAGTAAGCTCCAGGAGGAAAAGATTTTTAAGGAATAGGGGAAAATTGAGCACCACATCAAAAACTAATGATGTACTCTATGTTGATTAGTTGAACATAATAAAAAATAAAATAAAAGATAAAATAAAATACAAACAATTCCTGAAACAAGTAAGCCTGAAAAAAAAAAGAAAGAAAGAAAGAAAGAAAAGGTGAAATTTAGCATTGCCATGGGTATAGGGGAGGAAAACTTTCATACACAGTCCAGAGGAATGCTGGTACATTCTTTCCGGAAGGACTTTCGTTGGCACTGATCAAGAACTTTACCAATATTCCTATGCTTTGCCCAGCCCATTCTCTTTCTAGAAATGTATCCTATGGAAACTCTCAATTATATGTGGAGTTGTATCCCCTGGGATTTCATTGTAAAGTTATAATACAACCCCCCCCCCAAATGTCAGGGTGATTTAATAAATCGTGTTGCATCTATATGCATCTATAAAAATGATGTGCTTGAAGAAAAGGTAATGACACAAGAAAATGTCTGTGGTCTGTAAAGTTAAAAATAAACCATCAAGCAAAACTTCTTATTATGAACAGAAAAATTTCAGCTTATCATAGAGCAATATGCATATAGAGAGAATATATTGGAAAGATGTATCCAAAATGATGATGGTGTCTAATTTTGGATGATTACCTTATGGGTCATTAAATTTTTTTCTTTCTGCTTTTCTCTATTTTTCAATTTTTTTTTTTTACACTGAATGTGAATTAATACGGTAGCATTATGTAGAGGGAGCCCCCTAGGGATAGTGCAGTACAGGGCAGCCTTGGCTTGGGAGGGAAGAAACCCAAATGTATGTTCCAGATGCCCCCTCCCCCAACCCCACCTGCTGAATGAGCTTGAGGTTGCCAAAAAAAAGCTCCAATACTTGCTTGTACACCTACATCCAGCTGTGTAGCCCGAGGTGAAAAGCAAAGCCTTCCAAGCCATGGAACCTGCATTAGAGTCTCATTCCCATCACTTATCTGCTCAGTAATTTGAACTCATTCTGAGTCTCTGAAAGGTGGGGATGATAAGCTTCTTTAGGAGGTTTTCTTTTCTCTCTCTTTCTTTCTTTCTTTTTTTCTTTTTTGGACAGTTGACCAAGAGTTTATGCAAAGCGTCAGAGATGGTTCCTGGGGCAGGTGAACATCCCAGAACCTTGGTCTCCCTTTTTCCTCCCCTCACCACCCTCTTTAAACTCCGATCTAATTGAAACCTCATCCACAGATTGAGTTTTTCTCACCACGCCCATCCCAGGGCGGGAGTTTGTGACTGCAGTTTCCTGTGCTTGGAAACATCGGCCCTGAAAGCCAGCTTCTCCAGCACCTGCATGGATTCTGCTTGGCCCAGCTCCCACGCACCTTGTGGCTGGTGGCTATCAATTCCTGATGATGCTCTCCAGGGCACGGTGTGCTCTGTCCTTCCATGGGTCTTGTATGGGGGTCCTAGAGTGCTAGGTGCTAAGTGTGCCTTGGCTTCATAGGAGTCATGATAAATCCCCCCCCAGGCGACAGTCAGAGCTGAGCTCACCTCTTATTACATACCCCGCTCTGGGCGCACATTGTGGGGGGCACCTGGCAGCTCCCCAAGACCCCAGAAACCTATTTGGTTTACACGTTACAAATCACACGGTGTGAGCCCCTTGTATGGGCCATTGTTGTTGGAGGTAGAATAAGGATGCCCATAGATGTCCATGTCCTAATCCCTTGAACCTGTGGCTTTGTTACCCTACATTGCAAAGGGGGAATTAAAGTTGCTAGTCAGTTGGTCTTAATATAGGGAGAATATCCTGAATTATAGGGTGGTCTCAGTGGAATCATGAGTGTCCTCAAGTGTAGCCAGGGAGGTGGGACGACAGGGCCATAGGGAGATATGACAAAGGAGTAGCAGTTAGGTGGGTGATGCAACATTGCTGGCTTTGAAGACAGAGGGAGACACCATTCATGGGGGAAGGTGGGTGCCTTCTAGAAGCTGGAAAAGGCAAGAAAACAGATTCTCCTCTAGAGCCTCCAGAAGGCCAATAGGCCTGCCACCATCTTGAGGGGGGTCTAGCAACACCTATGTTCGAACCTCTAACTTGCAGAACATCTAAGAATGGTAGGATAATAAATTTGTGCTGTTTTAAGCTACTAAGTTTACAGTAATTTGTTACGGCAGGAGTAAGAAATGAACATACTTGCCCGTGTAACCATCTGACATGCGTGATCACACTGAGTTCTCACAATCCTGTTACGTAGGTAGTGTTACCCCCATTTTAAAAAATAAAAACCTGTTTCTTAGTAAGTATCATGCTTAGTAGTATGATTAGTAAGTATCATGTATTAGTAAGTATGATTAGTAAGTATGATTAGCATGATTAGTAAGTATCATGCTCAAAGACACACAGCTAGTAAGTGGTGGAACTAGGGTCCACGTCCAGAGCTCTCTTCTTCTACGACTGATGTTCTCTACTCAACACAAGAACTAGACCTCAGTGTGAACATTTCTGCATCAGCACCTGTGAAGGGTGCCTTCCAGACTTTCAGGCCTCAGATGGCTACTCAAGCTCTGACTGGTGCTTGGACTCTCAGATAATGCCTCACAGCAGGTGGATGTCCAGCCTCTGTTTGAATGTCTCCTATGATGGGGAACTCACTACCATACACAGAACTCATCCAGGCCTTGGACAGCTCCACCTACTGAAGAGATCTTTCTGATTCAGCACATTAAGCATACTGTACTGACTCATCACCTCTACTTTTTTTGCCCTACTCTTTCTTTCAGAGCCGCTCGGAATGTTTGCTCACCTGTGGCGAGTCAGTCTGGGCTAAGGGCCCAGAATCTCTCAAGATGGCGGTAAGCCCCATGACTACTGACCTGAGATGCAGGTGGACCCCTCCCAGAGGATGAGGGTGTACAGTTGGCTTGCAGGCCAGACTCAACTATAGCCTTCCTCCTAAACTGGAGAAGTGGCTCATCTGGGGAACTCTGCGGGAAGTTTGGGCACTCCCATCTCTGAGGATGTATTTTGTTATTGAGATTTCAAATAAATGTGGGTCGGAGTCTTCATTAATTCACAATTTCATCATTCTGAATTTGGGATCACCTGGCGAGGGATTGCATTGGATTTTACCTTTCCTTTCTTCTGTGGTGTAAATGTGTCTGCAGGTGGCACGGGAAGCTCACCCGAGACACTGGTTGAGATTGGCTTGTTTGTACGTGACACGTGGATCATGTGTTCTTGGATACAATCTCCTTCTGGAAGTCCATTCATTTAGTATTTGCATAGAACTTACTCTAAGGATAATTGTAGTTGTTATTTCTGTCCCAAGGGGCAGAAATTGTGCAAAATTGTCTTTTCCTTCTTTAAAGTAGAGCAAATGAAGAATCAGAGAGGTTAGGACACTTACTCAAGGTCACACAGCCACGTAGTGGCAGTACCTGCAGCTCCTGATTCCTACCAGCAAGAAGTTCCATCAGGGTGTGTAGAGAGGGAGAGATTTGGCGTCAGATAGATTTGAGCCTACATCCTCTGTCACCACCCATTCTCAGTGTCATCTTGGACAACTCACTTCACCACTCTGAGCCTCAGTTTGCTGTCTATACAACAGGAATAATATGTGCTATTTCGTAGGATCATAGTGGTAGATAGACTATTGTTCCTCCCGAATGTTTATTATAATTTGTATCTCTCATCTTTTTGGTTGGTTTTGCCCATTTTCCCTCTAAAATGTGAAGTTCATAACACGGAGTCTGTATCATTCTGTTAATTGCTCGTCTGGCAGAATCCGGCCCAATTCCAGCACAGAATTGACACTTGATCAGTATTTGCTAAGTGGCTGAGTAAATGATACCATGATTGTAAACAGAACTGGGCACATGCTGAGTGCTCTCACTCCTTCCTCTTCTGGACCTGGGTCCCAAGGGCTACATGGGACTGTCAGAGTCTTGCAAAATGGGGTAAAAGGGTAAACACGACGAGCAATAGAGTATGTGCCTGTTTCCACAGGGGTCGTTGGTTTTCAAAATCAGTACCTCGGGGGAAGAGGAGAGAGTTTGACAATGTTCGCTAGGTATTGGGTTTTACATTCCTGCCCATAACCCCCCCAAATATATGGCATGGTTTCTCCACGTGATGCTTGCAAACTAACTTTTTTATCTTATCTGATTGGATGAAGTTTACTGGTCAGACTGGAAAATCCATAGAGTGATAACAACACGACCATAGCAAGAGCTTCCATTTATCGAGTGGGTTAGAACATACACTTAATAGGATTTTTTTTAATCGTTTGAAAATGCTAAGAGGAAGGTACAATTGTCCCTCTCTTTCTTAAGTAACTGAGGCTCACCTTCCCCAAAACATAGGACTCATAAATGGGGGGGCCCTCTGGTCTGCCCCCAGGGTTCCCTTCTTTTCTTCCATAGTACTGCCCATGCTTCTGACCATCCCAGTTCTGCAAACCAATCTCATAAACCCAAGGTAAACAGAAGGCTTTCCAGAGCTGAAAAAGCTGTCATAAAGATGGTCTGTGAAGCTCATGCACTTTTCCTCACTGCTGACGTTTTTTCGGTCTTCACTTAGAACCTTCTGTCTTAAGCCTGTGCAATGGGTTGAATTGTGTCTCCTCATCCCCCCATACCCCTAACCATGCCCCCGCCAAAAGATATGGTCAAGTCCTAACCTTCTGTTCTTCGACATGGGACCTATTTAGAATTATGGTCTTTGCAGAAGTAATGAGATATTCAAACATGAGGTCACACTTAATTAGAGGGGGCCCCCATCCAACAAGTGGTGTAGCCTAAGAAGAGGAGAGGACACACACGCAGGGATGAAGCCCACATGATGGGGGCGCACAGATTGGAGTGATGCGGCTATAAGCCAAGGAGCACCCAGGATTGCCCAGAGCCAATAGGAAGGGGCAAAGGAGGCTTATTTTCTAGAGACTTCTTTGCAGGTAGCATGGCCCTGCCAGCACCTGACCTCCCTGAACTGCAGGGGAACGCATTTCTATTGTTCGAAACCACCAAGGTTACGGTAACTTGCCATGGCAGCCCTAGGAGAACCCACCCGGCTTCTAGAAATCTGGTGTTTCTGGTGTCCCAGCCCAGATAAGTGAGAACAGAAGCAGCACGGGGAGGGGCTTCCAACACCTGAGTAAGGCACAGGCTTGGGAACCAGAAGCACAGCTGCCTGGAGGCGATCCACAAACCCGAGGGCTCCTGGGGCGGCGAGAGGCAGGGCAGCAACAATAACTCGCCGTTGTGTGCTTTCAACTTGGCACGATGCTTTACAGATCCTAAGACTCGTCTCATCCTGAGGATATTAGTATTATTTTTTTATTCCCCAAGAAACTGAAGATTAAAAGGCTTAGAAGATTTACCCAGGCAGGTAAATCAGAGGAGCGAGCATGAAAGCCCAGAATGGTGATGCCCAGACACCGATTCCTGAAGTCTTACCTGCACGCACTGAGAGCTGTCTGCGTACCAGGGTACCAAGGCAAGGAAGACACAGCCAGTCCCTTCCCTCCGGGGGACGGCGATTTAGTGTTCAGACAGATAGGAAGACAGGTCGGCTCTGTGCAGGTCAACACCAGGGGGAGGGAAGCTATGTGTGGTGTTAGTGGGGTGTCAGCCTGTGGTTCCACCAGGGGGAGGCGGCTGCTGGCCTTGAGTCAGGATTAACAGTTGGAGAGGCGGAGGAGGAGACGTGCGTGCGTGGTAGAGGCCAGTGATCCTAACTCTCTGGTCCCAGGACCTCTTTATACACGTAAAAATTATCCTAGACCCCAAAGAGCTTTTGTCTTGTGGCTTATAGCTACCAGTATCGACTATCCTAGAACTTAAAACCTAAAGTAGAAAAATATTTCCTAATTTGGGGGTACCTGGTGGGCAGTCGGTTAAGCGTTTGACTCTTGGTTTGGGCTGAGGTCAGGATCTCGGGGTCTTGGGACCGAGCCCCACGTCGGGCTCCACTCTCTTCGGGGAGTCTGTTTGAGGCTCTCTCCATCCCCTTACACTCTCCGCCCCCCTCCACTCAGGCTCTTTTTCTCTTTCTTTCTCAAACAAACACATAAAATCTTAAAAAAAAAATTTCCTAATTTGTTGAGAGTAACCATAATAAACCCATTACACGTGAACATGAATTATGTATTTTTTTTAATGAAAAATTATTCCAAAAGAAGAAAAACACAGGCCGCAGAAAAGCAGCCTCGTTTCACAGTTCTGCGAATGCCTTTAACGCCTTGCTTGGTGGGGGCTGGCCGGACCTTCCCATCTGGCTCTACCTTCAGTCTGCTGTGATATGTTGCTCTGACTGATGTCTGTGAGAGAGAATCTGACCCCACACCCTTAGGAAGCAGGGAAAGGGAGGACTTCAGGGACCCCTGGGAGGCCCTTGTGGATCCCCTCCTGTCCTTAGCCCACACGCTGAGACCTGCCCCCTGAGGCAGAGGGAGGCAGACCACGGTGCAGGGGGATGTTTGGGGAACGTTTGGGGAATGACTTACACACAGCTCGGCAGAAGGAAAGCATCCTGGGAAAGACCGCGAATGGCGGGAAGGGCCCCTGCCGTGGTGGTGGGGGAGGAGTCAGATGCCTGGTGGTCCCTGGTTCAGCCGGCAGGTGATGCCAGTGGGGCTGTTAGTCAGGGTGGGGCTGGGGGCATCGAGCTGGGAAGGAGCGCTCCAGCTGCTTCGGGGGAAGGGCTTGGGGGTAGGATGGGCTGGAGCGGGTCAGACCAGACGCTGCTGCAGTGGTCCAGGCAGTGGATGACCAGTCTCTGGGAGATTCTGGAATGCTCCATCACTGGGTTACATCACAGTACAAAGCCACAGTTTCTACTGATGGCCCTGAGCCAGCGAGACAAGGTTAATCACACTGAATAGGCTGTTTTAAGAACAGAGGAAATGTTTCCATTAAAATAATTAAAATCTTAAAACGTTTTGGGGCTCAAAGGTATATGTTTCAGTTACCTGGAAAATCTACTTGCTGAAAGAGTTCATTTTGTCATGATCTCAGAGAAGGAAGATTTTACCGTATTTTCTCTATACAGTGGGACTTAGGGGAAGAGGACTGTGTAGACAAGCAGATGGGGTCCCAATCACCCAGAGCCTCTCACACTTGGTAGCTCTGCCACTTCAACCTCGGGTTCAGGAGCCGTGGATCCCTGTGCCTCAGTTTCTCCCTCTTAATAAGAGAACATTCCCACTGCAGAGCACTGGGAAAGCGATGGTTCTTCGTCCGACCGATAGCATTCAGAGCTAGATTCCCCGCCCAGCTGCAAAACCTCTTGTTCTGCATGCTTGGTTTTCGTTTTAGAATGTCCTTTTCTGAGGTTGCCTATAAATCTCACAGGGCGTACAACTAGGGATTTCAAGTGTTGGAAACTGTTGTACCAAAAGGTAGTGAACATCAAAAGGACTGATATACATGTGGGATCCCCTCCTGTCTCATGGCTTTTATGCCCGAGGGTTAAGACCCCAATGGAGAGGCAGCACAGGTCACGTATGTGCAAGCTCCACTCTGTGGTTTCCAGCGGTGGTGACCACTGGTCTTCTAGACCAGGATGTCATAGACATGTCTCAGGGGACACAGGGGCATGGAGGGTGGTGGGGGGCTCTGTGGAGTACCTGGGGCAGGGCTCCAGAATCCAGCCCTCCCTATCCCACTTTAGCTGTAGTAACGGTGCCCAATGTGCTTCTCTAGTGGGATTCCACGGGGGAGTTTGATTGACAAGATGGATCCTGCAAAAAGTGCTTGTGTGTGTGCACACACACACACACACTCGCAAGGCTGAATTTCCAGGCCAGTTAGATTAGCAGGAGGGAACGACTAAATCCCACCAGGGTCCCTCTCTAGGATACTGCCATGAGCACCCTCTTGGAGCTCAAAAACCCTCTGGCCTCCTCTGTCAAGTGTTCTGTTCCCCGATCTCCCTTGGCTGGGGAAACACTCCCAGCTCCAGGGGCTTGTCCTAACCAATGCACCAGGAGTGCTTCCTGGACCAACCCCAGTCTTGGTGGGAGAAGCAGCTGTAGGCAAGAGAGTGGGATCTGGGTTCATATCCCCTTTCTGCCACTCTTGGCTCTGGGACTGCAGGTGGACCCTCCAGTTCCCCGGGCTTCTACTTCCGTATCAGCAGAACAGCACTCAGATGTTGGGAGGATAAGATTGTTGGGATTGCAAATGAGGTCCTGTAAGCAGAAACTAAGCCTGGAACAGGTGTTGAGTAAGTCAGTGCAGTGATGTTGAGATCCCCAAGATACAGAGAATAAAGTGTGTGTGTGTGTGTGTGTGTGTGTGTGTGTGTGTGTGTGTGTGTGTGTTGGGGTGCTATAAAGTGAGGGGTTAGGGGAGCGGAATGCATACTTTCTCTCCTTTCAGAGGAGGGGATTCTCTTCATCAGGACGGACAGAAAGCTTCGGACCCACGGACCGGCTCAGCCCTATCACCTTTCCCTCTCCGTCCCTTCTGAACTGGAGTGTAACTGGTTATTAAAATGAAAAATCCTCTTGTCCTCGCTCTCTAGCAGCTGTTTCATTAAGTTTTGCATTTCTCTCCGTCGAAATGTTAGCTCTTGTCCCCGGCAGTAACTTTCATAATTCCTTCGGCGGGTACGTCTTTATTGACTTTCTGATGGATGATCGCGGGCTTCTGCGGGGGAGTGGAGCGGCCTTCCAGGGCCATTCTGACCTATTGGGAAAAGAGCGGGGATTAAATAACCAATTATAAATGGATATTTACCTGATAGATTAGGACAACGACTTCAGAGAGGTCTTGCTCTATTAGGTAAATGATCTATGCTCCACAAAGGTTTATAAATATGTATTTCACTAAAAGACTCAAGTCCTGGCAATAATTAATAAGCGTCTCATAGCATTCCATTAAAAACTAAGCCCTCCTCTCGATTTTTCAGAAGAAAATGAGCTTAAAATAATGTTGCAGCCCATCGGTAGCTGGTCTTTGGAGTAAGGCTGGGAAGTCCCACTTTCGGATCTACCCGTCCCAAACAGCCCTGCCTCTCTTTGCATCTCCTTTTGGGTCCCTTCTTATCCCAGCTTGCTGCAGCATCTTCCCAGTGACAAAGGCAAAACCACCCGTTGTCTTTGGCTCCTCCTTCCTTATGGGAAACTGGTCCTAAGTCTTATCCTTCCCCTAGCCTCACTCCATATTTTCTTGCAGTCCACGTTAGGCTTCCATCCTAAAAATCTCCATGTACTACTGCTCTACTCAAAACGTTACCACATGAATCATTACATGAGACAACACCTGAAACTACAATGATGTTATATGTAAATATACCTTGGTAAACAAAACAAAACAATAACAAAAACAAGCACACCACAGCTCTGTGCGGCTTTAGTAACATTTCCTAATGTTAATTTCTTTGAAATACCATTTCTGTGAAACAATTTTCGTAAAATTGAAACAAGATGTTATGATTAAAATATGTGGGACACAGTGTATCTTTTATATTCCCTCTTGGAAGTGCCGATGTGTACCGAAACACTAAAGGCTCTGAGAAGTCCTGCAGTGTTTACCATGAGGTTCTACAAACTTAGTTTTGTTAATACCTGTTGGCATCTTGAGCAACTTGTTTCTGGAGCATACTTTGGTAAATCCTGGCTTGTGTGTGGGACAAAGTCCGAATCCTTTAGCCTGGCCAATGAAACCTTTGCAACTTATCTCCAGATTATCTTTCCAAACCCATTTTCGGCTGCTTCCTCTTTGTCACATCCCCATTCAGACCACTCTTCATTCTCTATACGGGCAACATCCACTCTTTTCCGGGATAGTCCTCCCTCACTTCCCCTTCTCCTTCATCTTGTAAACTCTTCTTTAAGCTTCAAAAACCAAATCAAATATCAACTCCACCCGCCGCTAATTCCATATTCCCTTACCTTTGTCATATCAGCATCTTTTAATGACCCTCTTCCATCATACTCTTTTTATTTTATCTCGTTCTATATTAAAATTACTTGTTTATTTCCTATTTTCACAGAAAGCCTGGGGGAGAGAAGCAGTATCCTCCTTCTCTCCGTATCTCTGTTCCCAGCACACAGCTCACATGCATTGAGTATTTGGTAAAATTACCCAAAGTAAGTCCTTATTGCTCCTTTTTTGGGTGTGTTTTCGAGCTTTCTTTGCATGACCATATGAATTATTTAAGCAACAAGACCTGAGAGAAAACGGGGCTGCCTGGTTTTGTCCAGCCTCATCACCGCAAAGAGCACTTTGAGGAAGGAACGGTGCAGCCTTCTCTCGCTCCCCTCCCTCCCTGATCGTTGGTGAATGAAGCTAGTTGACTTATGGCTCCAGAAGCACCCATTTGATATACTTGTTTGAAAGAGCCATTGGATATTATTTTAACGGCGATATTAACATTATGCTCCCATTGTAGATTTTCTGATTCCTTACATCTGAGACAGTGCTTTTAGCCTTGGCTCAATGGCAATGATATTGGAATGGATGCATTTCCAATGGTACCTGGACCCCCATGAATATAAGATGCTTTATCTCTGGAGACCATCTGGGCAAGCCATGCTTTAAATAAATAAAATGAATGCTCTCGTCATACAGGTTGCCTACGAGCCAAGCCTTTTCAGTGTTGTAATGTGGAGATGAAGCATGATTATGGATGGAGGGGAGAGGGAGGGTAATACACCAGAAGCAGGAGGCCATAGTTCTGCATCAGAGTCACACAGCTTCTTAATAGGCACCTGGACAGGGTGATGACTTGGCTCTCTCATCCCATCACGTCTATTGTCCAGATGCCATTTGTACGTTTATGGAGGAGCCTCTTTAACTGGACGGAAATGCTAATTGTAACATTTTGAATATCCGTTCAATAGGCATTGCGCCCGATTCTCTCTTTTTGTGTAAGTGCCCGAGTGCGTGTTCATGTGTGAGCGTGTCTGTGTGTAAGTCCGTGCAAGTGTGTGAGTGTGCATGTGTGTATGAGTGTGTGAATGTAAGTGTGTGTCTGTGTGTAAGCGTGTATGAGAATGTGTGAATGTGAGTGTGTGCATGTGTATGTCTGTATTTAAGTGTGTATGAGCATGTGTGAGTGTGTGTGTGTGTGTGTGTGTGTGCATAGTTGGGAAGCCCTGGTCCCCTACTGATGGAAGTGGTTGATGGCCACACGGAGGGGCTGATGTCGCTGACCTCTTACTATTCTGAAGTAGGAGCAGGGACCTATACAGTTTGTCCCCTTTGGTTAAAATATGTCCGTTTTCATCAGCTTCATCTACCGCCTGGAAGAGTTTACAGAGGGCTCCACGTGACGCCGGGCTAGGATCGGCTGGAGTGGGGCCATAGGGTGTCCCCTGAGAGGCAACTCTAGAATCTGCTCTGGGCCGTGAGCACTCAAAGTGTGCAGCCCACTCTTACTTCGGCATTGTCCTCATCCTTCTGTGCAGTAGGGGTCAGCCGATCAGAGCTGGTAGGCCACCGCCTTTCCCGGGATCAGCATTTTATTGGAACACAGCAGACCACTGCCCTACCTGTGCTGCGGCGGCTCCCCTACCCTGCCCAAGGGAAGCATCGAGAAGCTGTGACAAAGACGGCGTAACCTGCCCCCGGCCCCCGGAGGAGATTTGCAGGGCTTTCAGTGCAGAGAATGTTGCAGGTGGAAATGGGGACCCCCAGCTGGGACAGGCCTTGGGAGTTCCTTGCTGGCTTCCGGGCTGGTCCCGGGGCCTGGCCTGGGGCTCTCCTGATGCCGGGAGGGCAGCGCCCCGATGGGAGCTGCGCGGCCACCCGCCACAGAGGAACCGTCCACACTTTCCTTCAGAGCTCTGTCTTCTCCCGTCTCTCAAGCCCCCACAGGCTCTGAAGCTTCCTTAGAGCCGCCTTCCCAGCTTCCTTCCAGGTGTCCGTTTTCCCCAGCAGGTGGTATACCTTCTATTTTCTCCACACTCAGCTCAACACCAGAAGATGCAAACCTGTCCCTCCAGGAAGGTCGGCTTTTGGAGGAGCCCGAATGCCTCTGCCCAGCCTCCCTGCGCAGACTGAGGGTTGGCTGGTGTGGCCCTGGGTTCCCCTCTGCCTGAGATGCCCACTGGTGCGGTGGAAAGGGCATAAAGGTAGAGCCCGAAGAGCTAGGCTTTAAGGGTCACTCTGTCACCCAGCAGTGATTCACGGAGCACCTGCCTGATCCAGGGACTTCCTCAACCACATGAGTTTTCCAGACAATATCTGCCCTGGGTTCCAAAAACCTATGGAGAAGATAGATAAGCAAGGGGCAGGGGAGCTCCAATATCATAGTGTGGAAGGTGCTGGGGGTGAGGACCCTGACCCAGTCAAGGTGGGCCCAGGAAGGCTTCCTGGAGGAGGTGCTTGAGAGCCAAAGAAGAGGTGGTGGGCGGTGAGGGATGGGAAGAGAAGCCGTGGGGAGCTTTTGAGGCAAATAATTGCTGGCCAGCTTCTGGTGCCCCTTCTGGTACCGCTTCTGTCTCTGTCTCCTTCTCCCCGTGCTGACTTATCATGCGTCCCTGCAGGACTCCCTGACGCTCTGTCTCCAACCCTCCTCTGCCTGGGACACCTGTCATATTGGAGTGGAGCTCGCCCAGATGACCTCCCTGAACTCCATCCCATCTGCAGACACCCTGTTTCCAAACAAGGTCAAGACTTCAACATGTCGGTCAGGGAGACAGCTCAACCCACAACACCGCACGTTACAACTTCCAATTCACCCGCTCTAGGCGAAGTTTAGTATTATTATGTGGGTGCTCTACTTAAAGAGCCCAGGAACTTTGTCCACACCCTCAAATTACTTTTTGTGTACCTTCAAAATATAAAATAGGGATTTTCCTAAGTAGGCTATGTTTAAAAAGCTTGGGGGGAAATACTGCGTTTTTCTGATAGCAAAAACCTTAGTCAAAAACAAACAAACAAACAAACAAACTTAGTCATACTGAACTTTCCAAATAATGGGGGCACGATTTTTTCCTCATATTCTAGCATAGATCCATTGATGAGAGTATCTTCAATTAGCGATTACTAGTGGTGTGTCTAATAGTGATATGTGTGAATTTAATAATACATCTGTATTGTTATATATTGTTAAGTGTACTTCATGTATTAAAAATGCATTTCTTGTGTGCTTACTTTGGACAAAATACAGGACAATGTCCTTTCAAAAAAGCTTATGTTTTCATAAGTTACTGACTTTCTTCTTCCGTTATAATTCTAAAATTCTGTAATTATTTTCATCTTCTAATTTCACATTATAATTCAAAATTCTGTAATTATGTTTGTCTTGCAAGCATAGAAGTCACATATATGCCTATAATTAAACTATTATAAATGATTCAACTTGGTCCTCGTTGTGGGGAAAATGATATTGAGTTTTAGAGACAAAAAACTGAGACAAGAAAATTGATTTCTTGAAAAATGATCCATTTGCACAAGTATTACTCTTCATTCTGATTTTTGCTTCATGTTGTTAAAATAGAAATTATCCATAATCAAATAGCGAAATGCCAGATTAAAGAATGATATGATCTTTGGAGAAAAGTGCATTTAATATTGTATTTTAAAAACAATGCCTTTCCCTATCTGTGTGTGGGAAGAGCCTAAGACCTGGGTCAGTGTTTTTCAGAGAATCTACTATATTTGGATCACCTGCTGTATGTGTATGGGGGGGTGGTGGCTTAAAACTGCAGATTACTGGGTGCAGCAGAGGCTACTGAGTTAGTGGTTATGAGGGATGGGGTCTGGTCTGGATTCTCAGCAAGGCTTCCCAGTGACGTTAATGTACGTGCGAGTTTGATAACCTCTCACCTGGGCTCTCTCTTTCTTTTTTAAATGAGGGTTATTTTATGTGCTTTATTTTTTTATTTCATTCATTTCATTTCATTTATTTATTTGACAGAGAGACACAGCGAGAGAGGGAACACAAGCGGGGGAGCGGGAGAGGGGGAAGCAGCCTCCCCGCTGAGCAGGGAGCCCGAAGTGGGACTTGATCCCTGAACCCTGGGATCACGACCTGAGCTGAAGGCAGATGCTTAATGACTGAGTCACCCAGGCGCCCTCACCTGGGCTCTTTGCAAGCCATGTTACTCACCTGGTGGCAGATGATTAAGAACAAAATGGTGTTACCATGGTTTGGTCTCTTTAGAGCGCCTTGAAGTCCCAACCAGGACCCATCATTTGATTCCCAAGAGGAAACCTCAAGGACCGTCCGCTCTTCTTCTACATCTAGACTTTGAGGTGCTCTCTGGAGGGTTCTGCCTTAGGAACGCAGACTATGCTCTTGGAAACAGGTCCTGTGCTCTTCCCATCTGTTCATATTAACAGCCCTTTCCTGCCTGAGACCCTGGCCAGACGGAGTCTTCTAGGACCCAGCTATGGGGGCCCTGGAAACAAATCCAGGTGAGACAAGATGAGGGCTGACACACAGCTTGCCTCCTGCCTAGGGCTGCCAAATGAGATACAGAACACCCAGTTAAATTTGAGCTTCTTTTAGCATACGTATATCCCATACAATATTTGGGACATACTTATGCTAAGAGAAGCTCAAATTTAACCAGGCATCTTATTTTTTATTTGCTGAATCTTGTAACCCTACATCCTGACACTTTTCTGGGTGGAGTGGACGCTGCAAAAGTCCCTGATTTATGTCTCCCCCGTCACAACTGCAGGGAAACAAAGACATTCCAGACTTTGGCCGCAAAGTAATTAGCCAACGCTAATTACTTGGAAGCTGAGTCCAATTTTCATGGTTCTGATTCTGCCAGTAATGTACAAGATGACAATCACCTCTAGGTTTCTATGGCTTGTAGGTCTTTTGAATTGTGTTACCCCTTGGAGGTGACGTGGCGTCCCGATGGCTGAAGTGGATCAGCATCATGCTTTGAGTCTTAGCGAATCCTGCAAGAGGGTGGGGAGAGTGAGCTGGTACCCAGGCATGCATTCTCTCTCCCTCTCTCTCTCTTTCTCTCTCTTTCTTTCAATATCATTATTAAGATTTGGTTATTTATCTCCTCTCTCAAGAATAGGACATTTGGCATCACTGAAAAGAGCCTGCCTGCCCTTCTTCAGAATCTTGCTCTGTCCAGATCCATTCCGATCTGCACCCTGTCCAGGCTACTCTGAGAAGCCCCCTGTGGTTCTCTGTCCCTCGCAGAGCACAGAGGAAACATGAGCAACGTGGAAACGCTGAGCTGGGCTGTAACCGTCAGCGTCTCTGCACCACAACAGACTGGGGTGGCAGCTACTGTGTTACCACTCAAACAGTGTATGTGGGTAGTTTTCCCCTCATAACCCGAAAACAAAAAAACTTTATTACTATTTATACTTCGATACCGCTCCGATTAAATTTCAGCTTAGGAATCAGAGCTACTGGTCTATGTCCCATTAAAAAATGCAGCCTTTCTTCTGTTCCCTAAGGAATCGTAGGAATAACGTTTTATTCTTCCTAATCGCTTTCATTTTTGGCAATTAAGGAGGGAGAGGGGGTATTAACTGCAGATGCTAACTCATGTGTTCTTGATGTGGTGACGAACACATCTTAAACAACATGATTTTCTTACAGAAATTAGGAACGACAGCGAACTCGAAGCCATTATTATTATTATTTTTTTTCTGGTCGCATTTAACTTTTCTACCTCAGAGCCCAGATAGCTTTTTTTAATCAAAGCAGGTAATGGAAGAACAGTCTGTACCCTCAAATGCAATCATATTTAATATCCTTATTTCTCAGCTGATCAAACTTTAAAATTTTGAATGCTTTGGTTTGATTTAGAACTCTGCAGAAGTCAAACTAATAAGGGAGTGCATTCCTTTGTTGTTACTCAGAGAGAGAAGTGGACTATCGAGACCTCAGACTGGGGGGTCTGGGCTCCCAGGACCGGACAGGGCTCTGCTAGTGACCAACTCTGTGCGTCTGTTTTCTTCTCAGCTGTCAAAGCGGTGGGCTGGGGGGTGCTCACTGATGCTTTGTAGCTGTGTGTGTCAGAAACTGGGGGAGCCCCTGGCGGCCCCGAAGGCGAAGGGTGAGGGCAGGACAGGCCACTGTGGGGGAGGACCTCGGGCTGCAGAAAGAACAGAATTTCATCAGGTGGGAAAGGACAGTAGGGCAGCGGAGGGACTGGAATGTGGAGAATCGGAAAGGAAGCAGGAAGGGATGAAGGTGGCTTTTGTGAGGGGAGGGGTGAGGGGTGAGATGGGAATTTCTAATTTTTTATTATGGTTTTAAGGTAGATTTGCAACTAGAAACGTCAGTTAAAAAAAAAAAAAAGAAGTTTCCTAAGAAAAGGCAGTGGCCTAGGGAGAGCGTGGAAAGTTCTGTCCTGGTATCGGGGGGGAAATTTCACGGGAAATTCAAGTCCCTGGGTGTGTTCCCCCATCCCCGCCGGCCGCCTGTGCTCCTGATTGCCTCGCTCCTGCCCCTCCCAGAGCAGAGATCCTCCAGCTTCTCCAGTGGTTTCCGGGTCCTCTCCTGCCACCTGCCTCCGCTCAGCAGCCTCCACTAGAGGAGCCAGAAGAGAGAGATTCCTCCCAGCCCCCTTCAGGGACTTTAAAGCCCTTTGTAATTGGATTACAGCAACGCGGACACCATCACAGCTTTCTAGAATGCGAGGGGCCCGGGCACAGCGGTGGTGTTATAGGGGAAAGTGCACGCTGGACCTGTTGTGGGGCCATTTGAGGTGCGGGGCCGGGGGGTGTCTTTCCCCCAAAGCTGATTGTAAACTTTGCCTCAGAGCAGGGGATATCCTGGGAGCAGTGTGAGTCCTGCGAGCCCACACTGTCACCGGGGAGGACCACGCCGTGGGCCTCAAGCTTGGGTGCACGATAGGTCTCAAGGGACCTGGGTCCCGGACTTGCTCCGGGATAGGGCTGCCAGAGTTCCAACAGCAAGTCAGAGACAAGGACCCCATGCTGCTCTTTGGGGCACAGCAAGAGAGTCCCAGATCCTCTGGAAACTATACACTACAACAAATTAGATTTTCTTTAATTAAACCTGTAATGTATGTGCATGATAGGAGACGTTGAGAGTACAGATTTATATGTGTATAGATGTACAAATGCACACACATATACACACACACTCACACAGAAAGGTGTGTATAAGAAGTGTTACATCTTGTTTTTTTCCTCTACTTCTATAGCATGGCCATTTTCTGAAGCTATTAGATTATTTTTGAAACTACAATTAAAAAAAATAAAACGTTGTTGAAGATTCCATTTTGTGGATGTGCGGTGATTCATCGAACCTTTCCCCACAGTCGGACATGCGGCAAGTTCTCTGCAGTTGCTGAGGCCGTTAACAGTGAACAGCGGGGGTGCCTGGGTGGCTCAGTGGGTTAAAGCCTCTGCCTTCAGCTCAGGTCGTGATCTCAGGGTCCTGGGATCAAGCCCCACGTCAGGCTCTCTGCTCAGCAAGGAGCCTGCCTCCCCCCGTCTCTCTGCCTGCCTCTCTGCCTACTTGTGATCTCTGTCAAATAAATAAAATCTTAAAAAAACAAAACAAAAAAAAAACCAGAAACAGTGAACAGTGGGCGCCTCTGTTAAGACCCTGAACTCCCACCACGCACCAGGTCCAGTCTGCCTTGAACCCGAGAGCTGAGCTTCCTTCTCGGATTCTCTGGTCCAACTCTCCTGGCTGTGATTTACCGTGGTCCTGATGGGACTGAAATCGGAGTTGGGGCTCGGGCTGCCTCGAGTCCAGTCAGCATCACTGTGTGAATGAGGAAAAGATGTTTCTTCCCACAAAACACTTGACTTCCATCTGTTAGAAATTGTTTTAGTAGACATCGTCTGGAATGGGAGCAGAGCCCTCCTAGCGCTGCCCCCACCTTGTGCAGTGCACACCCTGAACAATCCTGGGTTCAGGATTGGTCCCTTCCATCTAGGTGCTGACTGTATTCTGCTCTCCCTGTTGCTGTGTTTCTCCCAACCACTGGAATCTGTTCCTTGGCCCAGCCAGCAGTGACCTGTCCCTTTCCTGATCAATTACGGCAATTTGTTTTCCTGCCTGTAGCTTCACACCCATCCACTTACTATTATTATTATTTGTTTTCTCTTTAAAATTGTTCTAACTCTTCCCTCGTGAGGAAGCCCAGTGGACTGGGATTTGGGGCCAGACAGTACTTGAATCAAATAGAAGCCCCATCACTTACTAGTTTTACGACCTTGGACAACTGACTTTGTCTGTCTAATCCTTTTTTCTCATTGGTGAAACAGAATGAGATTACCCGACGTGGGAAGCACTTGTGAGGATTAACTAATAATAATAAAAGAAGCAAGCTCACTATCCATTAGTTTCTTTCCTTCTGCCTACCCTCCTTGAAGGCAGATAGTGTGACACCCCCTTTATCCTCAGGGCCGGTACAATGCTGGGGTGGGAGAGGGATTCGTCAAGTTTGATTGAATAAGTAAATGGAAGCCAAGAAGGAGAAAGAGGGGACGCACCCCCAGAAAGAGCCCTCCTGTAATCAAGCATTTACTGAGCACTGCTGTGCCCTAGTGACCAGAGGTGCCAGGGAAACACACAGAGCTCCTCTCTACAAAGACTTACTGCCATGTGTGTCCATCACACACTTCAGAGAAAGGGGGAACATCAAAGGCTTGACAACAAGGGCTATGCACATTCAACACCATAATCTCCTCTGTGCAGAAACCTGGGAACCCAGAAATTAGTCTGTCTTGGTTGTTCCTTTCAAGGCTTCCTGGAGCATGTGACTCCAAAGTTTTGAAGGATGCATAGGAGTTCACCACTCAGTTAATCAGCAAATACCTTTGGACACACCTGCTGTTTGCTGAGCCCTACTTGCTGGGTGATGACATCCAAAGTCGTGAGCTCTGGTTCCTGTCCTTCCTGGGGTAGATGACAGAAGCCCCTGGCAAAGGATCTGCTTGTACCAAACAACATCAGCAAGGGGTGCTAGAAGGCACAGGTGGCATGGATGGTGATGGCTGGAGTAGACTGGGAGGGCTTCCCAGAGGAGGCGATGGGAGCAAAGGAGTCCAGGACAAGGATGTCTTCTGGCTTGCTTGGGTGGAGTGGCGCCCATGGGGGACTCAGTGTGTGTCACCATCCATAGTTCCCTCACGTGTCTTCTCTCAACAGCTACAGAGGGCGACTGCCAATCCTGCTGTCCCATCCACTTGGGAGAACCTAGAGGCTGGTTTGCAGGTGTGGTCTCAGCTGGCATCCCTAGGATGATGTTAGGGATGTCAGAAGTGGGTGACGTGTAAATGTGAGCCTGGAGTCGGCGTTGAGAGCCCAGCCATGCAGCAACATGCCCTCGGGCGTGTCCTCAATCTCTTGGGCCCTCAGCTTCCCCATCCGTACGATGGGAACAATGTAACAGAGTTCGTAGTTTGTCCTGGTGCATTATTGTTGCACCACTGTAGGAATGAGCGCGTGTGCAAATAATGTCACTGGGAGCGAAAAGGAACCGCCTGCCTCCTCGAAGCCAGACTCTGAAAATACCCGTCTTCTCATTTAATTTTCAAAAGTCTCCTCTGAGGCACAGGCTACTGTGGTTCCCTTTGCCTTCCTCATGTTGGGCGCCCCAGGAAAGAGGGTGGTGGCTGTTATCTTACTGGTTTCCCAGGCACCTCCCCATTCCCCAGAACGTGAGCATCTCTGGGGCCGACGGTTCTCTGTCTTGGTGGCTTCTGTGGCTGGTGCAGAGCCCGTGCTCTGAGTAGATGCGCAGTGATAACCGAATTAGGTGCTGGATGTGCGGGCCAGCTCTCAAGGGCAGAGAGAAGGGTCTGGTTGGCCGAGAGGAATGGAGGTCTGCTCTTTTCCCGCCGTGGAGAGGAAAGTACCAGAAGGCATCGATCTTGGACTCTCTCGATCTGGGCAGCATCGGTTTGTCAGAGGCGACACTTTGAGTGTGTATGTCCACGGAGTCATCGTACTGAGTTCTGACCATGCCACTCACCAGCCCTGTCCCTTTGGCAAGTCACAAATCTTACTGAACTTGGGTTTCCTTCCAGGCGGACTGTGGACAAGGGCTTGGGTGGTCGGGAGCATGAGGAGGGCACTAAGGAGCCCACACACGGAAGGAAAGCTGTGTGGTTGCCCCCTACTCCCCCATATGCTGGAGCCTTGGGATGATCCCACATCCGGGAGACCCGGGCGGGGTCCCAGTCACTGATGGAGGCTCTCTGACCTGGGCGGGGCATCCCTGAGGATCAGCGGCCCCCATGCAGAGAGTGGCCAGGGTGGCTGTGGGAAGGCTGCCCTGAATCCTGCCCGGAAGCCGAAGGGCGGAGGGATGGGCCCCTGCTGAGAGACAGCCTCTGCCCATCACTTAGTCCGTCTGGTCTTGCTTTCGTCTTCTTCCAGATGGGCTGTGGGTCTGTCTGGCCACCTTCGCTCTATGTGTGTGTGTTCTGCAAACTTCCTTGGAGTGCCACTGAGGCCCTGACAGATTGCGGAACCGCAGCCGCCCTCAGGGAGAGCTAGAGGGGGTCGCACATGCATACCGGCTGGAGATCTTTGGAGGGGCGCAGGGAGAGGTGATGCAGGAGAACTAGGTTCGGGGCATTTTGGAGAAGGGACCCACACCTGTGCTTTTCCTCACGGGGAGGGGGTGTTGGTGGACACTTTGGATCAACTGGGGGGACCTGGACAAGAGGGTGCTGGCGCCCCCTTTGCAGCTGGCGGCTCGAGAGGTGGCCCTGGCGGGTCTCGCGCTCGGAGCCCTGCCGTGAAGGTGGGCTTTCATCTTGCATATCTTCAGCCGCACAGACTGCTTTTCTGGGGAGTGGTGTTTTGTGAGTTGCCCCCAGACAGCAGAAAAGCCTTCCTTGAGCCATTCTCTGGGTTCCCTGTAGCCCAGGTGGTACAGGAGGGGGGCGCTTACACCGCAGGGAGGGACACGGCATCTCCCAGCTTTCCTTGCATGTAGGTAGGGTCACGTGGCCGGGTGTATTGGGTTCCTGCAGCAGCTGTAAGAAATGCTACAGACTTAGTGGCTAAAAACGATAACCACTTTATTTTCCTACCGTTCTGGAGGTCAGAATTCTGATACAGGTTTAACTGGGCTGAAATCAAGGTGGCAGCAGGTTATGTTTTTTTTTTTTTTTTTTTTTGGAAGCCCCAGGGGAGAATCTGTTTTCTTGTCCCTTCCGGAGGTCACTCACATTCCCTCTTTCCACACTCGAACTTAGCGTCTCTGACCCTTTCTCTGCGGTCACATTTCTCTGACAGCCACGAAAGCTTCTCCACTTTTAAAGATTCACACAATTAGTGTGTGCTCTCCAGGATCATCTAGAGCACTCCTCTGCTCAGTGTCCCTAACCTAACTCACATCCACAGTGTCCCTTTTGCCACGAGGGGTAGCATATCACAGGTTTTTGGGTAAAGACTCGGACTTGCACAGAGGATCGTCCTCCCGCCCTTTGCCCGAGGACAATGGATCTGAGGTCAAGTGCAGTGCACTTCTCCTTCTCGTCCTTAAAACACAGCTGCGTGCCCTCTACGTTGCTGTCACCCTCTGAAATCTGCAGTGTCAGAACCAAGGCTGAGACTAGGTGGGGCACCTGACCTAGGTCCAGAGATGGACATCACACTTGGAGGGTGACCAGGACACCCCACCAGCGTAGGCCCCCCCCACCCCCCCATGTGGAGACCCAGAGCTTCCATCCCTGTTCTGGACTATCATGTGAGTGAGAAATTAATGTCCCTCTTATTTAGGACAGCTTTTGGGGGACTCTGTCCTAGCACTGAGCTTATGGTTACTTGTCCTAATATAGATCCAAGCTGGAGACTCAGGTGAGTTCTGGATATATAGAGAAGTAGACAATGTCCTGCTCCCTTGGATATGTGCAGAGGAACAGTGCCTGCTCTCCAGACAGTGACTTCCCTAAGGAGCAAGTGCTCCAACAGGGAGACCCAGCGGGGCTTGGCCATGAGGGCGGAGGAAAGGGGCTTCCTAGGGGACGACGTTTCCTCCAAAAGTCAGCCGCCAGATAGGGATGGGGGAGCGGTGAGCGCCCAGGTCCTCTGCGCTGGAGTTGGCCCATGTCTCAAGCTGGAGCTGCAGACCCCAGCTCTCTTTCTCCTGGGTGCCTTTTACTTTGCCTTCAGGCCTATTTTCCTTGTGCCACAGGCAGAGTTGATCTGGCACAGAGATTGGACTTGCCTCAGGCCGGCAGGCACAGGTTAATTTCCAGGACCGCAGTAAAGTGTATATCCAGGGGAGAAAGTTGGAAATGGTCCCGGACTAAGCACGGAGCCTCCTCAGGGGCTATGGCTTCTGGCTCCAGGGTCTTGAGGTGGGGTAAGCCTTCTAACGCATGGACGCGGGACTCCCTTGCATCACATGTTTGGTTAGTGACGCTCTGGTATTTGCTTGCACACTACCAGCGATGGGGAGCTCTCCCTTCCGCTCACAGATCTATTTCATGCAGCTCTAACGTTTTACCAAAGGGGAGGAGGTGGGCGCTGAGAAGCCAGAAGAGGTCAAGACCCAAGATCAAGGTCAGCCCAAGTAGGGCCCAGAGAGAGCGACTTGCATCCTCTATGCATGAGGCTAGGATCAGAGCAGCCTCTGGGACCCCGAGTGTGTCAGGCGGCGGGGCGGGAGGGGGGCTTACCACAGAAGAGCTGGTGTCCGGAGGATCTGGGAGGCGCTGTCCGGCTTAGGCACTCAGGAGCTCAGGATTCCCAGCACGGTTGCCAGCACTCGGTCGAGGTCAGTGGAAACTTGTCTGCAGAAGCCTGGCGCCTGAAGCCCCTGCTTCTCTCACCTTCCAGATCCTGCACCAGGGTCTCCTGCTGCGAGGACCTGCTTCAGAACACAGCTGGGAAATGCAGCTTCCGGTCCTCAGCCTCTGCAGGGCAGCGGGTGGCATGGAAGGGAGGGGGAATGGGAGGTGGGGGGGAGAGAATGGGGGGTGGTTGGAGACAGGGTTGGGGTGGGGGATGGGGATGGGGACAGAGGGGTCGAGGGGTAGCAGGTGGCAGGAGTCTGTCTAGCACACGTTGCCTGCTCCAGACTCCGTGCTGACAACTTTCCAAGCACTCTCATACAAGGAAGAGTCAAACACAAACATGCTGGCTTAGAAACGACCACACTGGTGAGTTTCTATGTAAGCTGCCCATGCCTAAAAGTGAGATGACCCCAGATATAAGGCCATCTCTTTCCTTTTTAAGATTTTATTTATTTGGCAGAGAAAGACAGAGCGAGAGAGGAACATAAGCAGGGGCAGTGGGAGAGGGAGAAGCAGGCTACCCATTGAGCAGGGACCCCGATGCAGGGCTCGATCCCAGGACTCTGATGCAGGGCTCAATCCCAGGCCCCTGGGATCATGACCTGAGCCAAAGGCAGACACTTAACGACTGAGATCCTTAGGCGCCTGAGCTGTCTCTTATTTTCTCAATGAAAAGATTCCCCCAAAGTATTTTGACTGTGGGAATATGAACTCGGGATACTTGATTTATTAATCTACTAACATGTACTGAAGATCAAATGACAATTAAAAGTAGTAATCAGACACATTTCTTTTTGCTGTCTTTCATTTTTTGGTAGTTTGCATATTATCGACACATGATACTTACTTGGTACTTGAAGCTCACATCCCTCCTTCGACATCGGCAGGCGCGGCCACCTACGTAGCTTGGGATGCAGCACCCTTTCCATCTGTGCTCCCCTGGAAGCTGTATTCCAAGCCAGAGTTGTTCGTTCACATAATATTATAGCCCCGTAAAAATGATCCTTTGTGATCTGTGCTGTGTTTTTGACACGGTCTGTAAAGGGCTTCTTTAGACTGACACTCCGCGCTTCCCCGTCTGAGCTCTTGCCGGTACGAAGGGTGAAATCGCCATGTCTTTCCTTTGTCTTTTTCACAGGGGACCTCTAAGTCCCCAAATGGAGCTGGCCTTGCTTGAGATCATTCCACTCCGCCGCATCTGTCCCAGACACAACTTTCCCTTGCACTGGGGCTTGTGTAGAACAGAGAGGCGATGAACACACAGCTCTTTTGTGTGTTTGCACAATGCTCTAAAGAAGTTCCTTCACGGGTCTCGTTCATTCATTCACACTCATTCATTGACTCTTTCATGTCCTTTCTGCTCTAAAACCATCAAGCAGATTCCCACCACCCTGGGAGTATAATCCAAGCCCTCTCCACGGCCCGAGGCACTCTGCGTCACCTGCACCCGTCTCGGCTCTTTCTCTCCTTCCCTCTGTGTCCCAGAGCTCCACCTGCCCTCGCTCTCTGCCTCGCTTACCTGCCTCGCCTGCCTGGAGCGCGGACACCTGCTCTTCCCTGCAGTGCTGGTCCCCCGGTCCTGAGCCTGGCGGATTCCTGTCTTCCTTCAGGTTTATTGGCCACATCTGGTTCAGTTGCCCACTGGCTGCCTTATGGCCTGGGTCATCCCAGTAACCTGAGCTCTACTCCCTGGGAGCCCCTTGAGGACACGAGTGGGCTGTCTTTAGGACACCAGGTCCCAGCAGAGCCCGGGGCCCCTCATCTGGCACGTTGGGCTAAGTTTATACCAGAGGAAAGGGAAGCTCAGAGAGGTCGAGCTACATACCCAAGACCACACAGAGGAAAGCCGTGGAGCTGAGAGGGAGCTGCCGTGTCTCCACAGCCTGCCCCTGAGAAGGTGCGTCGCTGTCATCCCTGCTCTCCAGGGCCCTGCATGCGTGGACACGCTTTACATCAGAAAAAGTGACTTACGTTAGGAAAATTGAAGTTTTAAGAGTCTAATCTTTTCCCATCCCCCACCAAAGACATTAGCTCGGGGGAATCTCCCGGGGCCTCAAGTAACCTGATGGAGATGGGAAATGTGACAGCACTGGTTCCCTTGTCAAGGGAAGAGGCGAAGGGGTTCATGGGCTCGCAGTCACGGGCGTACTGAGTGGCCCAGAGAATCCCTCTCAGCCCGGGAAGGGTGGGTGCTGAGGCAGTCACGAGCCCGCTGCACCTTTTAAAATGAAATATTTCAACAAGGGGGACCTTGTGTGGGTGATGTATTAAGCTCTCCCGGGACGTAAATCACACGATTTCCAAGCATCCTTTAACAAAGTCAATGACGTTGTGTAAACTTAGCGGAGACGAGCATCCCTTCTCCTTGGAATTACCCGTTTCTTCCCCATACTTTGGCTAAGACAAAGACCTCTCTACAGAAGCACATGATTCAAAACCCCTCAGTGGGGTTCTATAGATTGGATGGAAAAAAAAAAATGATCGCAAATGAAAACGCACACCTTATTGATGTTCCTGGAGTAGCACTCTGGCCGGGCCGCTGCAGGAAGCGTCTTCTGTATTCCTGAAATCACCTCTATTAGATTATGTAGATATGATCTATGAAAATACTTTCAAACTTAATCTGCCGAGACTTCCGAGAGTGTATAGCAAATGCTTAGATTTGCATTAGATTCTTGACTTTGAAATCCATTACCGTAAGTTTCTTGCTGACTTTGAGGGGCAACCTTTACCACAGGGGGAGGCGGGAGGGGCCGCGCTCGTGTTTGGAGGCAGACGGCCCCGCTGGATGGTGTCTGCAGCCCATTTAAATCTCTCCTGAAGGTCAATCCCACCTCTCTCATTAGAGAATTAGTTCCGGCCCAGTGAGGTGAGCCTGCGTCCTAACCGACTCTAGCCCAGTGTATGTCTGGGATCATTCCGGCAGTTTTCAGAATTCTAAAAATTATTATTGTTTTTGTTTTGCTTTGTTTGCTAGAAAAAATTGAAATGTGTTAGCATTTGCTTTTTTTTTTTTAACTACTCCCTCCCTCTGCAAACTCTGGCACATGTATATTTTTCAAAAGTCAAGTGTTGAGTAAATAGTCAAGAAAAGGGATGTCTGATGTCTGATGGATTTTTAAAGACATAGGACTGACTTCCTCCCTCTCTCCCTCCCTCTCTCCCTCCTTCCTCCCTTCCTTCCTATCACCCATCTAGTCATTGGGAGGTGGTGCACAAACTTACTGTTTATATTTTATTTTGCCTTATTCAATTATTATACACTTTAAGCCAGATGGATTCTATATGAGGGGTCAGCAAACTCTTTGTGTGAAAGGCCAGATAATAAACATTTTAGGCTCTGCGGGCTGTTTGGTCTTTGTCGCAGCTATTAAACTCTGCCGTTGTAGCACGAAAGCTGTGGTACACAGGATGTGAATGAAGGGGCGGGACTGTGTTCCAATTAATCTTTATTTACGACACGGAAATGTGAATTTCATCTCATTTTCAGATGTCATGAAATACTATTTCTTTGTTTGTTTTTTCAACCACTCGAACATGTAAATGTCAATCTTAGCTCTCAATCCCACAGGGACAGGCTGCGGGTGTGGGTCATGAGGATGGCCCTTGCCCTGTGCAGTAGCTGAAGATAGTGCCTTTCTTTAAAAATGTGAGGTTCGTAGGGAGCTGTCCAGGAATTCTATTTTAAAATGAAAATAGAGGAAAATTTTTGCAAGTGGAGACTGGAAGTTAGCGAACTGTTCTGACTCAGCTATGAATCGGTCGATCCTTCTCTGTGGCTAGTGCTGTGCTTGGGGAGGATCATGGTGCCACGGAATTACCTGGGATCCTAACAAGTGTCAAAGGCAGGGGTGGGGCCAGCAGACTGAGTTTTGTCATTCTGAATTCCTTTTGTAAGCAATGTTAAAATGATGTAAAGTGTCTTTTTTTTTTTTTTTGGTTAATTTAACCATCTGTCACTTTCCGTAGCCTGGCCATTAGAAGGCAAGTGGAAACTGCTCCTGAGAAGTGGATACAACTGTAAGTTTTAGTCTGTGCCATGGACTTGGCCATTCTCAATTCAGCCTGGTCAATGGTGACCTCGAAGGTCTTTGAACTCAACTTCCTCCTGACAAATGACCTGGCTGACATGGCAGCCTGAGTTCATTTAGGTGGACATTGGTCAGCGACCCGCTAAAAAGAAAGTGCTAGTCATCACACCAGTAACTATCCTTACTCAAGAGAGGTTATGCCTGGAAATGAACCCCAGAATGAAACCCCAAGGAGACCCCCGACATCAAATTTCAAAGACTTTACTTCCTGTGAACTCATTTGGGCTGCTTCTCTGTGACTTTCAGACAACTCAGCACACCATGTCCTAGTTATATTTCCTACCTAGGGAAGTGTAGTCAAAACTTATATACAAATATACTTGTGCAATAGTACTTCCAACGTGAAATTTGTGAAAGCTACATAAATTTCGAATAATGGCCAAATATGGCAAATTATGATACAATCACATTTTGTGGCCTACTAACATTCTTTTAAATAGAAAGACTTTTTCAAGAACATTCTTCTTATAAGATTAGGAATCCAAGAAAAACTATCGAGCTGTTCCAACAACAGAGACATGTGAAACACAGGAGGGAATCTTGGGGAGCATGAACAGTGACTTCCTCTGACAGGGGAGACCAGGGACTATGTATTGAGCTGTGACCCTTTGGAAAAATGAAATGTTGGAACAAAGCCTTCCACTGTGCCCATGTTTTCCCCCAGATAAGTGTTTCCTGGTGAGTCTAACATGGTGCCTGACTGGAACACAGAAGCCAGTGAATAAATGAATGAATCCGCAAGCCAAGTCTAGTTCAATGGGCCTTGAAGAACGCCATCGTCACAGCCTAGTGGTTGGACTGTCCAACCCTGCAGTTGACATATCATTACTTGGGTGTCTTTGGAAATTGAAGGAACTTCCTTAAGTTTCAACATTCAAGCACATTAATAAATGGGAGAAGTTCTTTTTTTTTTAATAAAGATTTTATTTATTTATTTGACACACAGAGAGAGAGATCACAAGTAGGCAGAGAGGCAGGCAGAGAGAGAGGGGGAAGCAGGCTCCCTGACGAGCAGAGAGCCCAAAGTGAGGCTCGATCCCAGGACCCTGAGAAAATGACCTGAGCCGAAGGCAGAGGCTTAACACGCTGAGCCATCCAGGTGCCCCGATGAGAGTAGTTCTTAATTCATAAACAGGAGAGCACCTCCTTCCCAGGTGTGTGAGGAGGAAAGGACCTGATGCAGCTGATGCACCTGGGTCCACGTCCACACTTCATGAGCTCCCAGTGAATATTGCCTTTAATCAATATATTATTAGGAGAGACGGCTGCCCACTTAAAAATTAGAAAATGCAGCTGAGCAAAATAACTTCTTCATGATCATGTTGTTTAATCGCTCAAATTTTACACATTAGTGTAATGGATTCTTTGGCGTTTCCATTAAATGATGATTTTTATTTTATATTTTTTATATATATAATATTTTTGTATTATTTACTTTATTTATGTTTTTGCTTTTTAAAAATTAAAAAAAATTTTTCTTTAAATTCTCGTTAGATCACATATAGTGTAATATTGGTTGCAGGAGTAGAATTTTAAATTACGGTTTTTAAAATTCACAGTGCCTCCATGGTTCTGCTTACAATGAAAAACTCTATAATATAAATTGATCTTTATTTGGTCTCTGTCTGAGCTTTAAATGATGTGTGTGTGTGTGTGTGTGTGTGCATGCACATGTGTGTATTTGCGTGTGTGTGTGTGGCATTTTCTTTACGGTCTAAGACTTTCTTTTATGTCTAACCTGGGTCAGTTTGTGAGGCAGGAAAACGGTATTTGAAATCCTACTAGTGAAGGAGTTGGATGCTTTTGGAAACATCAGCCACGTACATAGCAATGGCTGCATCTGTTACATATTTTATCATTAATTTCTGGCGACTCATCAACACTAACGCCCTCCTCAGACACCTTCCAGTGGAGTGCCCGAAGCGGACATCATGGATGCCCCCAGATCCGGTCCATCCCCACCGACCAGCCTCATGGGCTTAAGCCTCTTCAGGCCAACGCAACCAGAAGGCCATGTCAAGGACTTTTGAGAAACAAACGTCTTTATTTTTAAGAGAGAGCAAAGGAGAACTAGTTCCTCTTTTCCCTCTGACTGTGAACGAGCTGGCGTGCCATCCCCATGGTGACTGGCCGCTCTCTGGCTTTGAGGAATGCTGAAACACATGGAGGAAGGCAGAGTCCGTGGCACAGATGAGAAAAAGAGTTGGGAGCCAGTGACCGACAACGTTGCTTCCTGGTTAAGGAAATACAGACCTGTTTCTGTTCCTTGCAGCCCCAAACACCCTCTTTGATTCACTCAACCTTGGCAAACCACCTGGAAACATGAGCCCAATGTACCCACATCACAGGCTCTTTGGGTGCAAGTCCCAGTGTGGGTACGAGAGCTTGGGTACCTCCTCCCGCCCAACAGTCCCTCAAGAGTGAATACTGTGCTTGGTTTTCAATAAATGGAGCAATTCCTTATAAAATGGTCTGCGGACGGGTGTCCGGGCTCATGGCAAACAGCCTGTGTCCTGGATGGCATGTGGCTATTTTTATTCATGCAGATGAAACATGATTGGTTGTCTCATTATACAATTACGGTTATCGTTTTATTTGGAGTCCCTTGATTGCCAGTGAACTAGACTTAAATTCAATGGCAGCCATACAAAATATTCAAATTGGATTAAGTTGTTTTAAAATATAGTGTTAAAATGTCCCTGGTATTTATTGACCTTGGCCCTGAGTGTATGCATATTGAAGAATCATTTTTCTCATGGAGAGAGAGAGAGAGAGAGTCAGAGGGAGCAGGGGAGGTGGGGAGAGGGAGGACCAGTAGCCAAGTGCATCCCAGGAAAAGAGTCTTCCTCCAGCCTCTGGCTACAAGTCTCTCAGATTCAGATCAATTTGAACATCTCAATGATGTCCCATGTGATGACTCAGGAAGTTCTCTACAGAGGAGCAACCTTTGAAAGCATCAGAAGTTCACTTATCTTGGGTCCTCAAGTCTGACTTCTAAGATTTCTGAAGTCCTGTAGGTTGGAAGCAGACTTTTATCAGACGGTTTCTGTTTTGAGAGTCAGGATGAGAGGCCGAACTGCAGCAGAATGTGGCATGTCTGTCATTCAACCTCGAATGTTTCCTTCAGCACGAGGAACTGAGCCTGTCCTTTGTAGGCAGAGTCCTTGTGGGAATGTGCCTCTCATAGCCCTTGTCTTGGCAAACTCAAAACTCTACTGTCCTGATCATGACTGTCTTTCCAGTGAACCCTGCCCCATCAGGATGGTCCTGCCCCATCTCTCCTGTCTCCCCAGCCCAGGTCAAGCTCATTTCTCCTGACTACCCAAACCTCACCTATCAAAAAAGTGCTCACAAGGTGCCATGGGAGACGTGGCCCTCTGTATGAAAGGGTCTCTCATGGGTTTATCTTTATTCCACTGGGATATTGTTCTTTTACTTCCCTTGGTATTAATACAAAACATGGTGGTCAAAGAGGGCAGGCAGCGTGTCCAAGACCAACAGCAGAGGTTTCAGAAGGAACAGACTTGGGGTTGGATTCTAGCCTGGCCATATCTGTCTGGTATGACCCTGGGTGGGTCACTGTCCCAGACTTCTGCCGGTACATCCTTAGTGAAACCATCCCCTTCTCCTGGGCATGGTCCCCCCACCCCAGCAATATGGTTACCTACCTTGGCCCTGTGGGCAGCCCTAGGGCCCAAGTTTCACCCCCCCACCCCTGCCCACAGACAGAACCTATTTCAACCTGAATCTACATGAAAAGAATCACAATCGAAGATGTTAGCAATCTGAACAAATGAAGTAATGAAGATGACTCTAATCTTGAGCTTGCATCTCTTGGAAAACTTGGGAGGTGACCCATTCCATCCTCCCAGTGGCTCTCATGGTCGATGTTCTCTCCTCCCCAAGCTTCTGCAGAGCCTGTGTTTCGTAACGTCAGCTCCATGAGAGCAGACGTGGACATTCTGGTCCCAGCCCAGGAACCTTGCTTTGGCTGCTCCCACTCTCTTCCCCTCTCCTCTCTCCATTCATCCTTTCTTCGAAGGGTTCTTCCTTGTAAAGCCCTCTCCTGAGGTATCCCCTGTGTTTCTCGGTGTCTCTGGGCCTTACTTTCTCCCTGATTCTTCATCACCGAATCCAGAGCCCATCCTACGGAAGCAGACCTTGCCTTGCACTCCCTGCACTCCGGTGAATTGCGCTGTGGCCGTAAGTCTCATCTCACACGTGGCAAACATGGCAGACCAAGTCCTGAGCTACCGTAGGCTGTGGATGCTCAGGGTCATTCGAGTCTGGGATGCGAAGAGGCCTCAGCAGGTATGAGGTGCAGAGCTGGTTGAACTTGCCTCCATGCCCGAAGGATGGTGAAGGAGGGACAACCATCTTCATGGCGGGAGCCCTGAGGCCACATGCAGACACCTTTTACCTGTGTGCAATCCACACCACGATTGATCCTTACTTTTTCGTGTGTTAAAAGTGGCAAGGGAGGAAACCGATGGTTTCAGAAACATCACTTACTGAGCACGGACCTCACAGCTTTTCACACTTCTGCCCAGCACCTGGTTCAGAGAACACACTTCCAAAATATCCCCTGAACACCCGAGTGGATGCTTAATTCAGCTCCTGAAAAATATACATCACCTTCATGGCCATAATCATAGACACGATTCCTACATCTGATAACCCAAAAGGGAAAGCCAGGTTATCTGCCACCCTTCCCTCCATCTGGCGATTACCGAGATGGTTCACTTTCCCCTCCCTTGGATATGACAGCAGTAATCCATTCCCTGTCGGACCAGATCACTAAGAAACGCCATTCATAATCGTCCCCTCTATTGATTCTGGTCAGTGGGTATTGGCAGCTTAAAAAGATTATGTTTTAATTGGGGACCAGATAGATGGCGTTTTAAGGTTTTGAGTTTCACTCCGTGCTGTGCGATGGATTATTTGAGAGGTCGCTCAACACCAGGAGGACAAAGATTAATGTGTTGTCCTTTTCTTTGGGTGACCCTGGGTGCAAATGTAGCTGAGGCTAAAGTGACTGAAAATCTTTTGCTATCACAGGGCTGAAAAGGTTGACTGTGAATTCATTAATGTTATCTTTGTTTAGGGTATAAAATCCACACATTAAATGATTTAAGTGGTGCACACGTTTTTGGGTTTTTTTTCCCCAGGCTATGCCAAGCCTCAAGTACTTTGAGAAAAATTGGGGGTCTCCAGCCTGGGCTGGGGTGCCCCTACCTAGGAAGCATCAACCTGACCTCTCTGTCTATGGTTTGCAGCAGGAGGAAAGTGATAATAGATACAAGCTGGAGATAAGATGGTTGGGAGGGCTAGGGAGTGTCTCTGCCGAGGATTTCATAAAGCAGGAGCTCAAGAATGCAAACATCCCAGCCACTGGCTGTGGAGTGTTGACAAGGGGCCCAGCCCCAGCCCGGGCACTTGTGTACATTATTTCACATAATTGGTGTTGCAAGTGGCAACCCTCTGAGTGTTGTCCCTGTGCTAGAAAGGAGAGAATTGAAGCCAGAGAGACTAAGCCTCTTGCTCAAGGTGATGCAGATGGTGGTGGTGGAGTTCCCACCAAGGCTGGTCTTTCCCAGAAGCCTTGGGTTTGTCCTCATCTGCTTTGAAGCCCTGTGAGTGCCACCATCATGGTTTACACTGGTGTGGTTGTTGGTGTAGGCATTGTCATCAGCACCTGACTTAGTTTCCAGAACTGCCATGGCCAAGTGCTACCAACTGAGTGCCTTAACCAACAGACACCTACTGGCTCACAGTTGTGGAGACCACAAGTCTAAGATCAAAGGGGAGAGGGCTGGTTCCCTCCAACGGCTGTGTGGGAGAACGTGGGCCAGGTCTCTCCCCCGGTTTCCGGTGGTGTGTTGGTCATCATGGTGGTCCTTGGCCTGTAGCTGTGTCATCCTAATCTCCACCTTCATCTTCACATGGCATTCTCTTGGTGTGTGCATATATTTGTTCCAATTTTCCCTTTTTGTAAGGAAGTCAGCCACAATGGATTAGGGTCCACCCTAATGATTGCATGTAAACTTGATGATTCACAAAGACCCTATTTCTAAATAAGGCCACACTCTGAGATACCAGGTGTTGGGACTTCAACATGACTTTTTGTGAGGGGCACATTTCAACCCCTAATAATCATTGTCATTGCTGTTCAGTTAATAAAAAGTAAATCTGGTAAATCATTGCATTTGTCTTCATCTAGAAGACAGACTTGGGGGTTCAAGCGACAGGCATTTATTTCTCACACTTCTGGAGGCTAGAAGTCCACGAACAAGGCTCTGGTTGATTTAGTTCATGGTGAGGGCCCTTTCCTGGCTTATAGATGTCTGCCTTCTCACTCTACCATTATATGTGGAGCTCACTCTTCCTCTTCTTATAAGGACACTAATCCCATCACGAGAGTCTCATGCTCGGGACCCCATCTAAATATAATTACCTCTCAAAGGTCCCACTTTCAAATATCACATTAGGGATAAAGGCTTCAACCCATAAATTTGAGGGGTATACAAATATTCCGTCCATAACAATCTCCTCTAAAGATTTACCTTTACCTTCCTAGAGAACCAGTTACACCAGTGTGATAAGATCAATTATTTGGCATGGAGTGTCCAAAAAACCAGGTAAATTTCCACCTAAGTTGATCAGTTTTTAACCAATAGGCCTGATGCAGAACCACAGTCAGGGATGGTCCCCTCTTTGGCTGGCGCTTGGCTTCTCCCAACCTCTGTGGACATCTCTGAAGAACGGAGTCATCAATTTCCCACAATGTCATATGATGCTGAATAAAGAGTAAGGGCTCTAGGACCCTCTCAAAGGTCCAACATCAAGTGTGCACACTGAGAATTTCTGGGTGACCTCAGCTTACAAAGCCATTCCCCTGACCTGCAACAGCTGCCATTCTATTTCTTTTCCCAAAGAGTTTTGCAAGACCTAGAGATGCACCAGCCTGGTTTAGCTTCCTTGGTTCCCTGGGCTTTCTTGACATCCACTGAACACTGCAAGATCTGGGAGGGTTTTCTCTGAATTGTCTCTTCAGCCAGCACAGGCTGCTGTGCCCTCATACAGCCTCTGACCGCTCCAACTTCCTGCTTACCATGGAACCTCACTGAACTCAAGGCTGTCCTTGAGGCATGCAAGGTCATCAGGACCTCTCTGATGGCATCTGAGGAAGCCCATTTCAGTTATTTTTGGCAGATGGTCACTCTCTTGTTTTGCTCTCCTGCCTCTCTCCACTGTACCCTCAGGGTCCTCTTAGACCCCTCTTAGACCCCTCTCCATTCACCCCTTGGGACAACCCAAGTACAGCAGCATGCTACTTGAACACATTCATAGGAATATACTTTTGCATCTTCTGAAATATTCCATTGCAGTGATGGTTGCTTTGCTGCTCTTAGGTTTCTGTGGTGGATATAAGACCCACATAAAAATCAACAGAGAAGAAGGGGTGATAGAAGTTATTTTCCATAATGCAAACCTTGTGCTTCAGAAAACAGCTAAGCATAACAAGTTATTTATTCATGATTATCTGTAGTCATGGTTTGTTTCTACCCTCTCAGAGTTTATATGACATTTATATAATGTGCATAATATAATTATATATTTACATGAATTTCTCTTGTTTGTATTCATATATTTATGGTGAGCATTGCAATATGCATCCGATTAATTTAAAAATAACATTCATGGAAATCCTTTTGTTACAGGAGCTTTGTTAGACATTCAATGTTGGATTATTCCTGCCCTTTTTCCTGACTTCTAAGGGGCTGATAAGCTCCATTCATTTGGGGACTTGGAACCAAAAGGTTGCTTAGAGGCCCCTCAGCGCAGACTTTCATTCTGCAGACAGAGAAAGAACAAGTGGTTTGATCATGGTCTGTTGGGAATCAGGCTTCGTGGTCTCTAGTTCAGCCTTGATACACGCATGTGCACCTCCATGCCCAGCATTCATGGGCAAGTGCATATGCTAACAGCAGTCCCGATCTTCATGTCTGTCAAGATGCCTCATTTCCCTTCATGTTGCAGCATCGACTTTATGCTACGGACATCTTTCCAATCTAACCCATTGTTGGAGTCCAACTCGATCACCCTCATTGAAAGGAATTTATTAAGGGACCATTAACTGAGCTCTGAATCCTTCTACATTAGGAACCTTAGCACCTTCCCTACCCCCTCCCCCCAACTGCCAACTACAGCTCTTGTGTCAATCATTCAGATCTCTTGGTATTTTTGGAAATTTCAGCTGCTAGGTATTCCTCTGGCATCGTTCCTTTTTCTTTTCTTTTCTTTTTTTTAAATTATTGTTGTTTGTCAAGAATTTTGAAAAAGAAATGTGAAACTATTAAATACATTTAAAAGTGATGACACAGTTACAATCCTGCTACCACCATGTGGTGGTTTCCCTTCGGTTTGTGCCTTTCCAGATGCATGTGTGTTTTCGTTGCCTACGCCATCTTGAATTCTGTTATTTGCACGTAATCGTCTGCACTTTTCCATTTCTACATGTTTGTTTTTAATTATGGTAAAATACATACAACATAAAATTTATCATCTTCACCATTTTTATGTGTATGGTTCAGGGGTGTTGAGTACATTCATATGGTTGTGCAGTCACCAACACCATCCATCTCCAGAGCTCTTTTCATCATGTAAAACCGAAACTCTGTGCCCATTAAATGCTAGATCCCCATTCCCCCAACTCCCCACACTCCTTGGCAACCACCATGCTATTTTCTGTGTCTGTGAATTTAACCACGCTTGGTGCCTCATATACATGAAATTGTATAATACTTGTCTCTTTGTGCCTCATATACATGAAATTGTATAATACTTGTCTCTTTGTGTCTTTGTCTCTTTGTGTCTTTAAGCTGATTTCGCTTAGCATTAGGTTCTCAGGGTTCATGATGTTGGAACAGGTGTCAGAGTTTTCTTCATTTCTAAGGATGAATCATATTCCCCCATACGAATGGATCATATTTTATCTACTCATCTGTCAATGAGTCCATCATTATTTCTAGTGAGTATGTGATATTGCATCACGCTATTGTAGTGTAACATGCTAAGGTTGTGTCATTTATTTTTCCCACTTAAATCTATGATATCTGCCTCGTTTTCATTCCTCCAAACTTGGAATCAAGCTAAGTTTGCCCCTTCATTCATTCTTTCAGCATCTACGATGTGCCAGTATCTACAAGGATTGGGAGAAGAGAATTGAATGAGATGTGGTTCTCACCCTTGAAGGGCCCAAAGGCTAGAGGGGAATTGTATAAATTAACTGGGCAGTATAATTCAGTTTCTGGAACACAGCAGATAGTATCCACCTTCCCTCTTATTGTCATTTTAAAACTTTCTTTTAGACTTCCAGTGGTGTTTCCTTCAAGGGCATAAACATTAAGTTTGTCTATAGCCAAGAGCATCAGCCTGCCTGATGTGATCCTGCAACCCTAGAGCTATTAAGGGATCAGGAGGCTGGTGTGAATGCTGCAAAGATGTGACTCTTGGCACACCTTTACAGGACAGCACGACCAAGTCTAGACACGAACTGAACTCGTCATTCGCACAAGATCGTTTCCCGTTGCTGTTACTGTCTATGGCAGAGCAGTGACATGAGCCAGCACGGTGACCCCCGCTTGATCGCACTAATGCACCCCTTTCCACAGTCAAACCAAACCTACCCCAAGGTGCACACACTAAACCAGGCATTACTTTCCTTAGGGAGTTGTGTTGTGTTAGCTGGAACCTGCTGACTCTTGCAGGGGCTTGCTGTGTGATGGGCTTTCCTTGGAAGGGAGAGGGGATGGCATTCCGCTCAGAATCAGGGGTTATGCTCTTGTCCTCTTGAGTTGAGCTTTGGGCGTTTCAGTGGACTCTGTGCCAGCTCCAGGTATGAAGACTCTATCTAGTAAATGTCCGCAGGAAGCTGGGTCAGGTTAGGTTCTTTATTTCTTCTAGAGGGAGTAAAAGTTTTCTTCCTTCACTCTAATGTCAAGGGCAAAGCAAAGACCTTGAAAATGACCCACAAGGCCACTGGAGCAGCAGTGGAACTTTTGATGGACGCAGAGCAAAGAGCACAGGTAGTGACCACCTTTGGGTCAACATGCATTTTTGTCTCGTGATCTTTCCTCCAGCTTGGCTGGAGAATGAGTCTCGTCAGGGAGATGCCCTATTCATTGGAAGGTCAAACAGGGCAAGGTCATGGGGAAGAATTGGCCAGTTGATTTGGTTCTTTCTCTTTCTTCTCTCCCAGTGGAGGTTACAAGGTCCAAAAGGCCTGCCAGGGAACTGCAGGATCCTGTACAGGATTTTCCGGCCTCTTTCTAGCCGTTTATGTTCAGTGGCTGAGGAAGTTCCTTTAAGCGTGCATGGGGTCCAGGATATTCTCCAGGTGAGCATTTGAAGCTTGGAGCCATTGCTAGGAACAGAGAGTCCTGTATCTTGTGCATCTCTATAAATGGAATTCAAGTTGCCACTGTGTAGTGGGAACAAGCCGGATGAGCGTAGGGCTATCTGCAGCCTTTAACACTCCTGACCTGTCTGTAAGACTCATGTCCTCCTGCTTGGTCTTAAGCCTCCGATAGGCTGGGCAGAAGAATGAGTGAAGGTCAGCAGAGCTGGAGGGTCCTAATAGGCCAGGAAAGTCACTTTATTCAGAAATGGAGTAGGTTGCTGGAAGGAAGAAAGAAAAGAACCGGAAGGTCTGGGGAAGGCAGAGGAAGGATCATGTGCTGTGGGGTCTTGAGTAGAAATGGGAGGAGGAGAAAGCCTTGTAGGGCAGCTATGGGATTGGTTGAAGCCTGAGAGCAGGGTGAGGAGGAAATGATACTTTTAAGGTGGTTTGCTACAGATCGTGACCTGAATTTCCTTCAGCATTCTGTAAGAGATTTTGGGAAAAAAAATCTCTGTACTGTTTTCCAGAATGGCTGTGCCATTTTGCATTCCCGCCAACAGTGTAAGAGGGTTCCCATTTCTTGGTATCCTCATCTGTTGTTTCCTAAACTGTTAATTTCAGCTATCCTGGCCAGTGTGAGGTAGTATCTTATTGTGGTTTTGATTTGTATTTCCCTGATGCCGAGTGATGTTGAGAGCTACCCTACCACCCATCAATTGCACTCCTAGGTATTTATCCAAATGATACAAACATAGTGATTCAAAGGGACACCGGCACCCTCATGGTTATAGCAGCAATGTCCACAACAGCCGAACCATGGAAAGAGCCCAGATGTCCATCCACAGATGAATGGGTAAAGAAGCTGTGGTGTGTATATACACAATGGAATACTACTCAGTCATCAAAAAGAATTCTTCAAAAAGAAATCTCGCCATTTGCAATGATGTAGGTGGAACTACGGGGTATTATGCTGAGCCAAATAAATCAGTCAGATAAAGACAAAAACCATATGATTTCACTCATAGGTAGAATTTAAGAAGCAAAACAGATAAACATAGGGGAAGGGAAGAAAAAAGAAAACAGGCGAAAACAGAGAGACAGGCAAATCATAAGAGATTATTAACTATAGGGAACAAACGGAGAGTTGCTAGAGGGGAGGTGGGTAGGGGTTTGGGGTAACTGGGTGATGGGCGTTAAGGAAGGCACGTGATGTAACGACCAATGGGTGCTGTATGCAACTGATGAACCACTAAGTTCCAACCCCTGAAACAAATTTAAGTATATGTTAATTAAACTGAATTTATTTTTTCCATTTTATTTTATTTTATTTCTTTTCAGTGTTCTAGCATTCATTGTTTATGCGCCACACCCAGTGCTCCATGTAATACGTGCCCTCCACATACTCACCACCTGACTCACCCCACCTCCTACCCCCCTCTCCTCCAAAACTCTCAGTTTGTTTCTCAGAGTCCACAGTCTCTCATGGTTCATCTCCCCCTCCGATTTCCCCCAACTCACTTCTCTTCTCCATCTCCCAATGTCCTCCGTGTTATTCCTTATGCTCCACAAGTAAGAGAAACCATATAATAATTGACTCTCTCTGCTTGACTTATTTCACTCAGCATAATCTCTTCCAGTCCCATCCATGCTGATACAAAAATTGGATATTCATCCTTTCTGATGGAGGCATAATACTCCATTGTATACAAGGACCACATCTTCTTTATCCATTCGTCCGTTGAAGGGCATTTTGGTTCTTTCCACAGTTTGGTGACCATGGCCATTGCTGCTATGAATATTGGGGTACAGATGGTCCCTCTTTTCACTATATCAGTATCTTTGTGGTAAATGCCCAGTAGTGCAATTGCAGGGTTATAGGGAAAATCTATTTTTTAATTAAACTGAATTTAAATAAGAAATTAAAAAAAAGATATTTTGGAAAAGAGATAAGTTTGTTTTATCTATTTTTGGCTGTCAATCTGTCGTTTATTCACAGGCCATTCTGTGCAGAGACTGGACCTCTGGCCCCATTATATCTGGGTTTCAAGTTCAAGAGGTCACCATAGCCTGAAATACAATGATATCAATAGCTTTCCTTTGTCGTAGTGGACCAGAAGCTGATTTCTGCTTTAATTCCCAAACAGCCCCTTTGAGGTAGGTAATAGACCCATTTTGTAGATGGAAAAAAAAAAAAACAGTCTCAGAGAGGCTAAGTGACTAACCCAAGGTCACACAGCTTGGCCTTGGTGTGAGAGCTGAACTCTTACTGAGCATCACTGCACTTGATAGTTGGATGGGGGGCGGTCTGCCAGGAAGAGATTTGGGGTCCTTCTTTAGGAAACAGAGCCCAGAAGAATGTGTTTGAGAGATAGCATCAGTGGCATGAGAACCAAGGGTTAAGGATCCCAGGGTCTTGGTTTGACTGGTCAGCACACATGGCTTAGACTCTACCATCACGGTCTGACCAGCCTACTAGGTCCCCTTCGGCCCCGGCACTCCACCGCTCCACGCGGCAGGCCTTCGAGGTCGTGCGGAGGAGGAGTGAGAGGGACGGAGGCAGAGCCTGGCTCTCTGAAGATCATCAGCTGGAATTTACAAATTAATCTTTTTAGCCTGTGAAGACTTTGAGACGTGGCTGTCCCTGGGAAGGTTTACACATTCATACTCGTGACCGCTAGTCTAACGGCCCCTCTCAGGGGCCTTCCACTGCGGTCCTGAGTCTCTGACTCACGGAGCCTTACTCACAAAGAATAGCAACCGCACCGATTAAAGGTCTTCCCCGTGCTGCGAGAACCCTCTCCGTTCCCAGGCGGGGGACATCTTGGGGTCAGGAACCGGGAGACCGACCCGGTCCTACTTGATAAAGCCTCCCTTTGTGTCCTAACAAAAGGCCTGGCAAACTGTTCACCCCTGAGGACAGCTTATAGATAGAGTTGCAGATAAGAAGACTGAGGTTCAGGGAGGAGACGCGTGTGACCAAGGCCACAGTGTGTGTTATGGTGGAGGGGACAGTAGCGTCTGAACTGCTGGCTGCTCACATAGACTGGACCAGGGCAGTGTCGTGTCTCTTAGGGGATAAGCCACATCCGCTTTTACTTCAATCTCTCTCTCTCTCTCTCTCTCTTTTTTTGCATTTCAACTTAACTCTTATTTGGCTACTAAAAAATTGAATGGGTATTTTCTGGTGTCATAACTAGGTTATAAACCCTCAGGGGACAGAGCCATGGTTTCCACTCTCATGTCTCGGCACAGGAAGGTCAGGAATGGTCGTAGTAGGAACGCTATACCCACCTGCGGACTATCTTGACTCAGATCCTGGCTTCCCCGCACACGGGTCCTGGGAGCAAGCTTCGCCTGTTTAAATAAACCCCCACTTGGTCATCTGGAGAAGAGCCTCTCCTTTGTATGGTTTTGCAAGGAATTTGTGAAACATCCAGGACATTGTCACCTAATAAACGTGCAATAAAAATTAGCTACTATTCTTTTTGCTGGTCATCTTAATCTGAGAATCTCCCCAGAAGATTTCCCATTTTAAAATGGGAAAATGAGAATTGTATTCTGTATGCTTTCTTTCTTTCTTTCATTTAAAGATGATTCATTGTCCCTATCCCCTCGTCTTACTAAACTTGGATGCGGTCAGTTATCAAAGATCTGTTATCAACGTCCTCTTAGTCCCGCCTTTAGGTTAGGCACGGCCCCAGATGCGCTTGTTCACGCACCTTCTTCAGCTTCTTACGGTGGTTTCACAGGCAAGGTCCCACCGTGTGCCCGGGGCTGGGCTCGCGTAGGCTGTCGGAGATGGAGAAGAGCTGCTCTGTGCACATCTGCTCCTATGATGGCAGTGGTGAGGTTCACCGAGCTGGGCTGTCTAGCATGGGAGAGCCTCTCCTCTCGTAGTCCAAAGTCCTTTTTGTTTTTTATGGTTATATAGTCCTTTTTCACTCAAGCCCCAAGTAACAGACCTAATGTTATAGGAACTGTTTTGGAACATGGGTAGAGGTGAATTGGCCACATCTTTCCTCCCCACCCCAGAAAGAACGGACGCGAGTCACTGTGTGAGTGTAAGGCATACCATGTGACGGTTCGATTTGCATACCTTGTGAAATTGTTACCACATACTGTTTTTTGCGAGGCCGAGGTCGGGTGTGTTTAAAAACACGATTTGCTATTGTGAAGCACTTTCTCTCTTACCTCTGCTGTTTCTAGCCCCAGAGGGAAAGAAGCGTGTCAAGATATAAGTAACAGAGTGGGAGGTGGTGGCTGTGGTCTGTGTCGGGGCCACCGTCTCCTCCCACAGGCCCTGTGACGGGCAGGCAACAACAGAGAGCCTGGGAGGACGCAGGGAAAAGAGAGCCTCCCTAGGGCCCCGCAAAACTTTCTTGCTTTCCTCTAAGAGCTGGAGGAGGAGAGGGGATATGAGGTGTGCCGATATTTTTCATAATATATGGAACAAAAATCAAAATAAGCAACAATGTTAAGCTTCCACTTCGAGCCACTGTATTCTGAGCCCTTCACACTTTCTCCCAGTTACTTCTTACAACAGGCCTCTAAACTTGACCCTGTCATTGTGCCCATTTCACAGATGAGGAAATGAAGCTTGGAGAGCCTGAAGTCATTTAAGCTTGGGAGAGGTAGACCTGGAATTTGAATCCTAGCATTCTGGCTCCAGAGCCGGCAGGCTACACCTCTCCCAGGACCCCCAGCCGGGTTTTTCTGGCTGAGGTGTAGGCCCATTGGACCTCAGCTGACGGCTGGGGCTCATGTCACAGAGCAGCCTGCATGGGAGGGGTTCTCCAAACCCCTTTGCTGAGACGGAAGAACACAGGTGCGGGTCCTCCTTCATCTTACAGGTGGACTACAAAAAATTCTTATTTCATTTCCTTTTGAGTGTTGCCTTTGCTGAGGGAAGGAATGAGAGCCCCTGGACACTGTCTGTGTGGGAAAAGGGATAGCAGGGAGACTCTAGATCACTGGTCTGGAGATCTCCCGGCTCCCCAGGGAGTCTGAGAAGTCTTCACATGGGTGGCATTTGAATTCCCAACCCTCTTCCAAAACCACGGTGAACTGTAGAAGGCTCAGTCCCTGCCTCTGTGACAGCTGGTGACAGATTTTTAGATGTGAATTTTCACACATGGCAGATAAAATACAGACTCAGGTTATAAATATAGGTCATAGGACAGAGGTTACTGACCAAGAGCTAAGTGATTGCATCAGATCAGAAGCACTTAATTGTTTCTAGAGATGAAAAAGGGCAGTGTGGCCAGGTGATATTCCGAGAAGCAGGGCTTAGAGTTTGAAAGGATGAATAGGAGTTTGCCAAGCAGAGAATGGCACAGGAGCGATGCCCTCCAGGTTGGCAGAATGGCTTGAGCTGATGCTGCATTGTGCTTGTGAATGCACTAAGATTCTCCTTCATTATAGTCGTCGTTCCTTTCTTTTTAATTACATACTTTAATAAAACATCCTATGGAAGTTAAGATGAGCTCACTGAAATCCAAAATATTTCTTTTCTTTAGTTCCCTACGTGGTCCTTGAAACAGAGACTCTTTTTAGAAACGCAAAGAAGCCAATTCTAATCGAGTTAGAAATTTTCAGCTGTGGATGGGGAATGGAGATTGCAAAGCAGAAAGTGAAATCTTAACAAATCGGGCATCTTCAGCACCCGCCTTTTCCCCAAATTGCGGCCACATCACGTGTAACTCTTGAAAGCTTCATGTAATGCCCACGGCTGAGGCGTGTGGTTGCTGGTCAGGTGAGCGGACCTGAAGCCCTGTGGATTCAAGGAGAGTTTCAGAGGATTTAGGTCCTTGGTCCTGCTTACTGGATTCCCTGGGGCGTGGTGGGAAGGGAGGGTTGTGAGGGACAATGGCTTGTGAGCTTAGTAACAGGTTTGCCTACAGCACTTTCCAGAACATTCCCTAGGCTTGGGGGGAAGAAACCCCACTCTTACCATTGACATCTGTGAGTGGCATTTCTGTCACTACTGTTCAGCTTACAGAATCCAGTTTCTGGGCTAGATTCTACCAGCCAGTCCTGGCCTGCCCTACGTCTATGCCCTCCGCATCTATCTACCCTTCCCCAGCACTTTGTGGAAGGTACCAGAAGGCCTATGGCAAGGGTCTTATAGGTGCCTGCCCAGGTGATGATGGAAGGGGCTGTCGGTAGGAGAGAGGACCATCCTGAGCCCCCCATGTGGATTTCCAGTTTTGACTGGAACCCTGCATCTTCTGGAAAAACTGGAGGAAACCTGAGGTTGAGGCTCTGGTTGCCCCTGGTTACTTGGCAGGTGTCCAGGCCGGCCTGAAAGTTCGTTCACGCCAAATGATCTTGGCATCTCTCTGTGTTTGCACTAGGACTGCCAAATCCCTTCGGTGCTTGATTATCACGTCAACCCCTGGGCATCTGATGGCCTCGGTCTCTCGCGGAGCCGGAGGATGAGCACGAGAGGCTCGGCTCAGCATCACCTGCTCGCTGGACGTGCCGCCACGTCGACATCCCCGGGAACTAGCAAAAGGGTCCTCATCTGACCTCCCAAAGCACAGCCAGATGCGTGTGGGTCCAAGTAGGCTTGGGAGTTCCGTGTGACTGCTCAGAATGGGGCTGCAGAAATCTCATTACTGCCGTCGTGTCCCTCATGCAGGACCTTCCATTAGTTCAGCCACAGGTTGGATCGCCATCTGTCTCCTCGGCCGGGAGAGGTCTGCTGGAGCCCTTTCTGGGCTGGGGCTGGGCCTGGGGAGTGACGAGCCCACCCACGACAAATAATGCCCCAAGCTCAAAGCTCTGGTCCCAAATGCGGGAGCGTGTTGGCTTTGGTACAGAAGGAGGTAGATGTTGAGAAGCTCCAAGGTGCCTCCTACGCACCACAGGCTCCTGGTGCCTGGAAAGAGGGAATGCTTGTGCCTCCCAGTGCCCCTCACCAGGGATCCTCCTGACTTTCCCCCACAGACATGCTGCTCACATGGCCTTTGTGGGCTCACCCCGGTCCCAATCCTCTCCCCGGTCCCAATCCTCTCCCCCACCTCCATTATGCAACTGTGCATGCCTTCGCCTGCAAATCCTTTCCCACAGCACCTGGACTTCAGATGAGGCTCCCAGCTGAGGGGTCAGTCCATGTCATAACTCTGCTATGATTCTTTTTCTCATCAGTCAGCGGGTATCATAATGATGCCTGCACACTCCACGTCATTGTTATCTGGTTTAATGTGGTGGGCATACCTCAGGAGCTCAGAAAGTGGACTTCTGGTTAAAGATAGCAATGGAGCACACATAGTTAGCTCCCCCCTCTCTGCAAATCCACTCAAGAAACAGCAACGGTACCCACAAACAGACCCAACCCACAAGGACATGGAAGGTGGGGCAGAGGACACAGCAGTGCATGCAGAGCTGGGGAACAGATGGGGACCGGTGACACTTTTGTAAACCCAAGGGAGGGTAATGCTCGGTGGTCGGGGCAGAGCCAAGAGCAGCCCTCAGGGTGCTTAGGAAGCAGGGGGGACACCACCTCTGTGTGGGACGAGGACAAGGGACAAAGACTGGAAAGTCTGTTGGAGGAGGAAAGGTTGATTTCTGAGTCTCCGAGAAAGACTGGAGCAGATTGCCCAGAGATTGGGGACCAAGGGGACTGAATTGTGAAAAAGTGGAAATGAGATTTTAAGTTGGAAACACCAGAGACCAAGCTTTCTCCTCAGCAGCCCCAGGACTCTGATCTTCCTTCTTGGGGGAGTTTGAATGGCTCTTTTCTGGGCAATCTGAGCAACCCAGAGAGACCAGAAGGTATTGATGCTGGGGATTCCAAGGAGGGAAGATTCTGCACCCTCTCCCCTATCCCCCTAGAGCTCGGATTCCAGCAGCTCTCCAGCCTAGATTTCAGGGTGACCACACAGCCGTGGAGCCCCGGACCTTAGAGGAGGAAGGAACTGACTAGGGAACCACTAGCTGAGAAAGTGCCTGATGTGGAAGACAAACATTGTCACCCTGGGAGTTTATGCCCTCTGTCCCATCACCTTCGTGCCTACGGGCTAGTGTACCTGGTTCCCAAAGCCAGAATACTTCTAATAGGGATGCAGGAAGGACTCCACTGACCTTGCAGTCATGATGACCTTCATCCAGGAGACCTGCCTGGGGCGCTTTGCAAACAACAAAAGTGGCCCTTTGCTCCTAATTATAGAAAATGTATACAGAGAGTAAAATCCTCTCACCCCAACACTATTGACATTTTGGTATGTTTTCTGTTCACCGTCTCCCTGTACCTATGTATACTTTTCTCTTAACCCAGAAAAAAAATCATAATATGCTTCCCACCATAGAAATGCTCTCGATTAGTAATATGTCACCAATAATTTCCAGCATCATCTAATATTCTTCTATGATTTGACTTTCTTTTTTTTCATGGTAGCATGCTATTTCGTGATGAGAATGTGCTCTAATCCACTTTCATAGTACTTTTTCAAAGTTGCATTAGGTCATGCAGGCTTTCTGCTAGACATTTGGAAAACAGAGACAATCACAAAAAGAAAAATAGAATTATCTGGTGACCACAGCTAATATTTTGATATAAATAGATATGTGAAAGACACATGTAATTTTTCAAAGATTTATGCTATTGCATATGCTGTTTTATAGGCTTTAAATGAATATATCTCAGAGAATTTCCCATGAAAATAAATTGTCATTGATAAAATGATGTTAATGGCTGCATAGGATTCCACACTGTAGGTGCCTGTAACTTGTTAGCCACTCTACGTCATGTGCAATGGATCTGACTCCAAAATTTCACCATTATGTTACTCTACTGTAGACATCACTGAATAGATGTCATTGGTTACATTTCTGAATATTTCTAATATGATGTATTCCTTGAAGATAATTGTTTTAAGGGAAAGAGTATGATTGTATGAGTTTTCTACGGCTGCTATAACAAATTAGCATATATTTAGTTCCTTAACACAAATTTATTGATACAGTTTGGGAGGTCAGGTGTCTCAAATGGATCTTGTTGGGCTAAAATCAAGATATGGCAGGGCTGTGTTCCTTCTCAAGGTGCTAGGACAGAATTCCTATTTTTCTTCCAGTTTCTAGAAGCTACCTACATTCTTGGCTCATGGCCCCTCCTCTACCTTAAAACCCAGCGGGGACTGGTCCAGTCCTCACACCACAGTACTCTGATGCTGACCCTCTGCCTCCCACTTCCTGATCACTATGGGCCCACCAGATAGGCCGACCCAGGATAATCTCTTTATTTTTTTAAAAAGATCTTACTTATTTATTTTAGAGAGAAAAAGAGAAGGAGGGAGGGGCAGAGGGAGAGAAAACAGCAGACTTTGTGCTGATCCCAGGACCCCGAGATCATGACCTGAGCAGAAATCAAGAATTGGACACTTAATGGACTGAACCACCCAGGTGTCCCAGGATAATCTCTCTATTTTTAAAGTTGGCTGGTCAGTAGGGCACCTGGGTGGCTCAGTCGATTAAGTGTCTGCCTTCGGCTCAGGTCATGATCTCAGGGTCCTGGGATGGAGCCCCCCATCAGGCTCCCTGCTCACTGGGAAGTCTGCTTCTCTCTCTGCCTCTTCCCCTCCCCTTGCTTGTGCTCTCTTTCCCTCTGCTCTCTCTCTTTCAGATAAATAAATAAATAAATAATCTTGTCAGGAACCTTAATTCCATCTGCTGCCTTAGTTCCCTTTGGCAATATAACATATTCCCAGGTTCTGTCTGGGGTTTGGATGTAAGCATCTTTGGGAGGTAATCATTCTGTTTCCCACAAGCATGAATGCAAAAATTGAGGTTTTAGTAAAAATTGGCCTCCTAAAGCGGTGTGACTATTTACACTCTATTTACCATTTACATTTCAGCACTACACCAACCTGGGTGCTACCATAAAAAACAAATTGTTGCCCATTTGAAAAGCAGAAACGTGGTATCTCATTGTGTTAATCTTATTCCTTTGATTACATGATATGTCGATTTTCCTCCCCCCCAAGGTTACTTGTTGCTTTGATTTCTCCTTTCATAAATTGCCTGTTCATGTCATTTGCTCATTTTCCTATGGGCTGTGGGGGTGGGGGGGGAACATCATCTTTATATTTATTTATAGAAGCTCTTTTTACATTGAAGCTACCAACTCTTTGTGTCTGTCAAGATTTCATCCTGGTTAGAGACTTACTCTTTTATCTCATTCTTGTATTTGATGTCCAGAATCTCAAAAATTGTGTAGATCACCTAGCTATCTTTTCTCATGGCTTCTTCCTTAGTTTTACAGATATTAGTGGTAAATAAGACTTTTCTCATCTCATCCCTGGTTACATCAATATTTACCAAGGTCTTTTTTTTTTTTTAGCTTCCATTTGTACGTTTAACTTTTCAACTTGTTCTAGAATTTATTTCAGTCATCGTGCAAAGTTAAGTACTTGCCTTTTTCCCAGTTACTCTGCTGTGAGTCTCCTGATGTTCTACCTTCCGCAGCACATGATTTGGGTATATAGCCTTGTAATTTTTTTTTAATCACAAAAATGAGGTTTCTCCTGCCAAGATCTCATTGTCATCTTAGCACAGGTATAGACTCCCTCCTGGGTTCTGGGGCCAAGCAGTGGAACCCACACAATGGAAACCCAGCAAGGCTGGATCAAGCAAGGCCTAGAAGAGGAAACTGACAACCCCTTGTCTAGCACTGTGGGGCCGCAGGCTGCTGTGGGACCAGGCAGCCATTTTTGGAAGCTGCCCATTGCTTGTCTTCAGTCTCCAGCCTCGTTGGGACAGTTAGGGGAGTGAGACTTCTCTTTGTGGGTATGTCCCTGGGTGATCTTGGAGGAGCCTTTTACCTGGCAGGAACAATGCAGGCATAATAGTGGGACCCGTTTCCCTCGCTCACTGCTGCTCGTATTCACAGTGGCCACTCTGCTTTCATTCCGGGTGATGCGGAACAAAGGAAGGAGGACGGGGACCACAGCAGGCCCAGCCACCGCCCAGCACCCCTGACCCTGCACGGACCTAGGGGTCCCCGCCTCACCCTGGGGCTACCTCCCCCGGTGCTCCCACCCACTGCTGGACAAGAATCTTTGTCAAAGTCTCCGGCTTCTCTCCTTCACTCCTTCGCTCATCTTTTCTGTGCATTTTTCAGAGGGATAGCTTGGAGGGAAAGATGGAAAAGATCTTTCTGTCTGGCTTCATGGAACTTTGAAGAATTTAGAGGTGGATATAGACCCTAAAAAAACAAAAACAAGCTGAAAAAAACAAGGGACCCTTGTGAGAAATGTGTGGGAGGATTCAAGTGGGATGATGGAGGTGATGGGATGGGATGTGAAGCTGGGGCTTGGCGAGAACCTTCTCCGGGTAGTGGGTCCAGGAAGGCCTCTTTCCTCATTTATCCGCTCCTGTCCAGCTGGTGTCCAGTGGAAAGTGAAGGGCACAGAGTCTATCAAACACAGTCAGCTCTTTCCTTTCTGGCCTCTGCCTGGACAGTCTTCCCCGGGGTCCATGCGGAGTAGGGTCTGATGGTCCATTGTGCAGAAGACCCTCCCGTCTCCCTGCACCCACACGCACCCACTCTTTGGCTCAGCACCTGCTTGTTTCTAGAGATCTTACCTCACCAAGTTCTCTCTCCTGGCCTCTTCTGTATGGGGTTATGACCTGTTTACCCACTAGGCATAGAAGCTCCTGTGTGGGCTGGGGCTGGGCCTGTCTTGTTTACCACGGGAGCCCTGGCAACCAGCACAATGCCCCCCATTGGAGATGCTCGGTACATGTTTGTTGAACAGAGGGAGAGACAGAGACACGGAGAGGGAGGGAGGTGTGACTGCCAGAGCTCGCTCGTGTCTGTGAGGAGAGCGTGGACCCTTTGGAATCCTGGCTCTGCCCTTCCAGCTACATGACTCTGGAAAACTCCTCCCCCGGGCCAAGAGTCATTTTTCTCATCTGTGAAAGGGGGATACGTTTCCCACATGACCACTCCCAAGAGGACCCCCGTCCGCTCTCGGCCCTGGTGCTGCTTTGGCTTCCACAGGAGATGCTGGGGACATGGCCGGTGGGGTTTGCTGCCTGTGGAAGCTGTTCCTGAGAGCCCAGGACTCTGCTCAGAGACCACCTGCACACAGCCATGAAGGGGAGGCCATTTACAGAACATGGAGGAGGATCGGTCTCCTCCCAACAGGCCTCCCGGCCCCTCGTCAGACCCGTCTGTAGAGCCATGAGCTTGACCATTAGGCACTTGCCCAAGCCCACTTCCCGGGTGGGTCCCGGTCTCCCAATAACTCACTAGGAATTGGTTAATAAGCAACCAGACACTCAGATGCCTGCTGCCTGAGGCTCTGGGGGAACCAGGTCACAGTCTAGCTGCAGGGTGACCCTGGGTTGGTCCATCTGCCCCCTGGAGACCCCCTTACTCTGAAAACTTCTGCATAGCAGTTCTGCGTCCTCTCTCTGTCCAGTGAGGGATACAGCCTCATCCAGGCTCTTCCTGGTGGATTACTTACCTTTTTAAAAATTGAGAGGGGGATTAGGGGGGCAGTAAATGTGGGGAGAGGGAGACAGGGAGTTGGGGGGATGTGAGGCAGGAAGCCGGGGCTGGAACAGCTCATGTGTATCGCTGCATGTTTTCCGGCATCTTAGGTCATTTTGTCTGGCTCAATGCGGAGTGTTCACTGAGTCATGCTGGCCCAGGTTGAATCTAACTGGATCCAACAGCCTGGTCTCGAGGGTTCTCTGCTTTGTCCACTGGGGGTCCTCAGGCAGGTGACTCTCGTCTTCCTGCATAGACTCAGACAATGACTGAATCCCAGGGTTTCAAGTGACCTTGGAAGTCATCAGCAGGATTTTCCTCCACGGCACCTGGTACTTAAAGATGAGTCCCAAGCACACCCCAACTGCTTTTGATCTCCTCTGGCAATAGGGCACTCACTACCCCTTAAAACAGCTCATTTGACAAAGACTGTTTATCAGTCCGCTTGGAAGATTCTTCTTTACTTAGAACCAGAATCTCTCCCCGAAACATCATCCATTTGGGTTCTTTCTCTTCCAGGCTCCCAATTCCTTGCTCCCTTAGCTTGTTTTGCCAAGGTGCCAGGATCCCTACCTGGCTCCTTTTCCATGGCATCCCAGGGAGCTGCCTCATCCGTTGGGATGGGCTTGTCCGGGCTGCAGCTAACCTGGAAACCTCAGTGTTGTGCAAGAACCAAGGCTGACATCTCGCTCATGCTACACAGCAGTGGGGGGAGAGGGGGCTTTCACCTCGGGGCTCAGCCTGACCGAGGCTTTGCCAGTCCTTATGACAAAGGGAAAAGAAGACACAGCGGAATGGTGTGATGCCTCTAGGATCTTCTGTTCAGAAGCAGCTGATGCCCATTCTGCCTGCATTTTATTGATCAAAGCAAGTCACCCTGCCATGCCTGAAATCAGCAGGGTAGGGAACATGTGATCTGTCATCTTCCTTAACAGTTAGAGTCCCAGAGCTGAGAGCCTCCCTCCAGGTAAAGATCTTTACAGCACAGGGTGGAGCTGAACTGTTTCCTTCCTCTTTCCAGTTCTGGTACCCCTGTGAGCATCTGGGGAGCCTCATCACTGTTGTCCCCACAGATGCAACCGAAGGTCCCAATATATCACGTCCTCTGCTGGAACTCGTTTCCTCGTCCTCCACCCTGCCATCCCCCATCTCCCATGTCAGGCCTTACCTTGAGTATGACTTCCTCTGAGAAGCCCTCCTGGCTTCTCTGACAGTTGAGTCCTGCTGTCATTTAGTGACAAGCCCCCTGCACGTCTTCCAGGATTTAGCACACGTCTAACTCAGCCCCTGCCCATCATTCTGGCCAGAGTGAACAGTCCCGATGAACGGCCATGGTACCCATCGGCTCGGTGCTGTGCCCCAAGATCTAGTATGAGCCTTAATGCTGTGAAAGCATCCAAGACGTTTTGGTGGACTGATCAGATGACGAAAACAGAGCTCTTCTTTACAGGTACACTTTTCCTATATATTTTTTTTTAAACCAAAGCAGGTAATTCAAATTTTTATTTCTAAACCCTGATACACTCTTAGGTTTGGTTTTCCTTCTGTGTATTTCAATCCCCTACACTAGAAATCACACAGACTTTGCAAGATGGGAAGTACAGCGTGCACGTGCGGGCACACTCACACACACATCACGTACACGCACGCTCCCCTGCCCCCCGCAAAGTCTCTTCCTGGATTTTTCTTTTACTGTATGCAAAACTCCCCTGTGCATTTCTTTTATGAATTGGGCCCTTCTGTTTTATAGCCAGCACTATTTGCACTTACTGCAAAGCCATATTATGGCCACAGATTCTCTTTTTTATAGTCTTGGAACATGGGTCCCCGGAGGAAGTCGCTTCACAGAGGAATGGCCAGTAAACTGGGCTCAGGTGCTAAAGAAACACTCTTCTCAAAAGTGCATCAACTTCTGTTCTTACCTACTGTCATCCTTCACCTTAACAAGCACACCCAAAAAAAAGTCCTCTGGTTTCTACGGCTTGTTAGGTCTATCATCTTTTTAATTAATAGTGTTTTTACGAAGCCGTCTGAACTGTGTCATTTCCATTATCAGAAACGCATTGCCATTAATGAATAATTTTCATTTCTGATCCCTGGTATCATGCTAGTTGATCTCCTGTCTCTGTGCCTTCGAATGATAGCATCGTTTTCTGCCCACGATCAAATTTAATTTGGACTCTGATTATATTATGCTGTTGCGACTGAAGTGTCAATTTTTGTCAGGCAATTAGGAGCTATAACCTGTGAAGTTAAGTTTGATAGGCATTGTAATTGGATTGTTACAGTAATAGCCTGGAACGTTCCTTTTCCTCCTGCTTCTTTGATTCTTGATGCATACTCCCATCGCGAGAACAAAGACATTTGGTTATTATACAACCTCAGGATGCTTGAGACAACAAGATTGCAAGAGGAAGTTTTTGCACGGGAGTGTGCTTCCGTCTGAGTCAAAGTGTGGGACGTGGAAAGTTTGCTGGATAGAAAAATCAGAACAAAGAGAAAGTGTTACAGAGAGCCCCGTGGAAGGAAAAGTTACAGGTCTTACAAGTTAGCTTCAGGATTCCTGGCAAGTTGCAAAGAAGCCTAGATAGCTTAGCATCATCCGTCTCTCTCTCCTTCCTGCCCTGTCCCTCCCCATCCCTCCTTCCCTCTTCCCTTCCTTCCCCCTCTCTCCTTTTTCCCTTGCTCTCTCTGCCCTCTCCCTCCTCCACTCTCTCTCCTTCCTCTCTCCCTCTCTCCCTTTCCCTCCCCTCCCACTTTTCTTCTTTTCCTTTTTCTGCCCGCCCTGTTTCCCTTCCTCTTCTTTCTGTCTCTTCTTCTTCCCCCCTTCTTCCCTCACTTCCTCTCTCCTCTCCCCTCCTTCCTGCCTCCCTCTCCCTTCTCTCCTGTCCCTCATTCCTACAATCTTTTCTCCCCGCCGAGCTAAGGCTAAATACTTTTTATGTCCCGGTGACGAAGACAAGCCCTCTGTGCTCCTGGAGTTCATGGCTAATCATGGAAAAAATGAAGACAGATAAGGACAGAATGATGTGAGCGGGTTCTTAATGAGAACGCTGGGTGCATTAGAAAAGCCTAGATCTTGCCAGAGAAGGGAGCTCCGTGGCCAGGGAGGAGAAGGGCAGTCCAGCCAGTGAGAATGATATGCGGGTGCTGGGGGCATGGGGGGATTTGCAGGGGGGAGTTCAGTCTACGATGCCCCACCAGGGCTGGCAGGAGCCGAAGCTGGAAGGGAGTGGGCCAGATGACAAGGAAGAGGGGTCTGGGTTCCATCTGGAACCCATGGGGGTGCAAAGGCTGGTGTAGCGATCATACATCCTTTGGAGAGTAGCCGGGATGGCTTCAATAGCATCTCTACTCATCCTGTACCATGGTCCCCTAAAACTCATTTGCATCCCAGCAATCTGACTGCTCTTCACAAATGTGAATCTGGACCGTGACTGTGCTCACTGCTTACAGCCCTTCCATGGCACCCTTGCTCTTAGAATGAACACCTAACTCTTGCCCACACTCTGCAGAAGACTGACCAGACTGGTCACTGTCCAAACCAGGAAACTTTGGCACAGGAGGGCTTATTACTAATTCCACTTCAGGTGGCATTGAGGACTGCCCCAGGCAAGGCAGGAGGTAGAGTCACATGCCCATAAGACCCACCTGGCAAGGTCTGGCTCTGATGTCCTTCCCTAGGCTCTTCTCAAGTTCTGGCCCCTCCTGGGCTCAGCATGCCAACTCCACTGACCTTTGTAATTCCTCCCCCTCCTCCAAGCTCATTCTTGCCACAGGGCCTTTGCACATGTTGTTTCCTCCGTCTGAACCATGGCTCTGTTGCCACCACTCATGCCCAAGCTCTCTTGCCGCTAACTTCCAAAGGGGTCATATAGTGGAAGGCACCAGAAGAAGATAGGTGGGCAGGAGGGAGAAGTTAGATATTTCTCCCTCCTCCTTCCATTTGTGCACCTGGCAAGAACTCTCCTCCAGCTTGGCTCACCACTGGTGTCTTCTCCTACACAGGCTACCTCCACTCTTCTGGCTTTGTCCCTTCTGTCCTAGGGGTGCTCTGAGCCTTTCCTCCTTTGTTCTCTTTACACCCCTGTCTCTGTGAGGAATCCCTTCATCTGCATCACCAATGGTGAATTCTGTTTCCTGCAGGGACCCTGACTGCTCACTACCTTGTTTGCTCACCTGTCCTTCCTTGCTTGCTTGCTTCCTTCCTTCCTATCACCTTCCCTCCCTCGCTTCCTCCCTCCTTCCTTCCTTTCTTCCTTCCGTCTTCTTCCCTTCTTCCCTCCCTCCTTCTTTCCTTCCTTCTTTCGACACATACTCATAAAGCATATTCAGAACTCCTACCCCGTGCCAGGCACTGTTCTAGTTACTGCAACAAAATCAGCAAACAAGCAGAGAAATTCCTGCCTCATGGACATTCTTTTGCAGTGGAAGAAGACCGGTAACTAACAAATAGATATGCTTATAATATGACAGGGGTCCTGAGACGGTGGGGGGAAATTAAGTAGGGTAAAGAGAATCATGAGTGTGGAGTATGTTTTTGGAAGTGGTATTTATGAGGGGCTACTCTGATGCGGTGACGTGTGACTAGAGCTCGGAGGACGTAAGGCAGCATGCCACGCAGATATATGGAGGCTGGACGTTCCATAGAGGTGCGGAGGGAATGCCAAGTGCAAAGACCAAGGTAGATGCCGGCTCCACGTGTTCAAGAACAGCCGAGAAGCCAGAGTGTCCGGGGCAGAGAGGATACAGGGCAGAGAGAGGGGTGGATGGTGGTGAGGTTGAGGGATGAGGTCGTGGCCGTCTCGAGGCTGTTGTAATGATTTGGCATTAACTCTGAGACGGGAGGGTAGGTGGGAGAGGAATGACATCGTCTGGTTGCTGAATGACGTCAGTGTGCTGGGTGAGCGTGGCGGTGGGACCCTGAGGCAGTCATGGCTGCGGGGCCCAAGGGGACTGAGGATGATGGCAAGAAGTAAAGCCGCAGCAGAAGAGAAGGGGTGAGGGGTCAGATTCTGCATCTATCTGGAAAGCAGAGCGAAAGCGTTCGCTGAGCAATTGGGCATGGGGGGAGAAGGTGAGACACTAGGAAGATGATACCATGGCTTTTACCTTTAGAACTGCCACCTGCTAAGATCGAATGCCTGGACGTGTCTCTGTATTGTTTGATTTGTTGGGGGGACAGAGACAACAGCATCCAAGGCTGCAGCACTGGACGAGGTCATGGGGTGAAAGAATGTTCAATAAGGAAAAAGTGGGTCCCAAGACCTTTCGATGTAGCTTGAGAGCCGTTGGGTTGGGAACAACATACAGTGATATTTCTGCCCTAAAGACTCCAATTGTTTTACTGGTTTCGCCGTCAACTGTGGCTCTTATCAAAGTCTACATCATTTATTATTTCCTGCTATCATCCTGTGTACCCAGGATCTAGCACAAATACTCAATTACTGAGTCTGTGAATGAATGAATGAATGAATGAACCAATAATTGAATGAGTGGATCAGTGAATGAATGAGGTACATCTTGACTTTCCAATGTCATTGTAAACACATTAAGGGCCGTGAAGAAGTCACGTTCTAGGAGCTTGCCGCCAGGGACCCATGACATAGTGAGAGGAGAGACCAAATACAAAATCCCTTCTCTGCCACTTCCAAGCTGTGTCACCTGGAGCAAGGCCCGTCCCCTCTCTGGGCGTCCATCTCTCTGTAGACGGCGAAGGGTCACGTGAGACGGTGGGTCACCAAGCTGAGCACCCATGTTTTCATCCTTCCTTCTGCCCCCGTCCCTGCCCTCCAGCGTCAGATGGGCCTGGGCAGAGCCTAGCAGCTCATTCATAATAACGATACTATAATAACAAGGTCTCACGTTTTAATTAATAATTTATATTCCCTGAAGCCCTTTTGTCCATGTCAGTGGCTCGTGATGACCCAGTGATGGGGTCATGTGGAGAACCTCTCTGACCCTCCATGGCAGTATATACCTCCCTGTGTGTCACTGGTCACTCTCTCCCCAAATTAGACCTATGTGGGGACCCACGCATCCCCTCCATGGCTGGCAAGTCCCATGAGGGTAGAGACAGTCCACTCTTGCATCCGGCCTCAGCCGGGCCTGGGAGGGAGATTGCCTGCCCCATGCAGCAGCTGAGTAATGCCCAGGAGGCGACAAGAGAGGCTGGGGCCATGTCTGGAACCCTGTGGGGCGCGGGCCAACAGGGGACTTAGGGGAGGGTGATGGCAGAGGTGACGCAAGATGATCAAGACGGCTCTGGGTCCGAACACCGGCCCGAGAGAGGAGGACACTGGGGTCTGCGAGTGATGAGGTGACCTGTCTCAAATCACAGGCAGAGGCCAAGCCAGGGCAGGAGTTTCTGTTTCCCGACCGTGCTTGTTCTGCTCGCTGGAAAGTGCTTTAATGACAAAGCTGGGGGCGGGGGGGCAACTCCTGAGGCTGGGGCTCCCACCCTGCAGCCCGAGGTGGTCCTGTGCAGCACACCCAGCTTCCCCCCAGGCTCAGCCCGGCTGGGACCCAGCTGGTTAAGCATGGCCACCCACCGACAGCTAACTAGCCTCATTTCTGAGGATGTTCTGATGGCGCCGGTGCTTTGGCCTCCTGTGGGCCAAGTCTCCTGCAGATGGCCTGCCACAGGCTTGGTACCCAGTGATGGTGAATGGGTCTTCTGCCTCTTCCCACTGCTGCCTCTCCATTCTGGCTTCCATCACGGCAGATTGGGACGGGGCCCACCTCTCTGGGCCTCAGTGTCCCCATCTGGTTGCTGAGGCCGCCTCCGGACCGCTAGTCAGCGCCTGCCCCACGGTGGTACCTCTTGCGGCTGGGCCCCGGCAAGGGGCGACCCGCAGCATCAGGACCACCTTCGGTCCCTGATGCGAGCTTCTCGCAGGCTGGCTTCAAGCTCTTAATGGCGGCGGATTAAAAGGGCAGGGGCAGTGAGGCGGTGATCTCTGGGAAGCTGACCAGGCTGTAGGACTGGGACTGGACGCCAGATAAGGAGCTACCCTTGAGCCAGGAGCAGCCACGGTGGTTGAATGAATGAGCTTGGTCGGGTGGGAAGTGGCCAGAGGCTTGAATCGTGGTTCCACTCTACACTTGCCACGTGACCTGGCACTGTCTGACCTCAGTTTTTCTCATCTGTAAAATGGAGAGATAACAGTATGCCCTTCATTTATGTGCCAGGAGTAGAGGAGGTGATAGAACCAAGTCCATACCCAGCAGTGAGCACTGCAGCTCTTGTTATTGTTATTAATCACTATTGATCAGGACTGCAGGGAGAGGCAAGATTCCCGCCCTGGCCTGGTCCGGACTTAGCTCCTTCCTCTCTCTGTTCCTTCCCCAGTGACACATGTCTCACTCTGCAGGTGATGGGGACACATGTCTCACTCTGCAGGTGCTGGGGACTGAGTACCCAGGCCTGCCGGCAGGGGCTCCCTGCTGGCCCCCCGCAGCAGGCTGGATTAAGAGCAGGGGCCACATTGATTCATTCTATCACCAACTGCGTGCAAAGTGGGATCAGGGAAGGCTTCCCAGGGGAGGTGACCCAGGAGTAGGGTCTTGGTGGTGAGGGAAGGGAAAACAATCCTTCTGATTCAGGAACGCGAGGCATCAGAGAACCCGGGCGGAGCAGGGCGAGAGAGAGGGGATGGCCGTCGGAGTTGGCCTGCTTGGTTTAAGCCAGGATGGGCAAACCACAGCTTGGGGTCGAATCCAGCCGGCGGCTCACGAGCAAAGACTGGTTTTTACGATGAACATTGGCAATTGATTTGAGGATAAGAGAAACTCACTTTGAATGCCAGTGAAATAAGATGTTATTTGAAAAAAAGTAAATTCTTCTCAGGCGGAGAACTGTATTACCAAAAAAAAAAAAAAAGTCTCAATTATTATCCTTTTTATTTCATCAATAAAAATTTGAGGAAAATTTTTTCTTCTCTTATTCAATAAGTGCTTACATGGTATCTTCGACTTTGCCTCTTGGCCTGCAAAGCCTCACAGTTTTACTCTCCGGCCTTTTGCAAAAGACACGTGCTGGTCGATCCCTGTCTTAAATCCGGGGCCGAGCCTGAACGTTTATATTTGCCAAGTGCCTACTCTGTGCTAGGGGATGTGCCAGCACTTTCCGCACGCTGTTATCTTTTTAATCTTGACCCTTGTGGGAACAGGTGCTGTAGAATGCCCCCCGCCCCCGACCATGAACTAGCTGAGAGAACAGAAGGGTGAAAGGTACAGCCTGTATAAACACAAGCCCCGGCCCCTACCCCCGACCACACACATGGTCTTGGCCTTGCCCAGCATCTGGGGCATCTGGCCCTGACTCGGCTGCTCCCCACTGGCCTGGGGGAGGAGGATCCCCAGCTTTGCTAGAATGGGAAGCTCTGGGCCGCACGACGGAGGCCTGTCATGCAGCTTGCACAGGGTAGGACCAAGGTGGTATAAATTTTCGTGAACTTAATGGAAAAGGCAAAAACGTGCACATTAAGAAAACAAATCCACGTTCTCGGCGTGCCTCCAGACGGACGCGGGCCTCGGCGTTGATAGCCATCTTTATTAACTTTCCGTCGTGCTTGATCTGCAGTGACAATTATCATAGCCAGGCGATCGATACCTCATTAATGGCAAGCTTTTGAGCAGGACCCGCAAACCTGCCTCTTTCCAAAAGCCGTTCTTCTTTTCCTGGGTTTCCATGCTTGTGCAAAGAGAAATACTGAGCGTTTGCTTCCAACAAACAAACAAATAAGCAAAACCCTCCAGAGATGGGGAATCTCATTCCGGGGGTCAGCCGCTGACATCTTGCCCACCCAATGCCCTGATCCTACCCCCCACACGGCCTGCTGAAGGGACATGATTAGAAGAATCCCATTTCTCTCTGATGTCAGAGATGTTTTAGCCAGCTGGGGGCAGAATTACATTCTGGAAATTATAGGGGATGAGGGGAAGAAAAAAAAAAGCGAAAATTACAAATACAGTAGTCTTCGGAGTCTGATCCTCACTATTAATGCATTATAAAACAACTTAAAAAATCCTATCAGGAGAAGTGATGTTTGAAGCCACGTTATATTTTAAAAAGTGTCAGGACATAGGCGAGTTTATATTTGACAAGCAATTTAAATATTTCAATATATTTTATATCTTTAAAAAAATTGCCATGATCAAAAACCTAGATGAAACTCTTTCATTTGGTACCTGGGTAGGAAAACATTGAGTTACAAATCTTTTTGACAATGTGGATTCTGGGTGTTACATAACCATTTTTAATCTTCTGAAATATTTCATTGCCTGGGAAAGCAAATCAGGGACGGGGTATTGTGTGCTTTTAAATTCATTTGTCTTAACACCCTTTCACTTTCTTGTTCTGCTTTGATGGTCTGATTACTTCTCTACATAAATATAAGCCGGAATTCATTCTGAGTATAAGCCTTATCTCTTTCCTCAGTGGTGATATGGGATGCGGAGGGCCTTTTTTTTCCTCCCCCTGTGCTTCAAAGTGAATTTAGTAGTGGATGGTGTCTGCCGTTGCAGAAAAGCCCATTTATTTATCCCTATAATCAGGACGCCACAGACAACAGAGCCCGGGGCTTCCTCATTTCAGGTTCAGATGGAGCCAAGATTTACTGAGCACCTACTATGAGTCAGGGACCCGGCTAGGTGTGGCCCTCCAGGAGGAACAGGCTTGCCCACCTTCGCTCACACTATCTTGTGGGCTGCTTTCCCCGGGAGTTCCAGTGACCTTGCCCCTCTGCACTCAGGGAGGGAGAAGAAAGCGGATTCTGGGCTGTCTGAATCCAGTTCCTCCCTGCAGGGACCTGGTGGACAGCAAGAGTGGGAGTGGGGAGGGCAGCTCAGTCCAGCCTCAGGGAGGGGGGAGCTGGGGGCCCTGGAGACAGGAACGTGGGTCCATGACATTTCCTATGCCTCCTGTCATTTCTTGGGCTCATCTCCAGGTTGGTGATGGGGTGGGGTGAGCTGCAGCCCATGCTGCCTTGGTTTCTGGGTCATTCTCCATGCCGTGGAAAACCTTTCCCTCCCGACATTAGAGCTCTTCCCAGATTCCTTTTGTCAGTTCCTTCCCTTTAGTTTTTCTCGGCACTGTCAACGAAACAGTCCTCCAAGCAAGGAGACCCTCTTGCCCCGTGCTCCAGGATGGTAATGGGACAAGAAAGCCCCCAGAAGGACCCAAGCTCCGTGGAAGGCTTACCTTGCGAATGGCTCCTCAGGGGGCACCTTAGCCAGGAAATGTCCCGAGTTGGTCCCGAGTTGGTTATTGTTGAGCTGGAGATGGAAAGACACCCCGTGGGTAGAAAGCCAAGCCTTCTAGTCACAAGGTGGCATACTGGGAAGCAGAAATGTTCCATCTGGAGACAGCTCAAAAGGTGGTGTGGCCAGATTTGGCAAATAAAAATATAGGCCGCCAGTTAAATTTGAATTTCAGATACACATAGATAAGGCAGTATTTGGGACAGGTGCTAAAAAGAAAATTATTTGTCATGCCTCTGAACTTCAAACTTAACTGGGCGTCTTGCATTTTTCCCATTATCCTATCAGAAAGGTGTGTCCTGCGTCACTGTTTTCCATCCTAGCTGGGCTCTATTCAGGGGCGAAGGAGCTAAGACACCTTGCATATCGATTTATTATTTTTTATTTTAATTGGAAGGCAGGGCTTGGAGGCTTTCATGCCCTCCCCCCAAGAAATCCATCAGCACCCCGTCCCCCAGCATGATTCAGCTTCAAAATCCCTTGAATCGCCCCCACCCCCCCGCCCCGTCCACACAGATGGCCACCGAGTTCCACCATGTAGGAATTCAGGAGCCTCTCTGGCTTTAATCAAATGTGTTTCAGGGAGTCTCCCTTGGACCACTGAATACCCATTTGTATAAGGCAGCTGGCAAAGCCACGGGACTGTCTCCCAAGCTGTACAATTATCTTTGTAAAAGGCCACATTGATTACGTCATCCTTGCACTTACCAACCCTCGCCAGGAGGTTACATTTCAGTCATTAGAAAGGACTCACCTGGCAAGCTCTTGCTTGTCCTTCAGGAATGCCCTTTCTTCTTGTAAGGCTCTTCCCTTCCCAATCCACCCCACTGCATCCCCGTCCCCCTAGCCCAGCACTCGCATGCTCCCTGCGTGCCTTCAGGGAGTTCTGGAAATATCCCCTCTCAGCCGCTGTCGCCCCGTGGTTTAAGTTCATGTCTGGCACGTCTGCTTCTCCTGCTGGACTCTCAGCTCCTTGAGGGCACGAGATCCGAGATCTGGCCCGTCCATCACTGCGTCCTGGCGCCTGGCAGAGGTGGTCCAGAGCAGGTGCTCGGGATGGGTTTACAGGATCACTGGTGGAGTGAATGAGCAAAACAGTGGGTGCATCATGCATGAATGAGTTACAGCAAGTTTTCCATAATTCTGTAAAACCGTTATGATATAATGTAGGTGCAAAATTCAGGAGAATGGCTTTTATGCAAAAATATACACAGTAAAAGTTCTTGAGTGAAAGGAACAAGCTCATATGCAAAAGCAAGGAGAACAAGCCACACTATTCCATGCACGAGGCCAAAGACATCAAGGTGAAAGCAGGCAGCAGCTGTGGCCCTTTGCAAGATGTCCGAACCAGTCAGGTTCAACTGCTGAGGCTGCGGGGCTAACCTGTATGGTGGTCCTGCATGTTCGCAGTGGTGCCCATGACCTTTTTCCTGTAGGAGCTGCTCTAGTCAGGGTGGGTGCCAAGTGCACAAAATCAGAATAGCTGATGGAGTGTCGGAGGGTCCGAGTACAAGAATCGTTTCAATTTTCTGGCTGCTGCATCTCCTGCCCTCTGTACTTACACTTCCCTTCCTTTGGGGGAGATTCTGGATTCTGTGCTGACTCAGTTCTGCGTGACCACTTCCCTCTGGCACCTCCCCTCCAAGCTCAAAGCAAGGCATCCAGATCCTTCTCTCACCAGCTGGGTGATACAGCCAGAGGAAGGCTCATGATCTTGGCTCAGTCCTTCTGGCCAACCCCTAGAGGCAGATTTTGCCTGGTTATGGCTACTGGGGGGCTGTGCATGGCTGCTGTTGCTGTGTCTGTCCCTGGGGTCCCCCCATGCTTAGTCCTCCACCTGCTATCAGATCTGCCTCCTCTCAACATTCTGCCAGTAAGTTCAGCCAGAGTAAGTTTTTTTAAACCAAGAACCCAGAGGAAGATATAGGTTAATTGGTTAAGCAGTCAGTCAATGTTTTATCTATCTGGGAACCTTCTATGCACCCAGTTATGTGCCTGGGTCTGGGGAACCCCATCCTTCTTCTTCCAGCAGCCCAAGGTACTGCCCCCAACCCAGGGCTTTCCCCCTGTTGTGGACTGATTGCTTGTGTCCTTCCAAATTCCTATGCAGAGGTCCTAATCCCTAGTGTGTTGGCATTAGGAGATGGGGTCTTTGGGAGGTGGTTAGGGATAGATGAGGCCATGAGGGTAGGGTCCCATGATGGGATTAGTGCCCTCAAGAGAAGAGGAAGAGATATCAGAGCTTCTCTCTGCTCCAGGAGGACAGAGATAGCCATCTACAAACCAGAAGAAGGGTTCTCACCGGGAACTGAATCTCCAGTTTTTAAATCATGGAAGCATAAGAAGGGGGGTCTGAAGATGCACCTGAGTTGGTGTGTAACTGCCAGGCAGTGACAAGAACAACCTGAGCACCTGCTATGTGGCAGGATTGCGCCCTACAGAGCACCCATTGAATTCCATCTTGGCTCTGTCCCAGCCAACCTAAAGGCACTTCGTCTTCATCTCCACATCACCAAAACCATGGTGTCCCTGCCCAGAAAATGCACTGATGCCATCACGATGCCATGAAGTGTGAAATTGCAATGGGCTGGTGGAGTCCTTACCGAGTCAGGAGCTCAGGGAGCCCGGCTGTGTTCATTTGATCGCACGGCTGGTCACTTAGGCCCTAAATGGACAGCTGGCCAACTCCTAATTGGTAGCTGATGAAATTATCTTGTTAGGAAGATATATGGCTATCCTAGTGGTGGGAAAACAACCCCAGTGTTGAACAATGTAATTATATGTGGGTTAGATTCAATATTAAGTCACTCTGTAAGCATGAAAAGTGTATATTTTGGCTCCTGGACTATTTCTCTCCAAGGACTTGGTTGTCGGATACAGATATCGGATATGGGAAGGCAGACACCCCACCAAGGTGGTTACGTGTCTTGAGGAGGAGGTCTGGACTGAGCTCAGCACCTTGGGTCCTTTTTAAACACAGAGGATTCATTTGTTGGTTTCTGGCACAAGGAGTCCTGCCCTGTGGCTGGAGGACACACACATGGAATTCGGATGTTCTTTGCAGGAAGAGACGGAGATGCATCTTCTAGGGTCAGTCCTCTTTCTGTAGAGGAGTAAGGTTGGCAGAGAGAAGGCTGGGAGGCTCATGCCAAAGGTCCAACGATGAGGTGGAACCGGACTGTGCGGGCTCCTGGACATGTCCTGCAAGTGCATCCTTGTCCACGGTCACAGCCGGGCATTGGGACAGGCCCACGTTGACCCTTGAGAGTGCGAAACTCTTTCACACTCCAGTGTCTGTGCTCACTTCTGCTCACCAAGCATTGACTGGGCCATGCGATGCCCCTCTGAAGTTTCTTTTTTCTCCTGTGGTCTCTTTGCCACCTTCTCAGGGCCTGGAAGAAAAACCAACATTTAATAGCCCTTACCAACTCTTAGTGGAGGGATGAATAAATGCAGGATAAAAATTGGTCATCCCAAGAACTCCATACATTCACCACCCTCCCTTCCTCCTGCACCTTGTTTTCAATGTCATGTCTCTTAGCTCTTGTGCAAGGTTATGAAGAGCCATTGGGTGCTCCTTCTGCAAAACATCTAATTTGTGATGCTTCATTCAGGATTTAGAACAAGGAAAGTGTCTCCCTCGGGGAGCTGGCATCATTCATTGCTTTTGGATAATCCAAGCCATAAGATTGAGTTTCCTTCTTTGCTTTGGCCACTAGGAAACTCAGGGTCTGGTTCTAAATCAGTCCCAGCAACTGTACTGATCCATGCTTGTTAAAGCCACATTTTAAAATTTCTATTCCTATTTTATTAATCTTATTTCATGTTGGCTGTGTAAGCTGTCTCAAATTCTTCTTTTTTTTTTTTAAATGAAAGATGCAGGGTATAAATACCTCTGATGAGTATATCTTAAAAATAACTTTGTGGAAGAATAACAGTCTGTGCTGTTTCAGGATTCATAATCTAGGTTATAGGTTATCCGAGCTTCTGGGGTTATCTGATTATCAACAATGGGGAGACTAAGTCTTTGTATCTGAGATGATTTTGCCCCATCCCTGCCCTCACTGTGCAGCCGGGCCTCTGTCCTTTCAGGTCTCCCCATCCAGCCTGTAGGCTCTTTGATGCAATTCCACGCCTTCTGCCTCCTCACCCCCAACCTCCACAGCCACTCTACTGAATGGACCTGCCACATCCCTGCAGCTTTCCAGAACTCTTGAATGCTTACAAGAATGGGTAGGGAAGGAAAGGAAATGAGGTTAAAAACCCCAACACAGTTTGTTATCATTTCTTGTTAATTTTGGTAGAATAACTGGTTTCTTATCATTCTATACATTCTATACAAGGTCTTTCTCAGTTTGGCTACAGATTAACTCTCTAGCCCCTCTTTTTTTTTTTTTCTCCTTCCACCCCCCACATGTCAGTCATATCAGACTTCTCTCTAGTCTTCAAACATGGAATCCCTTTTCCTTCATGGCTTGCCCAGGCCAACTCCTATTCATCCTTCAAAAGCCCAACACAATGACTTGTCTTTATGAGAAATTTTTCTTGATCTCCCCACACCTACATATTTGATCTCTCTCTGTCTCTCTCTCTCTTAGTACTCCTGCAGAATCCATGGTTATATACACCCTCCTGGAATAGTGAACCCATCATATTGTGATAGATGACAGTTTTACCTAGAGGAGTAGATAAGAGCCCGGCTTGTTGGGCTTGAATCCCAGCACTGCCACTTAGTAGCCATGACCTTGGGAAAGGTACTTGGTGGCCCTGTGCTTTAGTTTTCTCTTCAGAGAAATGGGATAAGAGAAGTATCCCCCTCACAGGAAAAGTAGATAAAGTCGTGCCAGGACAGTCCCCGGAATATAACAAGCTCTGTCAAGATCGGCTCTGTTTTTAAGCTTTTCTCTTTCCCTTGACTCTGTAGGCTAGGGTGTCCATTGTACCAGATTCTCTCGCCTTTTCCCAAGGATGTGTAGTAAACTAATACATGATCATGAGGTAAACAACTGAATGAGAGTTAGTTTAAAGAAAAGTATTATTTCTTCTCCCAGGGAAACTTGTTTATTTTAGGAAAAGGTCCTCATCCTTCCTTCCAATGGCAAAACATAGCCCCCACCTTATGCCTGGCTTGGGAGAAGCCTCCTTGGAGAGGAAGGAGTTGTGTAGACCCTTGGATGAGTATCTTCATTCTTTCTATGTCCTCCCTCCCTACCTTTGGGGAAGGTGGTGGTGCAAGGCTCCAGCCTGGATTCAACTGGTCAGCTCATCCCAAGGGAATTGCCCTTCAAACTAGCAAATCAGAAACCTCCAGTGGAGCTGGGCCCTCATCAGGGCAGCTGACGCCCTCGGGGCCTGTGGGGGAGAATGAAGGGGACATAGAAATAACTTGCAGTTTAGTAACAAGGGACCTGGGTGGGTTCCAAATTCTTCCCTTCCCTGACCAGCTTGCCTGGAGTTCTACTGGACCTGGGGCCCTCAAGAACTTCAAGAACCCACAAGAACCATCTGAGGAGGAGCATCACCCATCCAGCACTTATTGAGCTGAACGTCAGACCCCCCAGGGAGGCCTGGTCCAGAGGTGGGAGAGAAAGATGGGTAGCTCAATGGATAGCTACGACCCACTGTGAAAAATAGACACTCTAGGATATTCCCAGAGAGAGTGTTATGGTTGGAAAGAATGCTAGGAACCCAGAGCAGACAGTTGTGTCCCAGTGGTATGGAAGGCTTCCTGGAGGAGGTGATACCCAAAGGAGTGAATGGGAGTTGGCATGGTCAGATCAGAAAGGTTTCAGCAGGTGAATAAAGTAAGATTTAAAAACATCTTCCAAATGTTTGAGCTTCCGACTGTGTGATTCCATGGAGACAGGCATCTGAACTTGGGTGTGGGTCAAAACCCTCTGAGGGTTGGGAAAGCTTTTATCAATTGATAACCTGGCACAGGCCCATCTGTGGCTGTTATTTTGCAATCTACATTATGTTAATGATAACATTAGGCTCACTCAGTGATCTGTAGCCCCTGAGGTTGCCCCCATCCACAACCACAATCAAAATAGCATTAATTCCTCTTAAATATTTTGCAAAACACTGGGGAAAAAAGCATTTCTTCGAAATGGCATTTATTTACCACTCCCTGCAATCATATTGTAAACATAGAACTTCCCTGGGCTGAAGAGTTTTTTCTGTATAATTCCCGATTATAAATTGTGATTTAAAACTATTGTGATAAGAAGCCCCATAACCACCACTAAAATTACGGTGTTTAGAAATGTCCTAACTATGTATATTTCACAGCTGGAATAGATCTCTTTGGGGAGGGTCTCACCTCACTGGTGTTGGCAACGTACAATTGAATTAGTCAAAGTATAATAAAGTGTGGGGGAAATGTGGAGATATAAGGACCGAAAATAAAATAAAGATAATTTAATCATTAAAATTGGCACTGGTTTTAAGGACATTCATTGCTATGGAGATGTTAAAGCAGATTCCAGCTTGCATTTTAATGGTGAACTTAAATAAATCTGAGTCCTGGAGAGAAACTGCTAAGTGTATGGAATCTGAGCTAATCAGAGAAATCGCTCCGACTTGGAGTTAAAGCCTGGGAGTCGTTTGCAGGGAAGCTGAATAATCCAAGCCCTGTCTGGTTGTCTTGAATTTATTTTCAAGTTCCTTGATTTTTGGAGTCAAGTCCAAACTCTGTAACCAGACATCTGGGGCCCTCCACATTCAGGAGCCCACTTCCTTTCCAAATTCCTGTGGCCTAGACCACGCTGGCCCTCAAGCTCACGTGGCCTGTCCCACCTCTCCCTTAGGGTTCATCTCAAAGACACCTCATCTCTTGGTAACCCCTGTGCTGTCCTTGGTGCCCTGTTTGGGGAGTGACACCATGCAGTGCCTCAGTGGCTCTAGATTCTCACTACTGGGGTTCAAATCCCTGTTCTGACAATTATGGAGACTCAGTTTCCTTATCTGTATAATGGGGATAACCACAAAACATGCCCTAGGGTAAATGCTTATGTAAGTGTCAGTGACTTCTCCGTGCCTAGAAGCTACCGAGTGGTTACTATGAATTACTGTCATCATTGGAGTCCCCTCCTGTCTGATCTCACATGGCCATGGATGGACATGGGCTCTCTCTCCACTGGAATTTATGTGCCTTGTGGAAGGAAAAGATGACTTCCTCATCTTTGCAAGTAGTAGATGTTCAATAAATGTGCTTAATTAATTAGTAGATTTCTGCCAACAGCAGCATATTTATATTTGAGAAAAGAGGATGGCTTCTGTCTGTATAATAATAAATGACTAATTATGCTCTCTCTGGTGCCTTGCTGGTAATAGAGAGGACATTTGGTCTTCCCATGTGCCTGGCATGCAGCTAAGTGCTTTCCACAGAATTCTCTGAGATCAGGATTATCATCCTCAAAAGCCAGTTCATTAGTTAGAATAATAGTAGATGCTGGAATCATAAAAATCCTCAAGAAGATATTTTCAAATCATGTCACAGTTCAAGGTGGGTGTTTCTATCCAGGACAGCTTCCTCCATATTGTGTTTTGGGGACTCAGATTTCTTCTCCCTTGCGGGCGCACCGAGGCCACATGGTCCACCTCCAGCGGGAGGAGAGGCAAAGTGAGCGAGAACGTGAACGTGAACGTGAACATGAACGTGGAGGATGCAGCCCGGCCTCTTCCCAACACATCCCTTACCAACTCCCCGTTTGGTGAGTGACATCGTATCTGGGTTTGGAAATTGGCCAGAGTGGGAGTATTTACACCACAGCATTAGGCAAACACTTCCATTTGTTTTTGGTGAGGTGGTTTACTGATGCAATGTCAATGACGGTGACACAGGGAACAATGGTGCCTGATGGAAGGGGCACATGAAACTTGGAGGGCAGCTGGCCATCTCTGCTGGGTATAATAATAACCCTGTTGCAGGGGTGAGGAAACGGGGGTGCAGACATGCTACCTCGCTTCCCACTCCCACCCCCAGGACTGCAAAACCAGTGAGCAATGAGCCAAGAAGGGCTTCTGACTCTCGCTCTCACCGCCCTGCCATCTGGCCTTGCAAACCCAGAACACTTACTTGCAAGATTATTAGCAATTCTATTTTTAATGTACACACGTGTTTGCCCTCCCCTGAAACTATTTCAGAGCGATAGGGGAAAAGAGAATGCTTTCTTTTTCTGAAACTAGGTTTAATTAGAATCGAAGCCACTTTATTTCCTCTTTTATCATTATTAAAAATAAATTTTTCTTCTTTGTCCGAGGATTGTCAAAAGGAAACGTTATTGAATAGGCTCCCGCAGCTATGAGCGTTGTTCTATAACTATTAAGGCCCAAACAGCATTTTTTTTTTCTCTTTCAGAAAATGTGGTGGCTGACTATTTTTTACTGAGTATTTTCCTAGTAAATCTCCCTGCTAAATTGGCCACTTTATTCATGATGATTTCTTCAAATATATCATTCTTGTGGCACAATATGAATAATGAAGAGGAATATTTTCAAACACATACAGGGCTCTGAATAAAACGAATGGGTACAGCATTAAGCAAAGTCAATAGGGGCATGAGCAGCCCTTGCTCACCTCATGCAGGCCCCAGAGCAGGGACCCTCCATCCCTGTAGGATGCTCCCCACCTTTGGCCTTGGTCCCAACACCCAGGGCTGCCAGGAGCATGCACATGAAGCTTGTTGGCTCCCTCAGCATTGCCTTGTGCAGCCCCGCTCACCTGTGTGCAGCCTCTGTTTGACAGGTAGGAGGGCGTCCCACTGAGACACCTGCGATGGGTGCCACCTGCCAGCTGTGAGACCCTGAGAAAACTAGCTCAGTCCTTGGAGCCTCTGTTTCCCCATCTTGAAAATGGGGATGATTAGGTTAGAGAAGCACTTATCTCACTACTTGGAAAGTATTCAAAACACTGCAGGTGAGGGGTTGTGTTCCATGTCATGCTCATCACTGTTGTTACCACTGCGGTTGATCACATGTTGGTACCTGTGTGGCAAGCTTGGGAGTGTTATCACCTCAGATAGGGCAAATTGTTGTCCTGATTGATGATGTCTTACATTACTAACATCAAAAAATTCCGGGGAATTTTGGAAGTAAAACTATTGATTTCTTCTGGGGAAGAAATTTGTTTCCCCCATTCTCACCTCTCCAATGCCCTCTATACCTGATGTGCTTCACTGTTCCTGCCTATGTAGTCTGGAGAGTATGAGGCTCCCCCTTGGACAATGGAGGAAATGAACTTGGTCTGTGTTGAGGGTTAGGAACCTGAGACAGAGTGGTGGATGAGAGAGAGGCAGAGGCAGAAAGAAGAGTCTGGAGGCCATTGCTACAATGCTGGGTGTGGTTATTACTGGTGGCTCCTTCCTTGTTGGTGCCAACCTCAAGTTATTTGTGGTTGGGGCTGAATTCTCAGGAGACCAACAATGCTGCCTCAATGTCCACTTCTCAGGACAAGGGTCCCCTTGGGTGCCTCCCCTGCTCTGTCCCCAGCCCATCCAGCACGGAACTTGGGGACAGTGGATGTTTCTGGGTGAGGGAATTAATTTGGTGCCCTTATTGCCATACAGACATGGAACAAACATTTTTCAGACACCTACTATCTGCTGGGCACTATGCTCATTTCTCTAAACACTGTTTCATTTACTTGAAATTGTCCTTCTAAACCTTTACCCGATGTTATTTTATGTTGCACATTGATTTATTTGTATATGATGTCTTTTCTCCCATCTCTCAGGGCAGAGACTCAGTCTGTTCACCACTGCATTCCTGGTGCCTAGAATGGCTTCTGGACCCAAACTAATACTCAATAAAAGCTCTTGAAAGAATGAATGAGTGGATGAATGAGTGTGTTCTCCACACGCTCTGACATGGGAATTGGTCTGCATGTGACAGGGTTGAGGAACAGAGTTTCAAGGAGGATAAGCACAGCACAGCGGTTAACAGCCAAGACTTGGGGGTCTGACAGACCTGGCATGTTTTATTTTCTTGGGCTTATTTTCTCTCTCTGAGCCTCAGTCCCCATATTTAAAAAATTGGGATCATAACACACCTGCCCCACGTGGTGGTTGTGAGGCTTACGCTAAGTCAGACAAAGGGCTTACCTTGGTGCCTGGCGTACACAGAGCATTCAACGAACTGCAGCCAGCATCATGAGCAAGAGGTAGTACTGGGTTGGGAGTTGTCTCTGTTATTAGTTCCTTTTCCTGCCACAGGCCAGGTTGCTCAATGGAGAGGCTGGGGTGTGTCCTGAAGATGCAGGGCACATGCCATCAGGTGGGCTGTGCAGAAGAAAGAGCGATAGGGGAGATCAGGTATCGGGCTCAGCTCAGCTTTTGCTCCTCTTTGGTTCAGGACCAGCCATCTCTCCTCTGAAGGCTCCATGTGATCTCAGGCATGTGAACTGAACACCTACTACAGGTCAAGTCTGGTGCTAGGTCACAGGGATGGATGAGGAACAGCTCTTGCTGTTGACTGTGCTTTCGGCCTTAAGTAGGAGACTAATGGGAAAGAGAAATGGAGGGTATGAGCTTCTGGTGGCTGCTATAACAAATCAGCCCAAACCAAGTGGCTTAAAACCACAGGGATTTATTATTTCACTGTATTGGCAGTCCCAAGTCCAAAGTGGGTGGGAAGGGCTGTGTTCCCTTCTGGAGACTCCTGGGAAAAATCTGTTTCCTTGTCTTTATCTGCTTCTAGAGGAACCTGCATCCCTTGGCTTGTGGGCCACCATCATTTCAGCCTCTGCCTGCACTGTCACATCCTTTCTGCCACCGTCCTGCCCCACACTTACAGGACCACTGTATACCATCAGGCCCATCTGGGTAGTCCAGGATCACCTCTTTATCTCAAGATCTTAAAGTTGTCACATCTGCAGAGTCCCTTTGCCATATGAGGTGACATGGTCATGGGTTTTGAGGATTAGGATGTGAATAACTTTGAGGGGCATTATTGTGTTGATCACGATGACTCAAGACAAGTGGGCTGACAAGGGTTAAGGAGGGATCCCAGAGGTGGTACTTCACGGAGCTTGAGGGTCAGGCTTTCACCAACTGGAAAGGATGGGGTTGAACTAGCTTGTCCCCAGGTCCCAACCTTGACTGCCCTGGGATCTACAAAGGCAACTGCAGTATCCCCTCCAGTATTCTGATTACACTGCCAAGCTCTACTTGTGAAGTCAACATCTTTGCAAATTATAAGCAATAGGGACAGAGGGTCAACACCTAAGAAGTTCAGGCTCCCTTCGTGAACACACTCTCCTGTCTTCTTCCTGCAGGCACCCCAACGTGCCCTGCCCCTATGAGCCATGGACATGTGAACCAGGAGCATTTCCTCAAACAACTCAGAGGAACTTTGACACGGTCTGAGGGGTTTTGGAAAAGGAATAGCTGCAACGGGTCTGAAGAGCAGCCCTTCAGCCCCGGCACCCGCCACATGGATAATCTCCTTTTAAATCATGCTTTTCTGAAGACCAAGCCTCCTGTGGTTGATTGTGTGATTCATCACAAGGAGAAACTAGTCACCCTGGATTACACACAGCTTCAGCTAAAACAGGAAGAACGTTCTCTGAGTCATCCCCAGAGCGAGTGGCAGAGCTCTGAGCTATGTGTGGACCCCGGAACGAGGGGGACCCTTGGACTCCTTCACTGGGTGGACTGGAGATTCCTAAGGAGAATCTGCCTGTTTTCCTTCAGCCTTTCAAAGGAAGCACAAGGAAGACTCAAATGTGGAAATGTGTGTTCTTGCCTCAAGGCCTTGTTGGGTGATTGGCACCGGGGGGGGCACCCCATTTCCTCTGGCAGGTTCTGGTGGGTTACAGAACAAAGTCCCTGGGACCATCGGCCCCTGTGCATCTGCCCATTGCGTATTCATTTCTTATTTTTAGTTCCCAAACCTTGACATCTTAACTCCGTGTACTGTGGCTCGGGCGGCAGCCTGCCAAGCTTCCTGTGAAGTCCCCGCTGCTGAGCGTCCCCACCCTTTCTGCAGAGCGACTCAATCCAGAGCCGGATCATCCTGGAGGAAGACAGTGTGGGCGCTGAGGGGTGTGGGCCGTGATGGAGGTGGAAGCAGCCACCTGGAAAGCTAATTCAGCTACCCAGACACGCTGTTTCCTCTCCTTTGGGAAGTCATAGCTTCTCCATCTCTCCCAGTTGCAACACATGCACGTGCACACGTGTGCACCCCCCAAGCCCCTCAACAGAGCTTCTGCATCTGTGCAGAAGATATTATAGATGGTCCTCTGTTGTGGTTTAGGGTATGCAGGACAATTTTCTTTCTTTCCAATCTTGAAAATTGTTAAAAATTCTCCATAGCCTAAGGAAAACAAGAGCTCTAGAAAAGGAGGCAAAAGTCTCAAGGGAAAATGGAAGCTAGCTGACAAGATGGCAGAGACGCAAAAATAGAGAGATAAAGCAAGCAAACAATATAAGGGGAAACACATGAGGTTTGATAATAAAGTCTACACCAATTTTAGGGTAGAAAATGGAAAACTGGCATAAAGAAATTTGAATTAGTGATGTGGAAGACAAAACCAGACTCCTAGAAAGAAGGAGCAAAGAAAAAAGAGAAACCAATGTGAAGTTCAAGGTAAGTACAAATAATAGGAAAAAAATATATATAGCACCTTCTAAGGAAGAAACCAGAACAGTAGAAATAGAAGTTATAATAGAAATGTCTGGAGTAAACTTTCTCAACTTGAAAAACGAGCTAAAAATTCAGGTCTCAGGGAGATACAGTGACCTTCTTGTAAAGACTTTGACATTTAGCGTTAAGGCCAAGAGAGGACAAGTGACTTCATCAGATTTCAAGATAGATCAAGTGGTATCCTCTTGCATTTTCTTATCTGCCCAAAAGTCTGTGGACACACACGTGTGTGTGCATGTGGGTGCAGAAAGAGAAGGAGTGGATAGAAACAGTCAACGAGGGGAAAATTGGAGAACATACTTTCAAGATTGGCAGCAGGCCCCATGGTTAAGAATCACACTCTAGACCTGGCTCGGTTCCACCAGGCTCTACCACCAACCACCTGGTAATCGTGAGCTGGTCACCTCATGTCTCTGAGACCTAAATTATAGATGAGTAGTACCAGGAGCTTGGTTCTAACGTTCTTGAGGGAATTCACTGAGATATGTCACACACAGCTCCCAGGAGAGTGGCAGACACAGAGTAAGATCTCCTAAGGGGTTAGCTGCTATTACTAATATTTTAAAACAGAGGGTGAGTGAGATATGGAGACCGATGGGAATGGTCCTGGCTGTCTTAGGGAAGAAGACAAAGGCAAGCAAGGCATCAAGAGTTTTAGGAAAGTCATACACTGAGTTCTATTTTGCAGGAAGAAGTCTATTTTAGGAAAGTCATACACTGAGTTCTATTTTGCAGGGACAAGAGGATTAGTTGAGTGTTTCTAGGGGCGGGCACAAATTCAGTATCTGGGCATTATGAGCCCTCAGTCAAGGGCCATCATCTCTTTGGCCTGACACGGGCAACCACAAGGTGAAAGACCCATTAGAACAGGTGGGTCTGTTGCTTTCCTGACTGCATGTCCCATAGAAATTTCAGGTGGGACAGAGGTGCAGTAGGTGAGGGGAACACCAGTCTGAGAAAGATGACATGATCCGGCCAGGTGGCCCCATGTCCTGCATCACACTTGTGGAAATACACAGTGGAAAGTCACTTTACATATTCATAAGCATTTTGAGCTGGAAAGAATATTTGTGATATTCCAAACCCACCTCCACAACCAGGAGGAGGGAAAAGGGATCCGGACAGTGGAAATAACTTTTAAGCTCACACGTCTCCTTAACAGCTGGAGGCTAGGACGGAGACAATAGTTTCATGTACCTGGGAGTTTGTGTTAGAAAGCAAAGGACTTTTCCTTTCCTTCTCCTAATGCCTTCCATGTTATTCCTTATGCCCCACAAGTAAGTGAAACCATATAATAACTGACTCTCTCTGCTTGACTTATTTCACTAAGCATAGTCTCCTCCAGTCCTGTCCATGTTGATGCAAAAGTTGGGTATTCATCCTTTCTGATGGCTGAGTAATACTCCATTGTATATTTGGACCACATCTTCTTTATCCATTCATCTGGATAAGGAAAGGAAAAGTGAGTTGGGGGAAATCGGAGAGGGAGATGAAGCCTGAGAGACTGTGGACTCTGAGAAACAAGCTGAGGGTTTTGGAAGGGAGGCGGGTATGGGGATGGATGGACCTGGTGGTGGGTATTAAGGAGGGCACGTATTACGTGGAACACTGGGTATTGTACATAAACAATAAATCTTGGAACACTAACACAGTGTTAGTTTTTGTACATCAAAAACTAATGATGTATTTTATGGTGACTAACATAACACAATTAAAAAAAAAAAAGCAAAGAACTGGTGGACCCATGAATTCCTTCAGTCTTTCTGACAGCCTTCTGGTGCAGACAGAGCAGAGATTTCATATTCCTTTTTAAAGAAGGGAGGGGCATAGGGACTAGTTCTCATAGCTAGTGAGTTGCAGCATTGGGACCTGAATGCAGATCTCAGGACGCCTAGACCAGTGTATCTTCTCTTAGAATATCACCTTTTTGGAATTTCAGAGAGAACATTGACTGTGCTTTTCATTATGTTTCTATAACATTACTCCCCTATGATGAATCTTTAAAAAGGATAACCAAGAATGAATGAGTTGATTGATAAATGAGCAAATGGATGCACGAATGAATGAATGGATGAATTCTCAGAGAGATAAAATAAGTATTTCTCATTAAAATTTCAATTCAACTATTAAGCACAGGATCCCCTGGGTCCTCTCCTTCTAGCTGACCTAAAAGCAAGAAGGAAATGTTATTGCAGAGATCCTAAATTCTTCACATATGCTTGCCATTTATTCCATTCTCTGTAAGAGGGAGAATATCAAGGGTGAGCCACCCAGGAATCTCCGCTCACCCCCCATAATTATTATAGAAGAATTTGGGGAATTACAGAATTTCTTTTTGTGAAGAATCAAAAAGAGGCTTCCTGCTGAAAAGAGAGCAAGGGAGGCAGCTGGCAGAGTCCCAGGAGCTGGGACTTGGGAGCCTCTAGTTGTGTGATGCTCTGCAGAGTTGGAAGGATGGAAGGAAAGAATATGTATTTTATAGAAGCCTCGTACAAAGAGTGTATTCAGTAGACATTGACTGGTGGGTTTGTATCCCTCTGAACATTACAGTTGGAGCCCTTAGACTCGCAACTTTGGTCTTTATTTTGCAAAAGGGGCTTGAAGTCCATTGCTTATACTCTTGTTCTTCCACTAATGATCTTTTGAACACCTCCTCCTCCATGAAGCTTTCTCTGATAGCTTCCTACCATGTCCACGCCACTGATTCTCCGCGCTCACTTTGAATTCTGTACATTCTCAATCATCACAATGTTTTCCAGAGAGATCCATAAGAATAATTTCAAGACAAACAACTGAAAGCAACTCTTGATGATTTTTGTGGAAAGGGATTGATTTTAAGGGCATGGCACAGTCTAAAGTCAGAGAGCAAAGGCTGAACTCCTGGGGTTTGAAAAGACAGGGTGTAGGAGCGCCCCAAGGGCACAGAAGCCGGAACCAGTGCTGTTGGGATACATCAGTAGTGAGCATTGGATTTCTTGCCCTCACTCTCCTCCATATATTATCTGAGCTTGCTTGGGTCACTTGCCCTTTCCTTGGCCAGAAGATGGCAGAGCTTCTCAATGGACTTCCCCATCCATAGCTTCCAAAGGAAACAGATTTGCTGTTTCTGGAACACGGGACAGGCTACCTGGGAGAAGTCCACCACAGCCCTCCACAGTGTCATTGTTGATGTACATGTCTTCCCTCGGTCCCTCTGCCCCGTGCAAGACTACCACCATCTTGAAAGGAGGAACTGTATCTTATGCAGATCTTCAATAAATGTAACTCAATGTCTGAACGGAGTCATGGCAATGTAGAAGCTATGGACAAGGAGACAGTTGGTTGCTTGAACCAGAAGCAAATGCCCTTTCCAGTCGCCTTGGAGAGATGCTTTATTAACACACTTCTGACACCCCCCAAAAGAATAAAAAAGAACAGCACCCAGCCAATATATCTTGTCTCCCTTAAAGTCTTATGAGTGGAGATGTTGCATTGTGATAACCTAATGGAACGCCTTTGTTTCCAGAACTCTGATGGGCAATGAGTACATGTTAGGTTTTCCAGAACTACCTGGGTTTCTTTTCTTTTCTTTTCTTTCTTTTTTTTTTTTCCTGCTGCTGAAAATTTATTTCTGGTCGTCATTAAAATTCTGCTCCTACCATTTGTAACAAATGAGAGAAAGCATTGGTTACAGTATGTGGAGTATATGTTTGTGAAAACGAGGGACGGATACCTTCCAACACTTTGGGATTTTATGAATGATTTACATCTGGTGCTAAAGTTCACAAATGAAACGTGGGAGAAGCAGATGCTTCATTTCTTGACTGCATCATGCCTGCCCATACTGATGGGGAATTGAAAACAGCCAGGTCTCATAAATCAACAAAATCTATTTTTGTGCCTCTTGATCTCCATTCTGAACATCCATATAACACCCAAACAAATGTGGTGAAATTAGTTCCTCAAGAAGCCCTTTATGTTTAGTAACGGTGTGGACATGTTAATAAAAAGAAGAGAGAAATAAAAGTGGACTGAGGTAGGGGGGAATTGCGGCAGGGTGGGGGTGTGAGTGAGAGGAACCAGACCTCGGAGCAGGAATCAGCGATTGATGGAGAGTGGGGAAGGAAGTGTGGGACTGGGCAGGACAGACAGAGGAAGACCTGGGCTGGCAATGATTTGGAGAGAGGGTCTATTCCAGTAAAGGGAGGGATGCTGCATTGCAGCTTAAAAAGAATCAGCATCTGGAAATGGCCTGGAGTTGGTAATTGGAAAATCATGGAAAGATACGTGTAAAGAAGGCAAGAGTCTGAGAGTCTGATACGTTTGTGTTTTCCCCTTTCTTCCTCCCCACTCCTTCCTGTCTCCCTTCCTCCCTTCCTCTTCCCTTCCCTCCCTCCCTTCATCCTACCTTCCACGTGAAATATGGTTTTATGTAAAACATGGTGACCGTCTGAATGTCATATGAGATAGTGCAACCTTCTTCAGAAATATATGCTGGGCCAGGCCCTATGGAGTAATATTCTCATCTTGGAACACTGCCCCCCCCATACTCCCGCCCTGAGTCTAATCCCTTGAGCGTCTCCTCTGAAGATTATTAAAAAGTCCAGTTTGTCGCCCCAAATTTGCACTTTATCACCTTATATCTAATTATTCTATGACTTATTTAATCCATAGAGTTTCAACTCTCTCAAAGCCAGAGGTAGTATGTTAATTGCTTTGGGTGGGGTTGCAAAACCCAGCCCTGCACCAAGCAGGGGACCATGGCGTTGGCATCATTCAGCGGCACGCTACCAGCATTGTTTTTAAGTATCCAGCGTGAGAGAGGAAGTAGGACGAGGGGTTAGGGTTGAAACCTATTCAGACGAGGTCCATCCCCGGAAAGGACTTCCCACTTAGTGGAAGGGCAGGGCGCCTGTAATGGATCTATAGCAGCCTATCTTGAGATTCAAAGTACAGTGAGAGCCAAAATAGGGAGTGAGCAAATGCTTCAAGGAAGCCCAAGGGGCTTCACAGAGGAGGTAATGTGTGCTGGTCCTGGAGGAAGATTTATTGGGGGAAGCACAGTAACTGGAAAGGCAGGAACAGACACAGGCCAAGAACAAATGCCTATTGCTTTCACATTTTTTTTTTTTCCTCCCAGCCTGAAGAACTGCATTCATTATAACGAAGCAATGATTTTCTAAATTAATTGCCTTGGGAATGGTAAGAGTGGAGGTACAGCCTACACCGTTTCTAACTTCTATCCTGCAAGGAGCTTATGAATTCACAGTTTCTAGCTGGTTGACTTTTATAAATGAAGCAATAAACACAACAATATTAAATATGCATCTATAATATTTCTTCACATTTATTTCTATTTCCATCTCTCTCAAGTACCCACTGAATCCTTTGTTGAGTTTCTTCCCCTTTGTATTTGAGCTTCTATGTGCGAGAGACTTTATGATTTACAGATTCCTCTACACTTGGTTTTATAAAAAAAAAAAAATAGGGAGAGGTGGAAAAAATAAACAAAACCCATTTTCAGCTCTCTAGTGAAGCCCTTGCTACATTTCTTTGAATGTGAGTGATTGGTTCATTTTGCAACCTCTATGTTGGAGAGATCACAGTCTTTAAAAAGGAGCCAGGGTGGGACACAATTTGTGTAATTTGCTACACATAATATTAACTATTGGATTAAAAAAATAAATGTAGCTACTTTATTAACAGATGAAATTCGATATTGCAATTTAACACCCAATTTTCCAACAATTCTCTAACATGTAGACCACGTCCAATTTTTCTAAAAGAAAACCCCAGTTTAAAAAAAATATATATATATATATCATTTGCATTTTACTATAATTAGGTGACTCTTTTGTGGGGGTGTATTTCTTGATATACTGAATGCCCCAAACCCCTCTTCACTGAGGAAGTTACTAAAAGCAGAAAAAAGAGGTTCTGTAGTCTCCCTTAGTTACCATTCTGTTCAAAATATGTCCCCACCTAATATAACTTGCTATGTGTCATAAAATACAAAGGAAAGTACTTTTCATGCCAAATATCAGGGAAGTGCTCTCTTTTCTATACGGCCCAAGTAGCAGAAATGATGTGTTCATTTTAAATTCCATTCATGTAGGTTCTAATAAAAGCTATTATAAAATACAATTGTGTAGAGACAAAAAGAGAGATAATATCACTATAGCTCAATATAAAATTTAAGTAATTAAGACATGAAAACTATTACACAATTTACTACAAATGCAGTAAGAATAATAAAATGTTTAACCCCTTCCCACCCGATTTCTCTCTGTTGGTCTCTCTCTTTCTCTTTAACACCTAACTGAATCACATGGGGAACCTGGGAAGGTTCACAGAAACATTACAATATAGCATGTTTGGGGAAGGGATAGGGATGATAATGAAAGCAAAATGGCTTTTTTGTGTGTGTTAATTTCAGGAAAGAGGGGTTTCCATGTTTCCAGGGTGATGTGATGTCTACTGTGTGGCAAGTTGATTTCATCTGGAGAAAATACAAAAGCGTCTATCTAGCTGATGGGCCTAACAATGACATGACTACCCCAGTAAGAGGCCATGATGATAAACCAAAAAGCCCCGTGGGTCCGGGCCAAGGTTGGACCTGGGGCCAGGCAGATCTGAGTTCAAATCCTGACCTGAGCACGCTGCCGCTGAGTGTCTTGAAGGATCTGCGTTCAGACTCCCATGTCTCACCTGTGGCATGGACACGACCCTCTCTGCTCTCCCTTTTAGGGCCATGCCATAATCGGGCAATGAGGGTATTAAGGTTCTATCTATATTTAATAAATGGATGTTAATGCTTCGTGATTAAAATTCAAGCAGTAAAAAGGACTCCGAGCCCCCGTTTTGGTTTTCCCTGAAGAGTGTCTGTCTGAGATCAGAACGCGAATGCCATAATTAGGGTGGAGGCGCACCAGTTCTTTGCCAACCGCTCCCCACCGTGCTGAGCTCATGAAAAGACCTGGAGGTGCTGGTCAGCACCGACATTCCTCCAGCACTTGCTAAACCCCATCTCCTAATAAAGAGGGAGGTCTGGGCTCTAACAGGGACAGTCGTGCCTGCTCCGTAAATGACCTGCTTCTCTCCTGCTGGCAGCTCACTGGCCAGAACTAGCCACGTGGTTCCTCCCAGCCCCTGGACCCCCAGCCCCTCCTGCCCCCAGGAACAGGAAACGCCTGGTGAACAGCACCCATACCTACCTGTGAGTCATTACTAGTGGGTGGGGGAGGGGATGCCCTGAGTCCAGGATTCTGTCCCAATTCCAAGGCACAATATTTGTGAATCTAGAAGAACACAAAAGAAGTAAATGTCACTTCTAATCTCACCATTCACTTGCCACTCCTTCAGGTGGTTAGGGGTTTATCTATTATTTCTGTGCTTCCATATAAATGAGGCTATTTTCTAAAATTTTTTTATTAATATATAATGTATTATTAGCCCCAGGGGTACAGGTCTGTGAATTGCCGGGTTTATACACTTCACCACACTCACCATAGCACATACCTTCCCCAATGTCCATAACCCAACCACCCTCTCCCTACACACCTCCCCACCTCACAACCCTCAGTTTGTTTTGTGAGATTAAGAGTTTCTTATGGTTTGTAAAGTGAGGTTATTTAAAAAAAATATTTGGACCATATTGTATGTCCTGTTCTATAACCCACAATTTCTCCTTCATGTAGCATAAACAGTCTTCTGGTGTATTAAATATTCTTTTCTTTAAAGATTTTGTTTATTTTAGAGAGAGAGAGTGAGTGGGGGTGGGAGGGGGGAGCAAAGGGGGAGAGAGAGAATCTCAACCAGATTTTCTGCTGAGCAGAGACCCAGAAGGACTCGATCCCAGGACCCCCAAGTCAGAACCTGAACCGAAATCAAGAGTCAGTGCTCAACCCACTGAGCCACCCCAGCGTCCCTGGAGTGTTAAATATTCTTGTATACCACATGCAGTGTTTTATCTTATGTCTGTACCATAATTATTTTAACCATGTCTTAATTATTTTATAATTAAGTGCTTAAATTTTTTTATGTTTTGTGATTATTTATACATGTGTATGTATGTACATACACACACATAAATTTCACATTTGTCCATGTCATTATAAACACTCCATGAAATTTGTAATGGATAATCTAATATTTCATTGTGCAAAGTTATCATAGTATGCTTAAACTTTTGCCATTTTGATTGTTTCCAGTTTTCAGCCACCATGAATAATACTTCAGTGGACTTTATTCAGGTATTTTTGTACTTGGAAATGTTCAGTGGGCTTGAGTCCAAGGAGTGATATTACCAAACCAAATGCTATAAACATTTTTAGACACTTGATTAACATCCTTAAAGGAAAACATGCTTGTTTTGAAGGATGAATAAATGAATGAATTAAATTACAAATAACTTGTCAGATCTTGAAAATTGGCAATAAATACCTCTAAGTGTTTCCTTCAATAACAAGTCCTTTCAGTTGGAATTGATATTTTATCCTCATAAGCATCCAGGGAGAGGGGTCCAAAAAAATGGAACTTCCAAATGCTGGCTCCGTATCAGGTATAGTGTTAGCGACTTTCTATTTTCTAATGTAATGACCAAAACAATCCATACATAAACTTTAAAAATCTCCATTTTACGGACTAAACATTGTGAGAGCTCTCGGTTGCAAAGTTGGGAGATAGAGCTGGAATTCCAATATGGCAGACTCGAGGTTATATACTTCCTTTATGGAATGACAATAGACCTAGTATTAATTTGCACAAGAAGAGACAACCCACTCCCCCCCCCCCCCAAAAAAAAGAAGAGACAGCCCACAGTTAAGAAATGCTGTGTGTATCATCATGCAGTTACACTTCAGGGATGGGAGCATTGTGTGCTGGGATAATCAGGCAGGGGTGGGCTGATTTGGGCCTGCGCTGGCTACGCAGAAAGGAGGCCTTATCCCCATAGTTTTATTGCCAGTGTAGGAACATATTGACCTCTCTTCCATTTTCTAGAGCTGCCCACAGGACATTTTAGTCCAAACAATAAGCCAATAACCCTGAATTCAAACCTTGCCTCCCTTCTAATTCTTCCCCCCAGGTGACCTTATACAACCATGCCGTTCTGTCCCTTGTCCCATACCAGAGCTTGTCATACTTTGAGAACATCTGTCCTTTCTTTGATGTTGGCATGTGTCAAGCCACTATCTGAGGAATTCCTCTGTACTGGCCATGTTCAGTGATGAGTTAGAAGACCTAGGATTACATCTCCCCTGGCTCCCTTACTAGCTGGGAGACCTGGAGCAAATCATTTAGGGTCTCTGACAGTCACTTGTGTGTCATTTGCAAGATGGAAGCAATATTGTTATCCTGCCTCAATGAGAGCTTATAAAACACTTTGTAAATGTAATGTGCCATGCACAGACCAGGAGTTCACAGGGGAATATTTCTTTGTGTAAAAGTTTGAATTAAGTGATAAGCTTGGAGTTACTGATATAAAGGGTGCTGTGAGTTTCTGCTTTTGGATTTTCACTACAGACAAGTTCATTGTCTCCTTTTGATAAGCCAACACGTTCCCAGGGTTCTTCCCTCAGCCTTCCCCTCCCCTTGCCCTTCCAACAGCCAGCCTCTTGGCTATGTCTGGGCCATCACTCTCCATCTTCCCTTGTGCCTTCCAACTTCAACTCCATGCCTCATGACAGACCATGATGTCAGTTACAAGCTGTAGAGCTCAGCCATTCATTCCTCACCCAAGGTCAAGCTCTGATGCTCCTCATAACCTATAGCCATAACGGTACAGCAGCCAGCATCCCAGATCCCCTTTACATGAGCTCTGCTGTAGTCCCCTCTGTGGTTCCTTGAAACACTGAAAGAGGAAGAGGTTATGGTTGATGGCCATGGTGAATTTTATGACTCGTAACATAGTAAGTCATTCACCACTGTTGAGCTAAAAGTGCCCCAAATGGTCATATTTCTTCTTTTTCTTTATTGGTTTGGGGGGGAAATGGAGGTGAACCTGCATGATGAGAGAGTCACTGCTCTGAGGACAAAAAACTGGTCTTGACACCCATCCTCTCACCAGCAAGCTTTCCAGCAGCGGGTCCTGGGGCAGGTCCCTCCAATTTTCTGCATATCACCTGCTTCGTTTGTGGAATGAGGATGCAAGCAAGTGAAGCAGATGATTACCTGAGGTTTTCTCTTGAGGTTTTTTGAGGCTCTTTGAATACAGACTTTATGCATATATTAGCACCAAGGAACAACAATAATTATATCTCAGATTTATGGAGTATGTAGTCCAGGTACTAAAAAGAAAAAAAAAAACAGCATGTTATTTTACATTATCTCAATAAATCTATAAGTCACTATACCAGTTAGGAACTGTGACAGCTGTGTTAATAACCTAAAATAACAGTGTTTCAAAAACTTTTAGATTCGATTTTTCTTTCATATTACATGGGGTCCACAGAACTGCTAAAGTGACTCAACATTGAATCTTTCCAATTTCCAGCAATAGTCACCAAAATCTTTCCAACCTTCTGCTCTGCCATCCTTAGCTCTTACCTCCATCTTCAAAGTTATCTCATGGTTGCAAGACGGCTGCTGTATCTCCAGCTATCATGCCCACATTCCAGGCAGCAGAAGAGAAACTAGGACAAAGGCAAGAGAGTGAACCTCATAGACTGCTGGCTCCCTTCAAAAATTTCCCCTGGGAACTTCATCTGTTGATGTCCACCTAAATCTCTTTGGCCATCCCTGTCTGCAAGAGAGGTGGGCACATTGCTCACTCTGGCAATCCCAGGGTTGATTTAGTAAGGATGAAGAGTAGGGTGGGTACTAGGTACATAACCAGTAGTCTTTGCCACAGGAAGGTACTTTTGTTATACTTACTTTATAGATGAATAAATGAAAGGAAGTAACTTGCCATTTCATTCAGTGAAAAAGTTTAGGAGTTGGAGTTCAAAATCAGCTCCTTCATGTATGAACACTTATTAAGTCTGAGATGATGAGTGGTCAAACAATTTACCCTCAGGTCCTCATCCTCCCATCTGTAGGATAGGATCAGAGCACCCTACTCCAGGGCAATGACCAGGTTAAATGAGAATGAAGAGCAAGTGCCTGAGACCTTGAACTTCCTATTAGTATAGTAAATGCTCAATAAACAGGAGATGAAAACTTTGACACCCTGGTATACTGTTGTCCCTGTGTCCCACATGCTGGCAGACCTCCCAAGAGATGTGTCAACTGCTGAAACTCAGGGAACATTCTGCCCAGTGGGCCCTCTGAGTCTGGACTCCCTTGCTAGATTTGAACTTCCTGAAAGTGGGAGGGTTTCCATGACACATGGTAGAATCCGGGTCATGACTTGCTGATTGACAGACATATACTTTGCTTCCTTTTGGACGTTAAAATTATGTGACTCTCACCTGCACCAAGATGGGGGCAAATAAAGGCATCGTGACCAGGCCCACCTGTTGGAATACTTAGGCGTGTACACGGGGGTCTTGGTGTGTGCCTGTGTGATGTTTGTGCATGGGTGTGTGCATGTGTTTGAGCACGGTGCTGGGGGAAGGCAATCTAACAGGAAGGAGAGATTCCAAATCGAATTTAGTTTCTCTGTGAAATTCTCAAAATACATCATTCAAGTTAAATAATATTCAAATTCTAATGAAATGAATGAGGGAGAAAGTGTGAACATGTATGTTATAGGTGCTGATTAGAAAGACACACTTATTTCATTTTGAGGAGGGGAGAAAAAAAACTTCCATAAAGCATTGCTAAAAGCACAAAGAAAAAGAAAATCACATAATTTTGTGACGTTCACAGGACTCCAGCGAGAGCTGCTTCTAGGCTATCCTCAACCGGGCTTCTGCGCGCGGGACTGTATTGGTCTAAAGTCCGCCGCCAGTGCTCCCAGGTTTATTTATGCGATCACTTACAATTACAGTTCTAGAGTAGATGCCGATGAAAAAGCACGATTCTTTCTCTGATCAGATTTCTTCCCTTCCTGGAGACTGCTTAACCAGCACACCAGACAAGGAGCACAAACCCTTGACTTGCAACTTAGACGCACTGACCAAGGAGACAGCACTGTGCAGAGGAAGGCTGCCTGCTACCAGAAGTCAAACGTTCTTCTCACCTTCTTTGAATTTTCACAGAGAACTAGATGGAGGAGGCCTGCTCTTTCTGGTTGTCGTCTTTGCACTGGCTGTTCCCTGCCTGGAACCCTCCCCCCCAGGAAGTCACAGCTTCCTTCTCCGGCTTTGTGGCCTCTCTCCCAAATGTCCCCTCCTCTGGGCCTCCACCTCTCTGTTCTTACCCTCTCTGACCGCTAATGTCAATACTTGGTACTATCTGTGCACTTGTTCATTTATTTTCTGCCTTTCTCCCTAGAATATGAACTCCACGGGGTCGGGATTTTGTCACAGTTGCTACCATATCACTCTTGTGAGAACAGTGCTTGCCACGTGGTAATTGCTCCATACATATTTGTTGATGAATGAATGAATGCTTTAATAAGCACAGTTCTCAGAAAGAATGGAACTGATGACGGCCAGCTAATTATGATAGCACTTTCAGGACTGAAAATCCATATCCTCCCGGGGCGCATGGGTGGCTCAGTCGGTTGATTGTGACTCTAGGTTTCTGCTCTGGTCGTGATCTCAGGGTCATGAGATCGAGCCCCACATCTGGCTCTGTGCTCGGTGTGGAGTCTGCTTGAGATTCTATCTCTCCCTCTCCCTCTGCCCTCCCTGCCGCTCTCTCTCTAAAATAAATACATAGTTCTTTAGAAGAAAATCCGTATCCTTACAATCATCCGAGACTAGTTTGAAGCTCATCTCTTTCTCAGTCGGGCAAACCCCATCCTTCCAGGGTACTCCCTATAACTGTGTTAGACGTGAACCAGCCTCCAATGTCTTTCCCTGTAACCGGCTCACAGTTAGCCTTTTGGGGGGCTGGTGTTCTCACGATTATTGGTTTCTTTCAGATGGTGCCCTCCCTGAGGACACGGAATTGTAGGCAGCTCACATTTATCCGACCTGTGCTATGGGCCAGGGACCCTACAAAGGACACCACGTGCATCGACTTAGTGGCTTTCTTGTTCTTGTTCTTTTTTTTTTTTTTTTAAATTATCAACTCCAAAAACAAATACATCTCACATTTCAACCCAGTAAATGATGTGTATGCTGGTAGCCATTGCCGTATCTACCTCTATACTATGGCTGAAATCAAAATTAAAAAAAAAAAAGTCCTCATCTTTCCTATGTGCAAGGCACACTGACGTTTCTATTCTATTTAATTTTTTTTTTTTTTTTTTTGCTAGTTGTAATCCACTGAGCCAGGGGTTGGCAAACTGTGGCCCTTAGGCCAAATCCAACCTGCCACCTGTTTTTGTTAATAAGATTTTTTTGGAACACAGCTGCCCTCATTTACACATTACCTATGGCAGCTTCTGCACTACAGAAGTAGAGCTGGGATCCCTGCAAAGCCCAAAAAAAGTACTTCCTGGTCATTCCAAGAGAAGAGTGTGCTGAGCCTTGCACTAAACGGACTTCAGGTTCACAGACAGGTTGTGACCTCCGGTTTGAAAAACACCCTCAGCTCACACCGTTCTGACAATTGCCCCTTAAGGGAGCTGTGTTGTTAACCTCATTTGTCACAGCCCCACTCGTCCACAGGCAGGTGACCGGTGGGCATGCAGAGCGGGGTCGCCCTGGGTCAGAACCAATGGCACTTAACTGACTCAGAATTCTGCTCTGCTTATTGGTTTAATAAACATTTGTTGGTCAAAGAAATGATACACGGATCCTATGTGTAACTTTCAAAGATTTTCTTCCTGGTGGACTTCAGGAGAAATGTTGGCTTTATTCTTTCATCTATCGCGAAATAAATGAATGAGAGAGTGATACCCACGAGCTTTAGTAGGGGGCACCGCTGTTCTGCGGTCTGAGTGGTTGGTCCTTTCGTTTTAATTTCTTGTCTTGAATGGAGGCTCAGCTGTGTTGTTGGATTCGTTCTTTACACCTGACCTGTAGCGTTACCATATACACACACATATGGCGGACCGGCAGCTTCTGGCCGCACACCCGGGGACTCGTGTTCTTGTGTGATTCCCTGCCCGGAGTGTGGGCTGGACTCTCTTCTTATAGGTAAGGAAAGCAAAGGGGTGAGATGACATTAGGTGGCACATGACTGGGACTTCCATTTGCATGCACTGTCCCTTGGTGTCCCCTTGCTTGCTCCACTGAAGTCAGCTGCCATATTGTGAGCTGCCCTATGGAAAGGCCCACCGCGTGAGCAAAGGAGGGCGACCCTACGTGTAACAGTCTGCGGAGACTCAGGAGCTTGGAAGCAGATCCTGCCCAGGTTGAGCCTGGAGATGACAGACGCCTTGAGGGAGCTGGCAGATGCCTCGACTGCTTTTGTTTTTTGTTCCTTTGTTGTTGTTATAAGATTTTATTTATTCATTTGAGAGAGCAAGAGAGAGGGAGAACACGAGCAGGGGGAGGAGCCGAGGGAGCAGCAGACTCCCCACTGAGCAGGGAGCCCAATGTGGGACTTGATCCCAGGACCCTAGAACCATGACCTGAGCCGAAGGCAGACGCTTCACCGACGGAGCCACCCAGGTGCGCCCATCCTGACTCCTTGTGTAGAGACTGTGCTTGGGGACCCAGCCAAGTCACGTCTGGATTCCTGGTCCTGCAGGAGCTCTGGGATAATAAATGCGTGTTGTTGCAATCACTAAGCTTTGTTATGCAGCAGTGGATAACTAATAGACCACACTACTTTATTGTAATTTGGGGTTCTGGGATCCCCCTCAATCCACAAATACATCTTCAGCACCTGTCGGGGCTCAGTCCTTGGAAAGGTGGAGCAGAGGATGTTTTGAGAGCACGAGACTCCTGCCCTCAGGGAGCTTGTGATCTGGTGAGAACAATGTCGGAGCTACATTTTATGTTCTCAACCGTGCTGGTAAGTGTTAGTCATTTGCTGTCCATCTGAGATGGTGCCCGGTGGACACTGCTTACTTTTATTCTTCAGGTAATCGGGGCTTGCCCCGTCCGCCACAGTTTCATGCCAGAGCTCTCAACTGAGTGGTCCAGCTTGGAAGCCCCTTACAGAGCGGCTGTCCCTCTCAAAATGGCCTTGGCTTCCTTGGTCCAGCACCCCGAGGCCGCGAGTTGGTTCAAAGGGAGCAATGAGCAAGGCCCAATGTTACCGCAAATAATTTAGTTTCTGAACGTTGAAAATGAACCAGATGGCTTTTAAGGAAAACAGGACACACATCAGATTCCAATTATATTAAAATGATGACCCAATTTAGGAAAACACAAAGTGTAATAAAAAAATGTTTAAATAAACAAAATCTGCATATTTATGAAACTATAATATTCGCCGGGCTCCTCACTTTGGATAATGAATTTCTAAACTAGGCTGATTGCATTCCAGACTTGCCACGGAATCCGGGCTTGGAGAAGCCTGCGGTACTGTTTGGAATTGCAGACTATCTGAAGAAGCAAAAAAAAAAAATTAGCATGTGTGTCGGCAGCCAATTTAGGAAAAGGAAAGGTCAGCCCTATACAAATGTGAGAGATCCTATTCTAATGCAACCAGGGATAGTCGTCGCTCGCCCTGCGTCTTTGGCTGAGCTCTGCGACACCTCTTGCTGGCTGCAGTCGCTGTCACCCGCAAACCGCCGGCGCCACTGGCAGAGCCGGGGCTGGGCCGGGTTGGCAGGAAGCGCCTTGGATTTATCTATTTATTTTTCCAGATAAATTAAAAACTCAGGGGGCACTTAAAATAAATTAGCAACTGCTCCTGACGGTGTCTTTCTTGCAGTGTCACACATTCGAGATTTTGGCAAGGACGGAGCTGCCTGCCTTGCCATCTTTTCCCACCAAGTGCAAACTGCTAACGGAACAGTGCACTCGTGTGAACAGGCGCGTCTCGGAGCAGTTACTAACCCAGCAAAGGGTGAGCCGGGGAGTGTCTGGGTTCACCAAAGTGCTTTCGGGCTTACACTGTCCCCGGGGCATCCGTGCGAGGTCTCAGGAGGCCAGGGAAGAAGGCCAGGTGGTTCTTTCTTGTCCCGAATGCTGCAGTAGCTTTCCCAGGGATCCGTCCTTGACCTAGCTCAGGGAGTGCACTGCTTTTCATTGTATGCACAGCGTTTTGGAGGAATTATTTTTCCAGATAAGATGCTATCCATGTCATCTGTCTCTCTGCCGTGTGTGTATTTATGTGCTGAGCCTCCCGTGTGTCCAGCAATGTAGGACAGAGCAATGAGGAAGGAGAGCCCAGTCCCAGTCTTCATGGGGTGACATCCCCACAGCCCACCAGCATCGGCAGAGCCCCACAACTTCAACAGCCATTGGGCCATATCGACGGTAAGGAAAATCAGCACCTAGGAGCCCAAGTGGCAAAGGGAAAGAGCCCGACTGAACCCGGGATGGCGGGGTTGACAAAGGGTTATGGTCTGGATGACCAGTCTGAGGGCCCAAAGGCTACATTCTTCCAAAGGCAGCTCTTTCTCTAGGGTTCGACCCAGCGCCCCCGCCCAACCAGTCCTTCAGACACAACTATGTGTCCCCAGGAGCTGCAAAAGACCCTTTTCCAGTCTCGAAAGCAAACAGCTGCTCTGAGCCCCTGGGTTCTCTTGCCTCTTGAGTAAAAGTAAATTTTTCTTTCTTTTTTATTTCTGGTCTACGAAAAAAAATAGGTTACTAAATCTGGATAATATTAAATGAGAAAAGGTTTCTGCTCTCCCTTCATGATGTGATATTCATTTACATCAGGTCTCCTCCTCCCAGAACATTTTTCACACCCATCATCCACGTGAACAAAGAGTGAGAAAAATACAAATTTAACCGCCTCACTCATATCTTAACTGCATTGTATTCTAGAACACTCATTCTATTATATTCCAGAATCCTTCCTTTTGGCGAGTAGCTTTTATTGAAAAAAGCCTATTTAAAAAAAATTAATAAATTTACTGTCAGAAAAGTCCTTCATTACGGGAACTGGTCTCATTTCCGACCTGAGCATCCACACACAGCATAAATCAGGACCTCCTTAGTTTTAGGTAATTTTGTGGGAAGTAGCTAATTTGATCACAACATAGCATCCTCCAGAAGATTATTTTGAAAGTTTATTTCTCATAGGTTTTTTTTTTCCCTTAACTTTTAAATTCTGGGGATTTTTTCCTTTCTTTCCTTTTTTTTCTTTTCTTTCTTTTTTTTTTTTTTTTTTTTTTGAGTCTTGGCAGGGTTGGGGGAAGTACTAATTGTCTCTTTGCCAGAGTTTAAGTGCAACATTTTTCATTAGAATTTAACAAATGTTCATCTTAAAATAGACTGACAATGGGTCAAACTGCTTCAGCTTCTCCCCTGTGAACCTAAATGCATTAGAGTTGAGGCTTTTTTTTTTTTTTCTCAGATCAATGTTGCTTCTTATTCTTGGACTTAATTTAGTGTAAGACTAATATGACTGTCCCTTCATTTGGTTTTCTCTTTTTGGCTTTAATAAAATTAGAATTAATTGAATGTAATGCAGTCTCTAGATTTTTTTGTCAAGTGTAGAAATGGCAGATACAACAATATACTTTGAAAAAAAATTTTTTTTTGCCAGTGGTAAACTATTGTGCAAAATAATTATATAAATACACAAGAACATCTGGTCTTTTGAACTGTAGTCACTGCTGAATTTAAACATTGTATGCATTTGACAAAATTAAAGGATTTTATTCTTTGTTTTTCCTGGGCTTTAAATAGTAAGCCACAAATAGTACTTAGAGTTACCGTTTGTAGTTCATTTCGAAAATTATGTGGAGAAACTTATTCTGCATTCTCCAGGACTGCTGTATACTTGGGGTCTATGACATTTGGGCTCACGGAAAAATGTGTCACGGTACTTTACTAAAACAATGACCCAAGTATAATTAATGGGGGAAAACCCTACTAAATGCTTTTTCTCCCATTTTACCTACAATAATTCCTAAATGCCACTAGACAATTAGGGCAATTTTGATATCTTTTGTGGAGTAAAGTAATTAAAATTATTACTGCCACTTTTGTAATAAACTCGTGTGACTTTAAAAGTCTGTCCCTGCTCCCTTTCATGATGGAGACATCACACAATCTGTAATTGTGCTATTAAGGAAAAGAGAGCTAATCTTTTTGCATTTGAAGTAAGCCTTCATCATCAGCCCAACAAAGCCAGACAGATCAAAAAAGAACCAGAGAGAGCATTTAAGGAAATTAGTACAAGTGTCAGTTAAAAGGTAAAAATTAATGCACTTATTATTGAAATATGGTTGAAACCTACGTTCTTTTCATTTCTTTGATATTGCGAAGGCATAAAACATTCAATTAACTTTCCATTGTGTTTGGGGGAGAAAAGGCAGAGGATTGTCAGCGGAGTGTTCGGGGTGTAGGTGGTTCTCAGGGAGAAACAGAATAGGATGAACGAGACCACATGGCCCAGGCCGCAAGGACCGAGCGGCTCCAGCCCTCCAAGCCCACCTGCGTTAAGATTTCAAATGGGCTTGAACTCTGCTTCCCAGTGTGGTCTTGGAGAGTTACTTAAACTTTTTTTTTTTTTTTACTTAAAAATATAAACAATGAATTATGGATCACTGAAAAAAATTATATTAAATTTAAAAATATGGACTTTTAAAAAATTATAGACAATGCACACTTATCATTGTCTTGAGGCTTTGTGAGTGGGCTCGTTCCTCATTCTGCAAAGCAGCGCTCTCATGAGGATAATAATACGTAGAAAAAAGACTGGAAAGAGATGTCAGTATTTATGGATATTTGTTTAATGGGTGAAATTTTCCTTTTGACTCTTTTTTTCTCAGTATTGAAAGACGGCTGTGCATTTATTGTGTCTCCAGAAAAATAAAATAAAGTTGATTTGTGATAAGAAGCGCCGTGGGTGAAGGAGGGGAGGATAAATACGGGCTTTGGGGTCAGAGGGATTAGCATATGATGGCTAACGTAGCCACTTAATGCTGTGTGACCTCAAACACGTAGCTTGACATCTCTGAGTTAATACTTCCTTCCTCCGTATCGTTACACAGGGATGGGGTTATCTGCTTGTTATGTGGTTCATAAATATGAAAATACCTCACCCACTTTCTGGCACACAGAAGATATTCAACAAATGTTCATCTTTTCTCCCCACCACTCATTCTTCCCAACCTCTTCACGCTGAAAAGACAAATCGATTTGTATTATTTGGTACGAATGGCTAGTAGGATCAGTATCTGAGGTAACCCTTTCACGCTGAGTTGGTGCTAACTCCCTATGATTAACATCGCATTTCAGGGCCAAATGTTTTATTTGGCTTTGAAATTTTCGCAAGCGTCTGCAGTCGGCTGCATTTATAAGGCTACCCTCAAAACACCAAAACCCCTCTGCTGAACAATCCCTATTTGACAATTGCAATCCCAGAATTTTAAAAATTGTATAATGAATCAATCTCCCTAAATTGTATGCATGTCAAATTGCGATCAGCTTGCTGTAAGAATGTTCGGCAAGAGAAGGCCTGATGTTTAAAGCGAAAATTGCCAGGATCACACACACTAATTTGTCTCCATCATTAATGAAACATTGTTTTACTGCCCTGAAAAAAGACTCCTGCACATATTATAAAACAAATGTTCATCAAGAAATAGTCTGGAGATGATTTCATACCACGACACATCAGATGCAGCAGGTTCGAGTCCCTAAATCCCAGGCCAGTGTTGGGTGCATTGTAGGCACCTCATAAATATTTTAAATAAAAGGAAATAGGTCTATTTGCTAATATCGGACTCCTAATCAGGGTGCGGCTGGTTACTTTCAGAGCAGGATTGGTTCCAACCTCAGCAGATCGTCCCCGGCTTCATAGAGGCTCCCAGAAAAGGGAGAGGTGGTACTGTTTTATCAGTAGGGGTGATTTTGGTTGTAGGAAAGGCAAGTTCCGCCAGGCACGCTCCCCTGCTTTACTCCAAAACAATGTAAAGTTCTGAAATGCATTTCCAAGGAACGATCCTTTGCAATATTTGTGCTACTTTCTAGCCAACTCTGCCCTGGCACTTAAGGAAAATAACTCAGTTATAAAATCCCAAATCACTGATGTTGTGATTATTATTCTTATTAATATGCATATGATAGAAGTTAGTGCCAAAATGACAGATTTACGCTTTTGCAAAGGTAATGAATCAAAGTAAGAAGGTAAAAGCCGCTATTACCCTAAAACCTAAAAGTAATAGACGACTCAGGTTGGGCTTTTTTTTTTTTCCTTTCCCCCATGCAGATGGCTGATAATGCTGTTTTCCACCGCAACACGGTGGGAGTGTCATCAGGAATACACAACAAGCCACGGAAAGAAAGCCTGTGCTTCTCTTTCTGAACTTCCCAGTTCCAGATCTGTTTTTGAAAGATCAGGGTCCTGGGGTCCAGGATCCAGGATCGGGGACAGCAGACAAGGAAGGTGTCTGCCGAGCTCAGTTCTAAGAACCACGGTCATCAACAGAGAGGATGAAGAGCACTGAAATCTGCCCACGGTCTAGATAAACACCTGCCTTTTTAGCATATGGCCCCAAGGAAAACCAGGGAGAACCAACCAGGGGAGAACGCTGGAGGTGTGGAGAAAGCCCAAGAAGAGGCTCAGAACAAGACTGAACACGGGAAGCGTATGTCTCCAGAGCTGTCTACTCCTCTCCCTTCTGCCGTTTCCCTGCATCCAGAATCCAAACCGGTCACGTTGGTGTGATGTGCAGTTTTAGATCCCCTGGTTTAGAGGTGAAGGGCCTGGGGCTCAGAGGAGAGGCACGGTGACCTTCTCCAAGGTCATCGTGAGTGCTGCGAGGGGCTGTGATGTTTCAGAAGTTGGCATCTGGTCTTCCCTCAGACCTTCGTCCTATCCTCCTCTCTGGGTGGGACCAATATATAGCAGCATTGTATTTTGCAAAAACTTAGAATTTCAGCAGTAGAAGGGATCTTGGAGATTTCTAGCTCACAAGACCCAGGTTGGTAACTTGAAACAAACTACAATCAGCTCTCTGGACCCCACTAAAACACTATGTATTAACACAACAAAAAAGAAGTTTAATGTGTTTTATAACTTCTCGTCCTTGGATGCATTTTTCCCCCCAACCTTGCAAAAGCATTTTCAGATGCACTTTCAAATTCAACCCATAAAGGCTCAGGGTGAAACTGACCTAGAATCAAATCTAAGGCTTTGCCCTTTACCAGCTCTGTGGCTTAGACCTCTCTGTGCCTCAGTTTCCCCTTCGGTGAGCTGGGGGATCACAGTCAAGTTCTACCTCACAGGATAAGGGTGAGAATTGGATGTAAATGTATCGAGGCGAGTTAGCACAAAATAGGCATGCGGTGGAGGCTAGCTATGGCTCTCCTCTTTGTCGTCATCCTTGCTGCTGGACATCCAGGCAGGCTGGATTTTTACATCCCTACTTCGTAGATGAAGAAACTGAAGATCCACATGCCTTGGAGGCTGAGCTAGACCTACATGTCTTAACTCCGAGTCCAAAGCTTGGTCCTCTTATTTTGCTGAAGAAGCATGGACACTCCAAGTGTCTGGGTGGGTCCCAACGGTCCTGCGGATGGAGAGAATGTTATGGGCAAACCCATAGGGTCTACAATGATGGATGCTGGGGTGTTTTGTCTTCCTTCATCCCCTTCTTGTAAATGGAGAATTCGGGATATTTCTTATTCAAGGCTCTGCAGGTGTCAAAGGTCAAAAAACATCCAGTCACAAGGTCATGCACATTTTTGTAGCCAGTGTGGGAGACAAAGCAGCACCGTGTGGAGTTGGTCTGTAATCATTTGTGCGGCCGGGCAGCACCGGGAACACAGGAGAACTACAAGAAACGTACAGTCACCATGGGACAGGCAGAGCCGGGAACCACCAAGCCCAGGCAGCCAACAGAGCCCTCGCTGCACGGACACGCGTATGTGGGTGTCGCTGGGTGTCCTAGGACAGAGAGGTACATCTTACAGCTCACAAGCAAGGAAATCTGAGCACAGGTGCCTATTTCCATTCTCGAGAGAGGTCGCCTGTGAAATCAAGAGGCCAAGAAGCCCTGGGCTGTTGGATTTCTTCCGGCTGGGCGATTTCTGATTCTAATCCAAGCAAAACTGCCCCTCCCCCACCCTTCCAACTTTGGCCTGTGCTCAAAAAAACGTGCCAGCATTGACTTCCAACCCGAGGCCAGGGCTCACGGGTCCACATCTGGGCTTCTCCATCTGCCTTCTGCGTGACCCTGGCAACTCAGTGTGTTTGCGTCTCAATTTCTTCTTCTGTCAAATGCAAGGGCAGGACAGATGACGCGGCCACTGCCTGGCACGATCAATGAGTCTGCTGCGCACAGATGCTTCGAGGTGAGATGGGGTGCGCACAGCCATCTCCCCCCTTCACTGTGGTCATGGGTGTTCGTAATGAGAATAATGCAGCTGCTACAATATCCCTGTCCCAAAGACCGTCCCCCTTTGCCTCTGCCAGGGAAACCTCCTTTGCAGGTGTAGGAATTGTTAGCTGGGTATTTATGCCTGCCTGGACGTATGCTTGCCTGTAGACCAATCAAGCACCCTATAAAAGTGTGCTGAGGATTGAGCCTGTCTCCACACTCCCTCGCCAACTAGCTGTGGGTCTCTGCTCGCTCTCTGTGCCCGTTTCCTCATCGACCACGCGGGGCCATACCACGTAGTGTCCTGGTGTCGAGATGACAAGCAGTCGGTGGCCGCTTGTGATCTAGAGTGTCTGGCTGAGGGAAGGTGCTTAAGGAAGCCTGGTCATTAGAAATTATACTTAAAAGCAAGTTGAGAAAAACAAACTCCCTTCCCTACCTACAAAGCACTCAGCAAGTGGCTGTGGAGTGAATAAATTCACGTTAGAGTGAACGCAGGGGCAAACTCCAGTTACGATACTTTCTCCCCCGCCCTCTTACTGAAGAAGCATTCAAATCACTAAATTTATTGAGAAACTCTAGACGTCGTCCAAGTGGGGGAGCTGTTTATATTCCTCACTCCTTAAATTTGCAAAGTACAACAGCGTCCGGTCTTTCATCTGGTTGACACTGAGCCTTCGAGGCAGGCAAGGGAAATACCACACTATCTACGTACATGTCAATGTCTCTCTCTTTCTGAATCTGTATTGTCTTTTTTCTGTATCTGCATCTATGTCTGTATTTCTACACCCATGTTTTTCCATTGTCTGTATTCACACCTGTACCTGTCTCTCAATGTATATTTTTTCTGTCTATACTTATAACACATCCATGTCCATATCCACACCCATATTCCCACCTGGGTCCACATCCATCTCCATAGTCACGTCCACATCCATGTCCACATCCATAGTCACGTCCACATCCATAGTCACGTCCACATACATGTCCACATCTATATTTTTCACGTCCATGGCCACATCCATGTCCAAATCCACATCCACATCCACATTCATATTCACATCCATATCCACGTCCACATCCATATCCATATCCATACTCACAGTATGGATATGGATATATCCATGTCCACATCTACATCTATATTCATATCCACAATCGGACGCCTGGGTGGCTCAGTGGGTTAAAGCCTCTGCCTTCGGCTCAGGTCATGATCTCAAGGTCCCGGGATCGAGCCCCGCATCGGGCTCTCTGCTCAGCAGGAAGCCTGCTTCCCCCATCTCTCTCTGCCTGCCTCTCTGCCTACGTGTGGTCTCTCTCTCTGTCCAATAAATAAGTTAAAAAAAAATCTTAAAAAAAAAAGAAGGTTTATATTCATATCCACATCCACATGAGGAAACCAAGTCTTCAGTGACATTTGGCATCTAGACCATGGTCACCCAGCTAGGAACCAAGAGTTGGTGTAAGGCTTCAAAACTCTGGGCTCCAAACACCAGTCTTTTCAACTTCCATCACACCATCTCTTAAATAAATGGAAATTTTTAAAAAGAAAAAAGAGGCAGGAAAAGAAGTTGAAAAGAAAAGGAAGAAATTTAAGAAGGGAGGAAGAAAGAAAGAGCAAGAGTTGTAATTTCTTTATTTGCTCCTTGGGAAGCCTCACGTGGGCGCTGGCCTATCTCCATCTCTATTATGTTCCTGGTTGTGCTGGGGGAGTGGGCGGGGCAAGGATCTGGAAAGTGCCAGACTCTTCTATGGCTCGTCATTATATACATCATATTGCTTAGAATTCTTAGAAAGGTTTTGAAATGCCAGGTTTTTAAAATTAGGAAATACCATAGGATTATTTTTTGAGGGGCAGAATTAGGTAATTTATATTGTTTAACAACCATTTATAGGAGGATATTCTAGGAAATGTACTGTATTAATGCAGATTTAAACCAGATACATTTTAGGAGACACTCCTTCAACTTTTTTTTAGTCTTTCTTTTCTTCTCTATTTTTAGATTCACCCTCAGCTTTTATAACAGGACACGGAGAAGTAATATATACTTGGACTGCCAGGATGGATTAAAATGTGTATCATTTTTGCATCTGTTTTGAGAAGGCAGACGTCAAATCCCTAATTTTAAAACGAATTATCAAATATTTCAAGGAGTTGGATTGAAGATTGCTCTTTAATCTCTTAAAATTTTAAGAATTGAATTGCTGTGAATGATTTGGCAGGATTTTTTAAAAAATGAGTTTATCTGATTTAAACACAAGCTTTCCTTCTTCTGTTCCTAAAAGCTTATGTATCGGCTCCATTTTACAACAATTATCTTCAGGGCGAGGTTTCAAGTCCTCCTAAACCCCCCCCCCTTTTTTTTCCCCCAAATGAAATTTACAGGAGGAAGAAAGCATACATATTTCATTTTAAAAACTGAGTAATAATGCTCCAAGGAACGTATTTTAAGAGTGACTTCTAGGCTAGAAGTTTGCAAAACATCAGCTGCTTATCCTTGTGTGAAGTTTTGTTTATGTCTTTCTTTTAAATCTATTTTTGGCCTCCTGAATTTAGTACAGGTTGCTTAAAAAAATCAAACGCAAATATAAAATTTACCTGGAATCTGCTTTAGAACTTGTGTTAAGCCGTATCATAATTTTGTTTTCTCTTGTTGCTTTTAAAGGAATGAATGATTTATATCATCTTGTGCTTTTAGTTTCCTATATGGTGAAGGAATGCTTTTCTCATTCATTCTCTCCTTTCTTCTTCACTCTCTAGTCTGTGCAGAATTACCCAATCCAGGCTGCCATGCAAGGGGGAAACTCGAACCCTTTGGTATTCCCTTTTATTTTTCAAAAGTAAAGTGGACTTTTTCAAAAGTCCATTTTCTCCCTTAGAACAAATAGCAGAGTGAGTGTATTAGCTAAGAAGAGAGTCTTCCTTAATTTTTGTCCCATTTATTGAACACTCCAGTTTCTTCGCCGCGGGTTCTAATTTATTTTGCATTTCACACAGTGCACCGTAAACATAATGTAAAGTTTCAAAGCTTAATTAACAGCTACAGGATAACGGCAGGCCAAGTTTTTGGAGGCATTTAAGCTTGGCTCCAAGAAAATGAAGAGGCTTCCATGCGGGAAGCTGTGAACTTCTACCTCTTAAAATAATAAAACTCAGCAGATCCAGGAATCGTGGCTTTGCGCTCGATGCCAGGACCCACATACCTGCCTGGTGAACTTCTTTCGATCCAGCCTGCCTCTCACAGGAGCCGTGCTCTGGGGCTGTTTTCACTTACGGAGATGAATGAGGTCGCCACAAGAAAAAAAAAATGCCATGCATTTCATCAAAGTTTGAGAAAATCCACCTTTAAATTTCACAGTGATGGAGGCCGGGGCAGAGTCACAGCCAACTTGAACCCACCCTGGTCCGATGATGGGAAGGACAGAGGGGATTTCTCAGGCCTGCAGCTGGGACAGAAGCAATGCGGCAGCACCTGTAGCGTAGGGGCTTGATACGGTCCCTTACCCTCGTTGCCCCTCAGTTTTCTCATCTGTAGAATGGGACTGCGAAGAGAACTACCCACAGGTGGGGCGCTGTGCTCTCCAAGCTGCACCCATGAGCGTAACCAGAGAACAGTTAGGTCTGGCCTACGCCCCACTTCAACCGACCTTAGACGTCTCTGGGCCTCGGTTTACCCATTTTGTAAATGAAGGAGTTGAACTTTGGCCTCTGACATTTTCCTCGGGGCTGGTGGAGGAGACCTGGGGCCAGATGTTCCAGGCTTCACATTCACTGACTGTCTCAAAGGAGACTGGAGCATCTAGCCCAGCGGGGAATCCACGGTCAATATGCAGTCATTTGCCTGAAACACACCATGTATAATTACTATTATAAATGTCTTAATTATTTTGGCAGCTGCACAGTTTCATCCCCATTGCCCTATTTGTGAAGGAGGCTACTTTAGTATTTGAGGCACCTGTCCAGCATTCTCAAATTTTAAGAAAAGAAATACTAAGACCCTCCAAAATCCCCTCAAGCTCTTCCAGGTTTAGGAATCTCTTTGCAAAGCAAAATGGTTTTCGGTTTTGTTTTGTTTTAAGCAAACTCGTCACCCAATGTGGGGCTTGAACTCAGGACCCTGAGATCAGGAGTGGCGCGCTCTCCCTGCGGAGCCAGCCAGGCGCCCCGTCAAGGTGGTGTATTTATTGCATGTCTACAACCCAGCCCATGCCCCTTCTAAACCAAACGACGCCGCAGCGTTGGTCTGCGGGAGCCTGCACCCGGCGCAACGCGGCGAACGCCCAGCGGCGCTCAGCCGCCGCCAAGCTGGACGTCCCCCTCCCTTGGGGCCGGGAGGGTACGGACGGTGGGTGGCGCGGGAAGAGGGATAAGGTGGCGACCCGCTTTAAGAGAGCCCCTGCCTCCAGCCCCCTGGTGCTGTGGGACGTCTCTGCTTTTGCAATCCTGAAGCTGAGGGGAGAAAGGAAGACTGGGCGAAAGCAGAGGGGCAAAGAGGCTGCAACAGTTTCCTGGGCTCCTGGGGAGCCGGCGGAGGGCTGGCGTGGAGAGGGGCCCCCGGTGGGCAACCCCCCTGGATCGGAACGTTCATTCATTTCGTGGCTGTGCAGAACTTAACCACAACGAGAACAATACATTAAGAAAGAAAGGGAAAAAAAAAAAAAAAAACTTAGGAGGCCAGGCGGGACGGGCCCATGGGGACGAGCGCGCCCACCGGGGTCAGCCCCGCAGGGCGGGACTGCCGGGCGGGCTGGGCCGGGGTGGCGCGCCCTCCCCAGAGCGGAAGAACGCGGGATTCCCGAGGCTTCCCGCCTCTGCTCTAGGGGTTGTGCCACGTGGCTAGCGCGAGCAGCCACTCCCCAGAGGGGCCTGGTGCCTTGGACACGGGGTTCTCAAACGCGAACAAGCGCCAGGGCGCCTTGCAGCTTGGGAGATCACATCCCAGGGGCCGCGCGGGGTCCTGCGCTGACAGCCGGGATGGCGGGAACCCGCCGGCTCAGGCCCGCTGCCCGGGAAGCGCCCCTGCGCGCGCTCCGGAATCCGCCCAGATTGGAGAACTTCCCGACCAGGAATGTCTCTCCCTCTCTAAAGAGCAGACTATTTTAACCAGATCCTTTCTCCTCTCCTCGACAATCCCGGTCTCCAGACCCGGAGTTGACAGAGCTGAGGGTGGGGCAGGAGGAGGTCCGCGCTGGGGACCCTGCCACGGGGGACAGGCTGTACTGGAACTACAGGCCTGTGCGCCGCACTGGGGCGCAGCCTTGGCCAGAGGCTCCGGAGTTCTTTTTTTGTTTTGTTTTGTTTTGCTCTGTTTCTGAGCGAGGTGAGTTTTTTATTCTACCGCGTGTTGAGCTGAATTCAAAGCCATTTTTCACCTTTCTTGCGTTTCCTTTCGGAATCCGCCCTTCCGCCTTGCGCGCCCCTAATCTGCCCCCATCTCGGGCACCCGGCCAGGCGCAGGTGAGCGCTCGCGGTTGCAGGTGCGATTGGCATTCTGGCCGCTGCAGGGACGCCCGGGTCACAGGAGGAGAGGACATGGGGGAAGCATCTGAGATCTAGATCTGCCAGCGCCACTACGTCTACTTTATTTCAGGGCAATCACAGCTTCCTGCCTTTCCACCCACTCTCTGCAACCGGGGTGGGTTTCATTTCAGGGTAAAGTGAATTAAATTCTCCCTCGTTTATCTATATATGGGAGGTGTGGGTGAGGAGGGGAGCGAGTTGTTGGCTAGGACTTAATTCACCACGGCCAACATCACTTGGAGAGAAAGGTCAGTGTCCTGGGTCCTGAGTAGTCCTTCCTGGATGCTACACCTGTCTGGGTTTTGGTTGTCTTTAGTATATGTATGTATATTTGTAGCCCCCTGAGCCCCGGGCGCCCCAAAGCTTTCCTCCCTGTACTGAGCTCCTTGGTGGCAGATAACCTCCTTTGATTTCAGCAACGAGCTTGGCTCTATCCTGCACCACCTCCCTCTTGTCCACAAGGTCGGGCTTCCTAGCCAAATAGACAGTGGGCCCTTGGGATCCCTAGAGACTGTAGGATAGAGTTTTAAGGCTGTCTACTCTAGGTCGAACCCCTCCATAGGATCTTCCCCAAATCCCCTGCCAGGCTGGCAAGCAGAATTTAGAGGCTCAGCCTCCCCCAGGTCAAGAATCCTGAACTGATAATCTCCCACTGCAGTGTGACTTTTTAGGCAAATTCCTTAACTTTTCTAGTTTCTGTTTTCTTTTCTGTGGACTTGAAACACACTCACTCACACAGACACACCAACAACACTACACGCTTACCTTGGCTGCTGGGTGGTTGTGTTGGGTTGTACGTTTGTAAGCACTTTTGAAAATTGGAAATCACCCAATTTTATATGATGCAGATGAGGACCAGCTATTATGCATAGAGGTGTGTAATACATGTGGAAGAATGAAGGGATCTCACTAAACAGACAAAATTAGATTAAAAATGAAAAGCTGAAACCCCACCATGCCTGGCAGAGGGATGTTCCAAGTTACCTGTAATCTTGGCCGAGTTTTAACTCCATTCTGTTCTTTTCAGAACCTGCTTCTACAAGGAAGTCCGAGGCCTCAGAAGCTTTGCCGAGGCCGGTGGTGGAACGGGGTGCACATCCCCATAAAGATCTCAGGTCCCCAAGAGCTTGCAAAACCTCATGCTGAAAGCCATGGTGTGCCGCTGGGGGGATAGGTAGCAGACCCACCTGCAGCTGTCGGCCCGTTGAACCGCTTTGTGCACGTTACTGTGCCTTTTCTCGTCTCTACACTGGGGCCGAGGGTGCCTGGATCACGTGTCGGAAGCACCAGACACATCCCACCGGGACTCTTGGGTTGCTGAGTCCTCTGCTGCTCTGACAAGCACAGGGCCAAGGGAGTGGCTGTGTGGATGGTCGCATTTGAGGTACATCCTGTGAAGGGCAGTTGAGAGGAGAAACTGATCACGGTGTGTTGGTGTAGCTCGGTCCCCTGAGTTAAGCGGTGGAGCCTGGATTCCAAGCCAGGCTCTCTGAGCCCCGAGCCTGGACTTGGAGCCTCTTGGGCAGGGTACCTGGCACCTGGCCAGCGCCTGATGGATGAAAGGAAGCACTTCTTGCTGTTTGAAGGGAGACCGGGCATGTCTCAGCCCTACCCCCTGCTAGCCTCCTTTATGAGTTGACTTTAATTTTGAGGGTGGTGGGGGAAACCTGCGGCGTCCGTCACCGGAAGCACGTTTATGAGAGCTGAAGTCTTCCAAGCTTGCATTTGCTACTTTAAAACTCTTTGGACGGTAATGAATATGGATGGGGGGTAGTTGTCCATGAATATGGAGGAGCGGGTGCGTGGCGGATGGATTACTATTTAACATTAACCGCGGGTAACCTTTCCTCTGGTCTGACTTCCCTGCAATATTATCCCGAGAAGGGTCAGCCCCCCACGCTTTTTTGCAAAATATGATTAGTCACTTCTTGCCACATGTGCCTGGCCCTGGACCTTATTTGCCATCCTATATAATTATTAGAAGAATCTTCTAATTTTATTTGAAATTCCAAGTTGACACATATGTCAAAGTGCCGTGACACAGTGTTGTGTGTAATTTCTCTCTTGTTAGCCTCATCTGGGCTCCTGAGGAATTACACTCAAAGGAAACATCAGCTTCGTTCACTTCCTCATCGCCGCAGTTCCCTGCTGGACCTCTTAACCGTCGCCTGGAGGGACGGCTCCCCAGAGGAATGCCTGGCCCCTCCCAGGTACAAGGGATGGCCGGTGTAGGTGGCTTTGCCAGAGCCTGAAACCACAGGCCGTGGGGTTTCTAGATTTTCCTCTTTGTACTTGCTGTTCATCCGCTTGGGGAACTTCTGTGGATTCTCTAACACTCAGCCCAAGCCTTCCGTTTTGCAGCCCTCCCTTACCCCCAGGAGTTGCCATCAACCACCCCCCACACACCCCTGTACCCACTCTGTCATAGCCGTGTGGCCCATGGCTGCATCCAGATTTTTTTTTTATGATTTTATTTATTTACCTGACAGAGGGAGAGCACAGGTAGGAGGAGGCACAGAGGGAGAGGGAGAAGCAGGCTTCTCGTTGAGCAGGGAGCCCCGTGGGGGGCTCCATCCTGGGATCATGACCTGAGCCAAAGGCAGATGCTTAACCGACGGAGCCATCCATGCAGCCCTGCATCCAGATTTCTATGTTGCTGTTCAATATTGGGTGTCTGGGTGTGTGTGTGTGTGTGTGTGTGTGTGCACACGCGCGCGCGCATGCGCGCATGTGTGTCTGGTTACAAATAGGGGCTCTGCAGTCAGACTTCGTGTTTTGACCCTCCCCTCACTTTCTAACCCTGTGTCCTCATTTGTGTCGGCGGCGAGGGGACGGAGGCTGGTGATAATATTGCCTGACTCCTGAATCGAGGGGATTAAATGGGTTACGTGGCTCGAACGGCTTTGCCTTGCAACAGGCCTTTGATAGATACTCAGTGTCATTACCCCATTGTCTGTCTCATGAGCTGGGAGCTTCCCGGGGCAGGGAGAGAGGCCTTTGTATTTACTCCCAGTCCCTTGACTGTAGTTTGTGCTGTATTCCCAGCACCTGGTCTGTAAGATGTGCTCAGTTCCTGTTTCCAGAAAGAACGAGACAGGCAGATTGCAGCTGGAGCGATCCGATGTCCACCGTCGTCTTTCCTCCCTGGCCCGGGGTTAGTAGAGCACCTCCTTCATGCAGGCTTTGTGTGGAGCTTGGCAGTGGCTAAAAAGGGCAGAAACCTTTCCCCCTGATTCATGACGGAGTCGGGGTGACAGGAAGCACATGGGCCGCATGACATGCTGGGACAAGAGAGTAGTAAGTCTGTGCTCCGAGACACAGTCAGTCCCCTTTCAAAATGTGTCCTCCCGAGTCTGACTCTTCTCACTACGGGGCGGGGTTGGCCTTTCCTGGAGGCTGGAAGCTCAGGAACTTGAAGCCAAAGGCGGGGGTGGGGGGGGGTGGGGGTGGGGGGGGTGGTGAGGCGGGTTGCGGTGGGAGGGGTCGGAGGGTGGGGAGGGTGGGGAGAGACATTCAGTGGCACAGGCTCCTTCAACATCTTCACGGGGTCATATGTTTTTAAATTCATTTTCCAAGGGGCACCAGGGTGACTCAGTGGATAGAGCATCCGACTCTGATTTTGGCTCAGGTTATGATTTCAGGGTCGTGAGATCGAGCCCTACCTCGGGCTCCATGCACCCTGGGCAAGGAGCCCACTTAGTAAGATTCTCTCTCTCTCCCCTGTCCTCTGCCTTTCCCTCCCTCCTCCTGCTTACATGATCTTTCTTTCTCTCTCTCTCTCTCTCAAAATTAATAAATACATAAATAAAATAAAATAATTCATTTTGCTAAAGATCTCTACCCCAGCTTCTTTAAGCTTCAGGCCCCATCAGGGCTGGATCTGCTTCCAAGGTGCACTGTGGGACTTAAATATACTTCCTGACACCCCCGAGTCTTGAAGAGTGAGCACCTACTACGAGCCACACAGTGTATAAGTTTGTACCGAGTAACAGCCAGACTTAGCATGGGATGTAACCCACTTCATAACCTGACCAGGTCCCACCTTTGGTCCCCTTGCTCCCTGGAGTCGAGCTGGGCTCTTACTCTTTCCCGAACACACAGTGCACTGATGGTCTCCATGCTGTCAACTGAGCTTTCCTCCCCATCTCCAGAGGCTTCCCCTACCCCTCTGCCTGCCACCGCCTTCAAATGCCCCTTCACCTGGGATTAGACTTTGCCCCTGATGTTCGGTGAGCACTTTGCCGGGAGGATTCCGTCTTATCCCCATTCATACTGCGGAATGTTGAGGCTGATGTGTGCTAACCCAGCTGGTCTCCTCTTCTTTCTCCAGGGAAAGGAGGGACGATGGTGGGAGATGTGAGGAGGAGGTGAGGAGGGAGGGAAAGGGGGTAGAGAGGAAGAGTGGAGTTCTTGTATTTTGACAAATGGGTGCTAGAAAGAAGACAAGGTATAGTTTTGGGGGAGAAAGATTACTTGGGCTGGACTGAGAAGGGTCCTCACCTTGACTCTGAAGGCTCATGAGGCAGCTTGAGTTGGAAGTGACCAGAGAATTGGAGGGGATGTGATCTTGTGCTAATGACAAGGCATCTGTGTTCCTCAGTTCTGTGCCCACCCTGGTTTATGTGGGGAGTGTTAAAAAAAATAAAGTGGAAATGATTCCACTTTCACAAGCAATATCCAAGTATTTACCTTTTAAGCAGCCGCTCCTAGAAACAACGGTTCTTTGTGTTCAGAAATCACGTATTGCTAATATCAATCGCATGTTGAAAGGGGTCTCCATTAAGTCTTGCCGTAGATCAGAAGCTGGCGAATCACTCTTCTCTGTTCTTGAGGAGCCATAGTCTGCCGTTTGAGCGGATAGCGTAGAAGTTAAATTTTCTTTGATACTGGCATGTGACATTGCAAAAATCAAACACATTGTTTTTTGACAAGTCTTGAGGACTAGAATTTAGAAAAGCACTTGGTATGGGAAATGACTGAATTAATACCATTGAAATCGTGGTTATAAAGATTGATAAGGAAGGTTCATTCACTAAAAAATATAAAGGCAGATTTAATAACGATGGCATTCATCATCCGTCAAACGCACTTATTAAGCACCCGCAGGTACTTGGCAGTCCGTGGCGCGCTGCACAAAGTTAGACAGACGCCGTCCCTATTCATCGGAGAGCTTGCCATTGTACGCCTCCTTCACTGGGAGCACAACTTCCCCACTTGTCACTGGTGCCTGAAAGACACTCCTTGTCATTATTTATGCTGTCTGGTTTTCTGATTTTCAAAGGTGGGGGCAGGGACTTTTTTTGTCATTTCTTTTAATTATACGACACGAGGTGGCATTCCAGCCTCTGGAGATGTCAACTGTCCGTGGGCGAGCTTGCAGGTGGGAATGACCCTTGTATGGGTTCACGGCACCTGCAGGAAGATAGGCGGTCCTTGTGGGACATCGTGTTACCCCTCGGAGCCCCTGCAGGGTTTTGCCTGCACCTCTGTCGAGAAAGCGTCCCTGTGCGTTCTGCCCATCTCGGTCTAGATGGTGAGCGAGCTGAGGGCAGGGGTCCCCCAGCCGCGAACACTCGTACCCCAGCTCCCTGTGCCACCTCGCCAGAGATCAGCACTGTGGTTGCCTGCCAAAGCCACAGAAGAGTCCACAAAGCAATAAATAGAAGGTCAGTGGTAGATCTCATCCGGTGTCTGTGATACTTGGTGCCTGACGTGTTTTGTCCTGGAGGCACGGACGCACTGGGATATATGGGGTTGCCTATTTGCACCTGGGGAGGGGCTGCTCACTCTAGTAACTGAAAGTGGGCTCCCAGGTGCACTGAAAATGAAGGGTGGGGAAAGTTCTCCTCCAGCTTCCTCCCAGGAAGGGCGTTGTGAGCCGGCATTCCGTGGGGCGATGACCTGTGCCCGCGAACTGCAGATCACAGACAGCAGCAGGGAAAATGCATCCAGTTCAAGATTTTTTAAAAAGACCACGCTTGGGGAGGGGGTGGGGGGGGTAGATGGCCGATGCTGCGTTTTCATTTCATGTGATACTCTTGAGTTGTAGAGATGTTGACATAAAAAAGAAATCAAATTTCAGACCATTTTTGTAGATTTTGAAACTCTTGGTCACGTTGCTTGCCCTCCTGCCCAAATATACCTCATGCCAAGAACTGAGTTATATATGTCCCAGATGTTTTCAAGATAACTTTTGTTCTTCTGGATTAATCTGTAGGCTTATCGGTGGGGCAAGGGAATGAGTAACACAGCAGGTTCCCTTTATCACCTTGGCCAGTGGGAAGCTCAGATATTCATGCTGTCACTGAAGGAGGGAGTTTCCTGGCACATTACTTTTTCCTAAAAGCAGAACCTTTATACTCTCTTTTAATTTGTTTTGTATATTTTTATTACCAACAGCTTCAAATCCTTTTGAAAGTGAAATATGTATTTTTGCATTTATATATGTATAAATGTCAACTATATATAGTACATGGTTGTGTGTGTTTTTATACATATGTATTATGTACACATGCATACATGAATATATGTGCACACAGATACACGAGTCCTTCCCACATCCCCTCAACAGCATTTACGACATCTGCTGGTTGCCAGGCTCTGTTTGGTGCACGGAGGAACCCGGCCCCACACAGGGTAGCCTCCTTCTTTTATGTGGTTCACCTGCTGAAGGAGCCAGACTAGGTTGAAAATGACACAATACGCTGATGTGCTTTGGAACAGAGGGGAGGGAAGGAATCTCGGCTTTGCTGTTCATCCGAATCTGCTCTTACCCTCAGCTTCAACATCGAATCTGTCGCCCATCTCTGTCCTAGCTCTGTGTACCTCTGTCCACCCCCCATGGTCATGGCTCACATCTCCAACCATTTCTCATCTGGCAGCTCTTCCTCCATTTTTCTTTACATTTGTCTGGTTATTTTCCCTAAAATGTAGTTTTTATCTCTTAAGCTTCCTACCGAGGATCCCACCCCCACGCCCACCCCCACCCCGTGATGGTCCTAGGAATGCTGGTCGTAGGTGGTGCTCACTCTGAGTTTCTGGCCTTGTGTGTATTATCTCATTTAACCCTAGGGGTTAATCACGTAAAAATTCCCATGTGACAGGGAGGGAGCTGATGCTCACTGGCTGAAGCCACCTGCCTAGCCCCCTGCTGCCTCATCAGTGCCCTTGGACTCCAAGTTCATGGCCTCAGCTCTCCTGATGTTCGGGATCCTGCTGCTTTGTGCCTTTCTGGCTTCTGGTCCTTGGCCCTGGCTCTGAGCTGATTCCTGTGTGTCTGCTGCATTTTCCTCGAAGGAATTCCCTGGTCTGTTCAGTGAATCCTTTCAGGGTTCTGGGCAGATCTTCCCAGCGCTGGTGAAAGGTACAGGCAGCTGCCGGCAGGCCACATGCCACAGTGATGAGGTACCTCTTGTAGGTGATGGTCAGACTCTGCCTGCAATTCTGGCCACCGGATGTCTCAAGGGGCAGAGCTATCCGGGAGCAGGTTCCCAGGAACAGGTCACGTGAGCTGATCAAGTGCTGGGTGGTGAAGTGGCCATGGGGATCCAGGCATTCAACAGGAGGCTGGTGCTCTCCCGGACCGCTTCACAGAATGCTTGGTTCCTCCATGAAGACTTGGCTCCAACCCAGCCTCATATTCACCCTCTCCCCAGATTCCCGCAGTAGTCCTTGGGAACCAGCAGTGATAGTGCAGTCTTATTGCTCAGATGCTTTGGTTGCAAGTAACAGAAACCAGCTCAAGCTGGTCTAAGCAACTCCTAGTCCCCTTTGCCTCCCGGATAGTTGCCTTCGCCCACTTGGCTTGTCATTTCCTTGCACGCAGTAGCGGACGCCCGTGCTGTGTCCTTCCTACGGCGATGAGTATCGCACTGAGCCCAGAGGAGATGCTCAGTAAATTCCTTGACACGTTTCTAGCAGCTTGGGATCCACCAGTGACTAAAACAAGTCCTGCCTTCCTAGAACTTGCACTCTTCAGAGGAAGAGACAATAAATGACACGCATGATACATCTGATTGTGTGGTGTGTTAGGAAAAAGAAAAGTCAGAACGGGGTAAGGAGGGGAGAGTGCTGGTGGGGGAAGGGGTCAGGGAGGGAGTAGGTCACAGTATCAAAGAGTAGAGTAAGGGCAGTCCTCATAGACAAGGGAAGGAGACTTAAGGGGTTCTGCATGGGAGCCATGTGGTTATTGGGTGGGGGGGCATTCTAGAATGACCAGCAGTGATCCTTCGGTCTAGAAGGACACACAGGCCGTGAGTGCAGAGTGTGCTGGGAATGTCTGAGGACCAGTAAGAAGGCTGGGGTGGCTGGGGCCCGACATTTAATTTTTCCTGGAGTGTGGATGGAAGATTCCTTTTTGGGTGCACACTTCTGTTCAACACTGGCTTGTCTCACACTTTGGAGAGGTCAGCCTGAGAGTGAAGGCGTCATCTTTCACTTGAACTGTTCTGTCTTTCAAAGAGGGATGCCCATCAGGGTTCTGGTCATGTGTGTTGTGTTCCAAGGAATGCCTTTTTTTTTTTTTTTTTTTTTTTAAAGCCCGGCTCAGGGAGCTGCTTCTGTTTGTAGATAAATTTCAAAAACATCGTCTTCCAGCTGCTGTGTCTCCACAGCACATTTTGGATGCCTGACATTTAAAATCCTGGAAACTAAGCCTCCAGTGTCTCATATCTCTTCGGAAATGATGAATTTCAAATGAACGCAAGTTAATGTAGTGCTTGTGAAGGGCGCCAGACAAACCGTGTTCAAAACTGTAGACTCTCGACAAAACAGGTCCAGCAGGGCCGCTCTCGGCAGATGGCTCTGCCCTCCCAGCCTTGCACACGCCCAGACGTCGCCTCTCAGTGTGAGAAGGTAGTTCCTGTTTACTTCCCTTCGCTATCTTGCCTGTGGGTGACCACATGATTCCCAGAGAATTGTCTAGCCTCGTGAAAATTAGTAATTGGATAAGTAATCAAGTTTTGATTTTAGTTGGGATTTTTGGTGTTGGGCAGAGGCAGTCGGGGGTGCTTGGAGGGTCTGAGTGGAGCTTTGTAGCTCCTGTCTGTTTCTTTGGTTGGCCACATGGTCCAGACCCCTTGAACAGGTGTTAGCTGTAGGCGACTGCCTCTCAGCAGTAATACTAACCAATAGTGATCTCAACCCTTGACATTGGAGGGATGGATAGATCTTTGCTTAGGGAGTGATTTTTGTCAGTTGGAAGATGTTAATCCACATCCCTGGCTTCCCCCACCGACATTCTAGTAACCCCTCTTCGTGGCAACCAAAACATCTCCAGACATTGCCAGATGGCCTCTGAGTGACAGCATCTCTGTTGACCATCCTATTCCAATACCTGAGTGACACTTAGCAGCCCCTATTTTTAAGAAATGGTCTTGCAAACGTCATGCTGTCACCATAACAATCCATGAGTGGGACGGGGATTAGACCTCACAATAGTGAAGGTGGGAACACCCACTTTTTCCTTTCTTATTCTAAGAGTAATTCATGTTTATTGTAAAACTTGGGAGCAGAGCACGTTACACGATCCAACTAGAATTCATCTGTGTTCTCACCAGCCATCAACAAACTGCCATGTAAGAGATCTAGTCTTTTCTATGCATGCATCTAGGTGAGTAGCAATGGATACACTTTTGTTACAAAAATAAGATCATGTTTTTATACTGTGTCCTACTCTATTCTCTTCTGGGCGTGCCTCCTAGATGTGTCTCATGCTATTAAATATTCTTCCCTGTGATTCTAACCGCCGCGTGGTATTGCATCACGGAGATGGGCTGTTATGTACTCACCAGGCACCTGTTATTGGCAATTAGTTCGTTCCCAGTTTTCCTCTGTAAACACGAGCTTTGGCTATTCCCTTTTCAGATTTAGAAACACTGGGACAGACTGGGAAATCGAATACTGGGCTTTGGCTGAGAGGGAGAGGGTGAGGTGAACTCCAATGAGTTGAGGGTGACATTGGGTCTTCATGCTTTGGTCACCTGGTAGGGAGAAGGTGGCTCCACTGACGGGAGGTGGGGTGGAGGAAAGATGACGAGTTTGGTGGCGAGTCTGCTCACTCTGACACCGAGCTCTTAGACAAATGAGGTGCACAACGGCCGAGTAGAAACAAGGGTCCAGGCTTGAGAGAGCCAGCAGGAGTGAACTTCCTAGAGGTGGGGTTGAAGCCTCTAGTGCAACACTGCCCGACAGATGTCTAACACAAACCACAAGTGTCATCTTTACATCTCTTGTGGCCAGAGTAAAAATGTAAGTTAGAAGAAACTGGTGAGACTATTTTAATAATGTATTTTATTTAACCCAATATATCTGGATTATGATTTCACTGTGTGACACTAGCTACATGTCAAGTGCTCAATAGACGTATGTGGTTAGTGACTTCCATAGTGGACTGGACTGCACTGGGGCATCCTATCACAGCAGCACACCCTTTGTCCCCCAGGGGATATTTGATAATGCCTGGAGACCTTTTGGCTGTCACCACTGGAGGAGATGCTATGGTACCTAGTGAGTCAAGGCCAGGGATGGAGCAAAACATCCCACATTTGCATAGGAAAATCCTCCAAGGAAAGAAATATCCAGCCCAGTTGTCTTTGGTGCTAAGGTTGAGAAATAGTTGTGTGCAGCTAACCTTTGTTCTAGAGGCCATGGAGTTCACCACGTGTCAGGCACAGGTGAGGAGCCTCATGGCATCCTCAGGGCCACTCTAGGAGATAGCCATTGTTGGCCTCCCCTGGTTACTGGTGAATGAACTGAGGTCTAGAGAAATTAGGTGCATCTGTCCAAGGTCCTGGAGCTGGGCCTCAAACTCAGGCTGTCTGAGTCAAGAATGGAGAGAGTGTCTACATGGACATAAGCATGGGCATCACCTTCAGCTCAAGGTCTCATCTGCAGCTGTTGCCGAATAAGCTTAGCACTCTTATATTCCCCTTTTGTCTTTGATTTTTATTTATTTTTTTTAAATAAGCGTGTTTACTTCCTCCTACTGGTATGGTCAGGTGGAACACTGTCTAGTCTCCTGTGGCTACTGATGGGCTCTGTAGTCTTGGGCAGAGCAGTTAAACACTGAATTGAGGCATTTTCATCTGTAAAATGGGCACAAATAACACCTCAAGGATTAACGTGGGGGCTGAATGCATTAACATGCTTGGAAGCCTTCAAAGCCTATCTACCCGGTGGTTGGTATATCTGAGACAGGACGATATCGCCACATCCTCGGTCTAAACAGTCTGTCACCAGTAAAAGAAAGGAACCGATGCCTGATTTTTGAAGAGCCAGAACGACGTGCACACCTCATCGTCTTGAAGCTCACAACTGGGCGTACGAGATGCTGGTCAGCAGAATGATGTTTCTTGAGCATTTCAAAGAGCAGTCCTTGCCAGAATGCTTCCCTGTGCCTGGTGCCTTGAAACATTTTACGAGCCGTCTGATTTCTGAGGCAGAATAAAACTGAAGAGAGGTAGCATCCAAAATAGCACATTAAAAAAAAAAAAAAAAATCTGAGCAAGGGCATTTGCAGTATGGAAGCAGAATGTTAATTGAAATCTGACTTTGCCAACAGGAGCTTTGGAAAGAGCCCAATCAGGATTAGACTAATTAAGACATCTTTAAAATTGAACAGGTTGGACTGTCTTAAAGAAGAATTGAACCAAATGAAAACTATATGCTAAGGAATGTGACTCCAGAGGCTTGAAAAAGGAAAACAAACAAACCCGAAAATACGTATGGGAAAGTCAAAGGAGGGCAGCAGCGACCCTGGCTCTGTGGATGGGAGCGAGTCAAACGTGCCAAACAGGAAACTACATTTTCTAACAGGTCTCTGACACTGGCCGGCTGGTTTCCTTGTTAGGCCTGGACGCCGTTCACACCACCTTGCAGATAAGCTGGTTTTCTTCTTCTTCTTCTTCTTCTTCTTCTTTTTTTTTTTTTAGGGACCAGTTCCCTCATCCTTGCACCAAATGTGAAAATCCCAAATATCCAAACAGAATGCATTTTTATTGCGCCGCATTGTGTAATTTTTAAGATGTGTTCACGCGGCTTATCTCTCGGCTTCACCTCCTTTGTTTCCCACCGAGCCAATCAAGAAGTCTTTATTTTAATGCGTTGCTAAATAAAGTAGTCGTTCTACAAAAAGCACAGATAAGACGCCTAATTTTTAAGGTTGTGCTAAGTGCTGAGCTAGCCTGACAGCCTATATTTAGGATAATGATTTATTTGCTCTTTGGGAAAGCTAACAATTTACTGTAAAATTTTGGATACAAAAGGTGAGGTTTTACCAACCACACAATATAATCAATAGTGTGACTCGGTACATCGGAAGATTCCAGTCTTACCGAAAAATATTTTGACAAGACTTCAAACAGTTAAAACTTCAACGTATTTGCTCATTATTGGAAACAGTAGTGTGTGTGTGTGCCGACTGCATCACAATAAATATTTCTGTGATCGGGAAACTTGTTATAGTCCAACAGCAAGTTTGCTCAAGCCTTAAATTATTTTTCATAATCTGTAAATAATGTTGACATTACTTTGGCATTATAATAAATATTAAGGCTATTTGGAAGTGAATACGCTAGTTAGATGCCTGCCTAACAAAACAAACTTATTTATATTATTGGCACATAGGATAAGAAACATCACAGGCTTCTGCATTTGGCAAAGCAGGCTGACATATTTCGTATTATCATTACATTTGTTTGGGGGTTCAAAAGTCATATAATTAATGCACTAATAAACTATTTTGTAGAGCTGTTTTTCAGAAGCACATTACCAAATGCTTTTTAAATAACATAATAACCCAAGTCTTATTCACAATAAATAGCAATTGATAATAAAACAGTTAACTGAATGGTTTAACCGTTTTTATTAACAACAAGTAATGTGACTTCAGAACATGGGGAGGAATAAACAAGGGAGAAAATTGAAGTTTTCAGGGTAATTTTTGCAGGCAAATGGATTGTGATTTGTGGGAAAGATACGGAAAATGAAATCTAGATGCTGGGGGTTACAGAGAGGGATTTTTCTATTGGCTGTGGTGCCGTTCTGCTGCACGAAATCAGAAGGGGAAGGAAAGAGGTCCTAGCAGAAGGAATAAAAAGGTTCCCATAGAAATGTGGTTTTTAATATCGGAAAAACTGCCCCTGTTCCCGTTGTACCACTTTTCCTTAAGCTGATCACATCATCCTCATCTGCCCTTCTGGTATCATCCATCCATCCACTGGCAAAACCTGTGGGATAGGGCAGTCAGGTGCCCCGTGCATGAGAGTTGGAGGGTGGGCTCTGGCGTGGTCCCTGAGTTTTGGGTTTCCATGGCTTTTCTAGAAAACGCAGGCAGACTTCCTAGGCTCTGCAGATGTCAATGGGCGTCAATTGTCCCCCATTTTTCTCCTCTAATAAACTGAGTAGAGGTCTATGTGCATATTTGAAGCCAAATCAAATTAAAGGAATTAGCAATATGGTGATTTTTTATTTTTTAATAATAGATGAAAACAAGAGAAGCAAATCCTTATTTTTGGGTGAAACTGTTGAGGGTTGAGTGCCCCACCAGCGACCTGCCACCTGCAGGAAGCTCCTGGGAGATCACATCATCACCGTCATTGTCATGGCTGTGGCTGAGCCCCACTTGTCTCCTCATGGGTGGGACACCTGGGAACTCTGGAAGCACGGCTGATCATTTAGTGAAACTCCGTTGAACATTCAGTGTGCACCAGGCCCTTTGCATGGCGCTGTTTCACACTTCCTGGTTTGTAAATTGCTTTCTCATTCCTGGTCTGGTTGTGTCCACACCAAATATCTGGATTTTTCTCTTATACATGGTCCAGTTCATCAAGAGATCTTAACTCTCCTGCCTTGAAAGGATCTGTGCTTCCCACCTCACTGAGGTCTTTGTCAACGTCGCCTTCCCAGGAAGAGCTTCCCTGGTGCCCTCAGTGGGCGCCCGCCCTCCCTGGTCTCTCCATCTCTCCCCTGCTTTGCTTTACTTCCTGGCGCCTGCCACCTCCTGTGATCACAGGCCACGCCCATGTGTTTCTGTATTCGCTGTCACTTTCCTCCTTGCTAAGGTGTCAGCTCCTTGGGACCTCATCTCTTCTGTCCACGGCTGTATGCCTTGCACCTGGTACACCACAGGTGCTCAATATGTGTTACTTGAGTACACCACAGGGAAGACTGGTGAGACACTATTCCTATGTTACGCATAAAGAAACCGAGTTCCAGAGAACCCTGTTATCAGGACACCACAGCGAAGCAGTGCCAGAGCCTGTCCTCTGTCCCCAGGTCCAGCCTCCAGCCTCTCAGTCTGGCTTCAGGTTACCCGGAGCACGTGGGGTGCACCCATTAGCTCACCTCAACGTGCTGCCCCCTCTGTAGTTATCATTTACAGGAATATGTTTGCGGCATGGGTAAGTCTGCATTCCTGTGGCTGGTGAGGTCATTTTTAATTTCTTCATCCTCCCATTTAGACGTGATCTTACAGGAGTGACTGGGGGCTTAGTCGGTTAAGCATCCACCTCTTGGTTTTGGCTCAGGTCGCGATCTCAGGGTCATGGGATCAGGCCCCACATCGGGCTCTCTGCTCAGCAGGGAGTCTGCTGGAGATTCTCTCTCTCCCTCTGCACCTCACCACCGCAACCCCCCCCCCCCCGCCCACCACACTCTCTCTCCCAATCTGTCTTTCAAATAAATAAGGACGTCTTTTTTTTTTTTTTTTTTTTAAAGAAGTGACCTTGCAGTCAGACCTAATAATGCAGGTGTTGTCTGTGGTTGGTGAATATGTTTGAATCCTTAATGACTGGCAGAGGGGACCCCTCCCCACCCTCCCACACCCCCTGCATGCTGTCTTTGCAGCAGGCTTTGCCGACCACTGGACTCTGGACTCTCTGGTAAGATGGGATTAGGAGACAAGCATGAAGGGTGGACAGAAAGGAAAAGACTGGAATCCGGGGGAAACAGTGCGGGAGGGGAGGACTGGGTTGGGTGGAAGAAGATGGAACAGAAGGGGAACTGCTCCCAATGGGCCTCGAGTGGGAAGAGTCCATGGATCCTTGTGATTCTAGAAAAAGAATGGGTCCTGGGGAAGTTTCGAGACTGGCTCAGCTCTCTGCTTTTGACTATAGGATGACTCTTTTAATGCTTATATTTCTGAACAATATCTATTTTTGTTATTGGAACAAAACTAGAAAACATTTATTGCAGAATAAAAAAAAATACAGGAAAGTCTAAACCAATTAAAATTATCTATAAACTCACCACCCAGAGAAAATTATCAACATTCAGATGTGTTCCTTCTAAGTAGTTTTCTTGCTGTGTTCATATATAATTTTTACAAATGTGTGTTTGGTTTTTTGCATTTAATATTAAGTCATGAGCATTTCCCCTCTCTCAGTAGATATTCATTAAAATATAATTTTAATGACAGCTTGAAGTCCCTGGGTTGGGCATGTCATAATTTAATAAACCATCTCTCAATATTCAGATGGCTTCCCATTTTTCATGATTATAAAAATGCTGAGGGAAACATTCTTGTTTGATACATGAATGGGAGACCACATCTGGGACTGTCTTTTGGGTGTAGATTCCCGGGAGTGGAGCTCCTGCGTCGAGAGGTGTGAATTTAAAACCCTTGGTGCTGCTGTCAGAGTTGTGAACCTCAGTTTCCCTCCTGTCCTTCTGAAGAGGCTGTCTTGAGAGTGGAATGAAATGCCATCCACATGAATTCTCCGTTGTTCTCATGCCGCTGTGATAGGCAGCTTTGTCATCCTTGCCCTGCACCTCAAATAAGACCCTCCAGCTAAGGAAAATCTGGACAAGTTTTCTCCCCCTTTCTTAAGAACACTGACGCTACACAGGAAACTGTGGCACAAGACACAATTTAAAAAAGATTCTCTTCTGCTTTGGGAAATTAAATCTAAACACGTATTTTAGAAACTGCTGTAAATTTCGCTAAGCTACAGTGTTTTCCTTCGAAGTCTAGGACATATGGTTAGTCCTCCAGTGTTACTAGTAACAAAGTCCTGAAAATATTAACTATTTCATTCTTCTGAGGATAGTGTAAAATTATCCTTTATTTTCTTTTTTGCCTCCCACACTTTGGTTTTAACAAAAAACGAGACATTCCTATTATAAGTAATTACAGCCCTTCTGTTACAGTCTTTCAGAGCCATAAAATTAGCTATTGTACTAAATAATTAGCACATGCCATTCAGAATATCCTAAAAATTATACGCAACATCAAGCAGGAACTATACACTGACACTTGGCCACGTTCTCTAGAAAACTGCTCAGTGAAAATTAAGTATTGGCAACAGGTGCCTTGAAAACAATTTATTAATGGTAAAAAAAAAAAATGAAGCATTTGAATGACGGCATGTGAAAACGTTTTCAAGTTTGGGATTGTCTGAACTCTGACTTCTTAAACACAGTCTTACTGACTCGCACAGTAATTGTATCCTTGAGGATAATTCCACCAGTGACGTTCCCTGCAGCTGATTTCAAGCTTACCCACAGCTAGCAGAGTCTCCCCCAGGTCTGAGGAGATCTCCCGGGGAGGACGGGACCCCTGAAATGTTGCTAGCTCCAATGCATGGAGGCTGCCCCCAGAAGACAGTCGATCCTCTGTTTTGCTCCCACAATCAGTGGGGGTTACATTTACATTATTTTTCTTCAATATGAACTCAGATGTGGCTGTTTTGAAGGGTTTGCTGGCTTTGCAATTGGGTAAGGACCTTGATGATTTTTTAAAACTGGAGATGGACAAACCTATTCATTTTGTACAGGCAGGATCATTGCCAGGCCCTCTACCTGGGGGGTACATGTCTTATTGAGACCGTGTGTTTTGGGAGTCTCCTACTGAATATCACATCACAATTTTGACTATTTAGAATGATTGAGCTCAAATTAGGGAAGAGTCTGACCTCTACGACCTTTTTTAAGGCTTTATTTGTTTATTTGTTTATTTATAGAGCACGAGTGGAGGGAGGGGCAGAGGGAGGGGCAGAGGGAGGGAGACTCTCAAGCAGACTCCCGGCAGAGCACGGAGCTCGACGTGGGGTTCCATCTCATGACCCTGAGATTATGACTTGAGCCGAAATCAAGAATCAGGTGCTTAACAGACTGAGCCCCCCAGATTTGTTTCATTAGCATACAGATAGAAATGAGTACTGATCTGAAATTCAGGCTAGGTGCAGTTCGATAAAGTGAAAGAGTTTTGTGCTTAAACTAGAGATAAAGGCAAGGAACATTAAAAAGAAAACAATAGTATTACCCTCCCATGAGGTGGTACACCATATTAATATAGACAAAATAGATATGCTGAAGTTAGAGTCATTTCATACAAAGAAGAGCTTTAAGAATGCTCTAATGGTTTTAGATGGAATATTTCCGGATATAAAATATAATGTGTATCCAGGATTTAAAATGTAAAGAAAAACTTTATACTACAATTTCTTCTAATTGAGAAATCCACAGGATCCTCTTGCCTCTCTCTCCCTTAATTATTGATCAGGGAGGGAAACTGAAGACGTGAGTAACTGACCCGTTGGCTCTAACAGACACATGGAGAGCTGGGTACCAATGTCTGCCCAAATTAAAGAATATACATTGTTTCAAAGGTTCAAAATTTACTGCTTGTATACTCATGATTCTCAAAACTGGCTGCATGCTGGAATCACCCCGGGGGTTTTGAAAGCAAGTGATACCAGGCTTTCTGCTGTAACCGGAAAGGACTACGTCCTGGGCACCAGGACTCTGCCCACCTACCAAGCTGTTCCAATGTGCAGTCTAGGTTGAGAGCCACTGCTCTCGCCTGAGGAGTCTCTGCAGACTTCAGAGGACTGTCCCTGACGGGCCACTGTCTCCGGCCAGATGGCAGTGACTAGAGATATCAATAACAAAAATATAACCAGAATAAGTCATGCATTTGAAATTTTAAAATTATACTTCTAGAGCACCTGGGTAGTTCAGTCGGTGAAGTTTCTGCCTTTGGCTCAGGTCGTGATCTCAGGGTCCTGAGATCGAGCCTTTTGTCAGGCTCCTGGTTCCCTGGGGAGCCTGCTTCTCCCTCTGCCTCTGCTGCTCCCCCTGTTTGTGTGCTCTCATGCTCTGTCTCTCTCTGCTAAATAAATAAATAAACTATTTTAAAAATAAAATAAAATTATACTCCCAAACAATTCATGGCACAATAAATAAATAAACACTTAAAACTCTTGGTCAGCGAATGTATATATATCATAGTATATGAATGAATTAAGGCAGTAAAAAGAGGGACATCTACTTAAACTGGAAAGGAGAAATACTGGAAATTAATGAGAAATTCATTTAATAACAGAGAGAAAGAACAGCTGATTAAACCCAAGGAAACTATCAGGAAGAAAACAAGTAAAAGTAGAAATTAATGGAACAGAAAATAAACATACAATAGGAGAAGACAAACAAAGCCAATACTTGATTCTCTGCGATGATTAATAAAATAGACAAAACTCTTTCAAAGTTAGTTAAGAAAAAGAAAGAAGGCACAAATAAATTATCTTAGGAATAAAAAAAGATGATGCAGAGATTAAATTGATGAGGGTATTATGAATAAAACATGTATGCCAATAAATTTGAAGTCCTCAATTAAATGAATAAAATACTAGGAAAAAATATAACTTATCATAACTGATTCGAGAGGAAATAGTTCTGTAACCATTAAGGAAATTGAATCAGTGGTTAAAAATCTTTTTGCAAAGAAAGCAGTGGAGTCAGATGATTGGAAAGGGGCATTCTATCAAAAATTCAAGAAACCAATAATTTCATCTTATCCAAACTCTTAGAGAAAATGAAAAGGAAGGCCCAATCCCCACCTCATTTTATGAAATTGTCTTCACCATGATGTCAAAATCAGATTAGGAACAACTAAGAAAAGAATTACAGCTCGGTCTCACTGGTGAACATACGTGCAAAGAGGCTGTACAAAATTTATTAGCAAAATAAACTCAACACCATATAAAACATATTATATAGCACAAAGAAGTTAGGTTTGCTTTAGGAATGCGAGGTTGGTCTTTTGATCAAGAAGTCAACCAATGGAATTCTCTACATTAACCAAATAAAAGAGAAAACCCCTATGATCATCTCAGTCCATGGCAGATAACCTGGTGAATAAAATTCTACATCTCTTCATAAGAAGTAAAAAATATTCTAATCAAGTTTGGACCACAGAGGGAACTTTCTTAATCTGATAAAGGATATCTAAAAACACCTATAGCAAATAGCGTAATTAAGATTGAATGCTTTTTATTAAAATCTTTATTCTAGTTAGTTAACCTACAGTACAATATTGGTTTCAGGAGTAGAAACCAGTGGTTCATCACTTTCATACAATACCCAGTGTTCACCACAACCAAGTCACGATTGCATATGGAAAATATTCTCTTCACACCTAGAACAAGGCAGCCAGGAAGGTGCCTATAGTCACCGAAGCAATCAATCCAGCCCTAAGGGGTTATCAATCAGAAGGCAAAGAAATGAAGTATAAACAACAGAAATGAAGAAATAAAATCATCAGTATTTGAAGACAGCATGATGGTCTACATAAACCCCTTCCTCTTGAGATCCACAAATAAATCATGAGAATCAATTAGAAGTTCACAAGATCAAAAGAACCAAACACTGTGTACAAAAGTCAGTTGCATTTCCTTAAATCAACAAAAGCTATTAGGAAGTATAGGCCAGAATCTATTTATAGCAAAATATTTATAAAACTTCAAGGAGTCTGTTTGATAAAATATCGATAATCCCTTTATGAGCAAATTATGAAACTCTACTGAGAGAAATTGAAATTACCCAAATAAAGATATATTCTTGGAGAGGAAAAGTCAATATAGGAAGATGCTATTCTCTAAGCCAGGTTATAGATTCAGTGAATTTCTGATCTCAATACCAAGGGGATTTTTTTTCTTTTAAGACAACAACCTGATTTGAAACATGTGTGGGAGAGGAAAGGGCCAAGGAGAGTCAGCACATTTCAGAAGAAGAAAATAAAATGGGGAAGCTTGGTTCGTACACACCAGAAAACTTACCTGAAGTTATAAAAGACCAAATAAGGTATTTGCGTGGGGACAGACAAACAGACCCATGGGACAGAATGGAGAGCCCAGGAGGTTACTCACTCACATAGAGACACCTGATATATGATGATAGGGCGGGCGTTGAGAAATAGTATAGATTATTAAATTTGGTAATTTGGGACAACCAGGTCCCTGCAGGGAAAAATATGGGTCTCTACACCACACACAAAATTCAGTTCCAAGAGGGTCTAGGAAACATGCACTCAAACAATAAACTCATAGAGAAGATTTTCATGACCTTGGGGGAGGTTTTCTTAAACACGATACAAAACATAAGGCAAAAGAAAAAAACACAAGACAGAAACTTGGAAATACACTACTAAAATTACAAATACTTATCAAGAAGCAATAGGTACTCCAGTCCCATTGGTGGGAATGTTAATGGGTTTGAGTGGTCTAGAATTCCTAGTGAGGCTGGATGTTCTCTTATCTTCTGGTTTCACACTTCAATTCCTTCTGACAAACTCTAGACTCCTGCTGTCACATGGGACTTGCTGGGATGGAAACGCTAGTAGCCTCTCTGATATGGTAGCCACTAGCCACAAGGGGCTAATGAGCACTTAAAATGTGGCTCCTGTAAACAAGAGAGTGAATTTGAAATTTTATTCAATTTTAATTAATTTATTTCAACTTAAATAACCACTCTAGTGGATGGCGTCATTATGAAGTGAGGCTTCTTGAGACCATTAATGTCATTTCACTCTAGAAAAATGGTAATGTTGGGAAGAGAATCCCTTTCAAAAGTGCACTGGGAGATAGGAACAAGAATGTCCATCCAATATAGACTAAGTAATTGTGGAATGTCTAGACCACGTGATACCACAAGGCAGTTTGGAGGAGTGCACCGCAACACATCATCAATGTGAATAGACTTGAGAAACGCAATTAAAACCAACAAAGGAGGGGCACCTGGGTAACTCAGTTGGCTAGGCGTTGGTCTCCTGATCTCAGCTCAGGTCTTGCTCTCAGGGTCAGGCGTTCAAGCCCCACGTTGGGCTCCACGCCTAGCTTGGAGCCTACTGAAAAACAACTACAAAACAAACGAACAAACAAACAAACAAAAACAATGATCAAAGGTGGGGGGAAAAAAAGAGATAAACCAAAAACCAGACTCTTAACTATAGAGAACAAACTGATCATTGGCAGAGGGGAGCTCGGTGGGTGAGCAGGTGAACTAGGAGTTGGGGATCGAGTGTGTACTTACCATGATGAACACTGGAAGTGTTGAAACACTGTATCGTACACCTGAAACTAATGTAACACTGGGCATTAACTAGAGGAACTGGTTCCATTTATATAAAGATTTTTAAAAGCAAAATAAACAGTCTGTTGTTTGGGGTCACAAATCCACCTGGCAAAACCAGAAAGAGAAACAAGTATATGGTTAAACATAGAACTCAGGCTAGCTGGTATCTCTCTGGGGATGAAGGAGGTTGGAGCTGGTGGGGGTGATATTTTTATATTTTATATTTTTGTTATATTTTTATTTGGGGAGGTGGGCACATAGCTATTTTGTGAGTGGTGGCATTTAATTAAACTGTGCACACATTAGACATTCTTATAGATAGAATCATAGTTCAAATGTGTTCATGAAAGTAAGAAGATACTTCAGATAGCTTCTTACATTCCTGACCATCTTCTGCTCGTATTTAATTTATAAATTAAATAATTATGTTAATAGGACCTAAAGCCCAGGTGAAATCATTCATTCATGAGCTAATCCAATAAATATTCACTGAGCACCCATTATGGGCAGCTCTCCTCCAAATGGCAGGGATATGGCATGAGTAAAGGCCCTGTGGCCAAGGGGCATACTTCCTTATGGTCAAGACGATGTCATAAATGAATGACCACATACAATATTAGTTGTGGTGAGTGTTAAGGTGAGACAGAGTGAGACCAGGGAAGGAGGCAGGGGGCTGACAGTTTTCGGTCAGGCTGGCCAGGAGATGCTTCCCTGTAAGGCTGGGAGTTGAGGAAGACCCTCAGTGGTGGAAGAAAGGGAGGCCAACGGGACACCTGAGTGCCCTGCGTCGCTGGCAGAGGGAGCCCCCCACACCAGGACCGGAGGCGGGAGCGTGCCAGGCCTGCCCCAGGGCCCACAGGTCCCCCTGCCCCTTTTGCACACACCAATCTGCCAATCTTGGCCTTTGCTCTGCACAGACACCGAGCCTTCTCTGGGAAACACTGGTAAAATCTACTGCACTTCATTAGAGAACTAAAATATGAGAGTCACACCAGCACCTAATAACAGCTCAGGCACAGTTTTGCTGTGATTAGAGGTTTTACCTTTTATGCTTGGTTCCTAAGCCCACCTACCAGTGTCCAGTCAAATCTCTGTGCATTTTCTCATTGGATGCCTCCAGTGATGGGAAACTCACTCCCTGTCTTCTGAGGTAGATGGATTCCTTTGGGAGAAAGAGCTCCCTGACATTGAACCCAAGTGTGCCTCTTTGTAGGCTGAAACTAGTGCTCCTAGCTGGGCCCCTGGGATTACGTACCACTCATCCCTGCTTGAGGAGTTGAATTTGAATTTCAGTTGGAATCACAAACATGTGTTGGCTTCCCAATGTGAACCCAGCAGATGAGGTTTTAAGGGGTGAATTCTTTGATATATTTTTTTAAGTTGTAGATTTCACAGAATCATCTGGATTTCTTGCCTGCAAAGACCCTGGTGCCAGACATCCGCAGACCCTGTTTGGATGAGACATGTCTCCTCTGGAGACAGTATGCTTTCCACTTATCCATAAGTTCATGTACTATATTTGTTCCCACCAAGCCCCGGGGAAACCTTTGAGTTTGAGACCCCTTAATGCATGTTTATGGCAGATCTTGACCACTGAAAGAATGTTGCTATACACTTTAATGCTTCTTTTCCCCCAGTGTAGACATCCTGCTGCCCTCTTCGATGCCTTGCACTTTCCTCCTTGATTCAGTGCCAACAATCCCACAGACCCCTTTTCCTTTCATGGGTTTTATAGATAATCATCTTGAAAAGCTAGCGGTAAGGCAGATATTAACTCATGGGAATGTAGCAGAGTCAGTGCTCGAGTGTAGACTTTGAGTTTTGGATGCTGAATTCTCCTGTGACCACAGGGAGATCACTTGGAGTTCTGGGGTGAAGCCCCCTTCCTGCGCACCCCTTACCCCCCATGTCAAGCAGGGAGGCTTTGCCAGGGAGCACTGACACTTGGTTGGCAGCCTCAGGGCTGGAATCAGGTGCCAGAAGGAAGGGGCAGAGAAATCTGTGGGAGTCAGAGACACTGCCTGGAGAGAGCATTGGCTGCTCTGTCTGTCGTCTGCTTATCTGTCCGTTTACTGATTTTGCCTTCATCAGAAAGAGTGTTCATTCTTTCACTAGAACCCAAGAGGCTGGATCTGAGAGGTGGCCTGGTCCTGGAGACAGAGTTCCCGCCCTCAGGGCCCTAAGGAGCCAGGTCTGGGGTCAAGCAGAGTCACCACCTGGACTTAAGGGCAATGTGGAGGGTCCTGGGCAGTAAGCTTGCTGAGGTTACTACCCCAAAGCTTGGCTAGTTCCCCAGAACGCAAACAGAAAAATTCCCAAAGGGATGCTTTGTGCTGATTGAGGGTGTCTAGCTAGAGTGTGTGAGGGTGGCGGCGGGTGGGGTGTGGGGTGGCATGCAGCCGTCAAGGGCATTCCTTGACCTTGGAATTATGTAGCTCTCCTTGAGGTCAGGGAATTCCGACAGCACTTGCCGGTTCCCCCGATCATCACAGGCATGCAGCATTTGGCTCTGGAGGGAATGGCTGTCAATCATGCTTGTGTCATCCCTGACTCTTGCGTGAACCTTTCCAGCCTGGAAAACGTGTGAGGTGGTTCTGGTGGACTTCTGAGGGCCCGAGGGAAGGCATCATTTCCTTGGACTACCTTTCCAGGAGTTTTTGGGAACAGAAATCCAAATGATGGTGAAAAGTTCATTTTTAGGAATTCTTTTTTTTTTTCCTTTCTGATTCTTGCTAAAGACTGAGCACCAGTGTGACTTGGTCACAGTCCCTCCTTGGTGATGCTAGACCCCGATGGGCTTCAGGGGGCTCTCTTGCTACTCTCAGAAGTTCTGGACATGAAACACGGAGCTGCCAGGTTCTGTTTTCCTATCACATCCTGGCGTCAGAGGTTATGTGTGTACGAGCCTTATTCAGGTGATGCAGGCTTGACAGGCCACCCGGCCCTGGTGGAAAGTTCTGGGAAGCAGGGTCTGCAAAGCCCCTTGCATAATTTCCGGAATTTTAGAAAGAAGTCAGTTCAAGGTGGATCCTCTCGTGGTCACGCAGTAGCAGCTGCAGACTGAGCTGTGTGGCGTTCAGAACATAGGAGTTGTCAGAAGTAAAAAACATCTTCCAGTTCTACTGAAGTTAATAAGTCAAGTTAAATCATCCACATATGTGGAAACAGAAGATTTTCAAAGCAGCGCCTTCATTATAAAAAATGTGTTAAAATTAGTAACTATTTTATATCTTGCCTATTTTCCCCATCCAACCTAGTTTTTTTTTTTTTTTAACATCCAAATATAGTTTTGCAGTATTAAGGTAGAGACAGAAATGCACAGAGTCACAAAACCGAGAGATGAAATTCGGATTTATGTTCCTACCGACCCGTTGGAAGTGCCCTGGGCAACTCTGACGGCCGTGTTTTAGGGAGCGTGACTCCCCTCTCTGTTGTCCCAGCCTCAGAAAGTGTTTTCTTCCTCATTTCTCGTCCCGGGAGCACATCCTGATTTTCGTTACTTCCACACAGAGTCTTTGGGGAACGTGTTTCTGGTGTCTTCTCTGGACTTGGATTTTTGTACTAGGAGAGAAGTAGGTTGTGTGTACACATTTGTAGAAGGAATTCAGAAATACAGTTCTTCACCACGGGATGGGCTAAGCTCGTGCAGCTTCTCGTCTAGTGCAATGTCATTTCACAGATACAGACAGGCTTTAAGACATGGGCTCAAAAGCCGTGCCTGGAACCTCTGTCACCAAGGCGTTTCTTGGGCTCGTTGTGGCGGTTCTGTCTGTGGGGAGCAACACCCCTATTCCCTTCTGGAGGAGTGCCCCCCACCCACCGCAGGTGGTCTTATTGGACAGTCACTCACACCACTTCCCCGTGGGTGAATATGTGACCCAAAGATTCTTTTTCTCTTTCTGAATCTTGGTCTGGGTGAGCCCAGAAAGAAGCAGAAGGGGCTGGAGTGGATTCATCCCAGTGACAACGTGGTCGTGGAGCTCCTGCCACCTGGATGCTCAGACTCACCCTGGCTCCTTTCTTCTTTGAGTCTGTCCCTTCCTCTGCGACACCCACACCAGGTCTCTACTACTTGTTTGTGGGGAACAGAGACAGCTGTCACTTACTATCTTGTGTTGTATTGTATATTCATATAACTTATTATTTTGTTTTTAACAGTATCTAAATCCTATCATCCATGGTTGAAACATTTCATTTTGCTCCGACTGTGAGAGCGCAAGCAAGAGGACGGACAGCTGGTAGACCCTCACCTGATGGAAAGCTAGTCACGTCTCTCCTCATCTCCTTCCTTTTTTGCTTGGAAAGGTTCCCTGATCCCCATGGCTCTAAAGCGTGTGGTTGCACCCACTGGCCTGGCCTTAGGCTCAGCACCAACACTCAGATCCCTAGCATATCTACCCTGCCCTTGCTGCTGTTGGTCTGCCCCCAATCAGGCTGTGCATCGTCTTGGGAATCCTTCACCTTCTTCTCTACCTGGAATCCATGCTCCCATCCTGGAAAAATGCAGTCTGGACTTATGATTCTCACAATGCTTTCCCTATCCTTTTTCTGACATTTCATGGCACTGTATTTCACCTGTACATTTAGTAGGGTGCAGTGTGTCCCTGAGTGGAGAATAGGGCAGGGAGAGTGCTAAAACTGAATGATAGTCAAAGAGCAGCAGGAATATCTACGGAGATTTAGGAAAATTAGGAAAAAGTGCTCTTTCACGCAGATTTGGTCATGGGCTGGGGCACATGGTTTACAAACAGAGTACCTACTGCGCTCTAGCCCCCACTGGCTGCCTTAGCTTTTTTTGCAGTGCACAACCTGACCAACTATACAGGGTGATCCTGAGTAAAATAAGTAGTTTAAAATCCAAGAGGATGTAAGTCCCAAACTACATTTTTCCCTATGTAAGCACCGGTTTTTTGTTTGTAGGATATTATCATTTATCAAACACTTTTAAATCAGTTGTTGCTTTTTGTTATAAAAACAATACATACTTTTTATGGTAAATTTGTAAAATATAGGAACCAGTAAAAAAGAAAGTAACGTTGATCTAAAAAAAATCTAAGGTTTTTTAAAATTTAATTTTATTTTTTCAGTGTTCCAAGATTCATTGATTATGCACCACACTCAGTGCTCCATGCAATACATGCCCTCCATAATACCCACCACCAGGCTCACCCAACTTCCCACCCCCTGCCCCTCCCAAAGCCTCAGGTTGTTTCTCAGAGCCCACAGTCTCTCATGGTTCGTATCCTCTTCCGATTTCCCCCAATTCACTTTTCCTTTCCTTCTCCTAATGTCCTCCGTGGTCTATTTCTAAGGCTTAACTCCTGCTTATTTTAGATTTTCTCCCTTTTCTAATATGTTTATGACCTAAATTAATAGTTATTATTTCATTCGATTATCACAAAAAAGCCCATTAGGTAATCTAATCAGGAATGATTATGCTCCTTTTGGAGAGTGTTAAGTGAGACTCTGGGACGTAGAAGGGTGAGTGGGGGACCAGCGGTGGGGTGCTGGCATTAGCGAAGATGGTGCCAAGAAGACCAAGTTCCTTTAGTGAAGAAGTCTGCACCCTCCCCTGTTCCCAGGTCCTAGCTAGAGTGTTCTGTGATGGGATGACCGTGTGACCGAGCCTCTGCCATCCATCCTCCCTGTGATGGGTGGGCCTGGAGCTTGAAGTGAAGCTTCTAGTCACTCTGCCCTCATGCACTGAATGGGAGTAAGCGTCAGACTCCTTGCGGAATCCTAGAGCGGCAGGGGGGCGGGGGGAGGGGGTTTGGGGAGAGCAGGTGTCACTAGCATTATTGTTTTCGACTGCTGACTTGCTGTGTCCCTGGCACTTGTTGACGGCTTGGAATTCATTCTCCCCTTTGATCTTCCAGGCCATCCCAAGAGGAGGCAATAATGTTACTCTCAGTCCCCGTTTTGCAGACAGAAATTAAGGTTAGAGGGGGGAATGGAGTTGGAGGAAACAGCTCTTTGGAGACAAAGACCAGGCTAGAATTCGGGTCTCCTGTGTTCTTTCTGTTGCTACAGTTGCTTTCAGATCAGGGTCCAAGACACTGTGAAGAGTCCTGGATCCTTCTGGGGCTTTTTCCAGCAGAGACCAGTGGGCACGGCAAACGCTCCTGCTGTCCGTTTCCCCAAGTTTTGTGCTGTGGATGTAAGGGGCCCATCGAGCTGTAAGTTATCCTGGGGTAGCTCTAGGGTGGTGTAGCTTGGTGTCACACACTCATCATGGCCAGCTCTATTGTCTGAGCATGATGTAAATGAAAAAAAAAAGTCCGTTTTGTAATGAAAATGAGCCTGCAGTTTGTGCTTTCTATTTCAGCCTAAATAGATCTAAAGGGTTTTTTTTTTTTTTTTTTAAACTTACACTGATATGTAATATGTTCCTAGGAACTGCTTTCTAAAGAAATACAAGGAAATCATTTGCAGGTTAAATATGGCCAGACCCAACACATTTCTAAATCTCTAACCTAAATGTTTTTTATATAAGCGCTCCACTGGCTCGGAGATCGCCCCAAGGGAAGGAAGCACAGAACAGGATATAATGCACGGTTCCCTGTGAACACGTGGTTGCCCTGTGAAGACAACCACATGGTTAGCAGGGCAGGGTAGCTGGGGATCCATCCGCGAGCTACAGGAGCCTGTTTCAAAGCTGGTGTTCCCTGCCAGCTTTCCTACCTAAACATGAACCACAAAATCACTCTGACTCCACCTCCGTGTCGAGACCGTCTCCACCGAGCGCGCAGAGCTGGCCCACAGTGTGGCACCTGTTACCATCCTGGGTGCCATCAGTTCCTGTAACAGGACTTCAGGCTGATCTCCTGGAGAGAAGACAGCAGAGGAGCGATGCCCTGGGGGAAGGGACCGTGGAGGGCGATGGCCCTGCCACTCAGTAGAAGACAGGCTTGGGCCCGTGTCTTCCCGGCTCCACCTTTCTTCAAAAGGGAGTAACAACACCCACTTGATCATACACGAGTCTAGGACGTGGCACACAGCTGACGCTCAGTAAGTGGCTAACTACTTTTATCCGCCGAGCAAAGCAGAGTCCTGCACAGCGGCTGTCACTAAGCAGCTGGTTAACAAGGTCCTTGAAGACCTTGTCCTTATTTCGTTCCTTTCCGCTCACGGAACTGGGTAGACGTGGGAGGCCCTGCCACACTGACCTACTCCCCTCGAGGGCCAAGAGCACAGGCTCGCAATGCAGGATCCCAGCTTATTAACGTTCAGTTATGATTCTAATCACCCAGTGAAATTTATCTGTGCCTTGGCTATGTAAGGTGCCCCGTCTTTGGCAGACACCAAATTACCATCTATGGGAGGAGGGTGGTGGGGCTGGACTTGGCCGGGAAACTCAACATCTCCTATGCTCTTCAGGTGGCCCTCGGTTGCTCACTTCGACTCAGGAATCCAAATTGGACAGCAGACGTGAGTGTCGAAGGGATATTCTTGGTCACTGTCGGTTGAGCCACCAAAGGGTCAATGGTTCCTTTCCAGCTCTTTCTCCCTCGGAAATGTCAGGAGTCACAACACTGATGTTTCCTCTCAAGCAGTTCCTTCAAGATAACTTTACACTGGGACAGTTTCATGCAATTTACCAGGCGTTTTTGCATATGTGCATTACGGGAGGAACCAAAAGGTGTATTTATCATTTATTTGCTCCATGGAAAAGGCATTGAAAGCATACTACATTCCAGGACTTGCCCAAAGCCACGAAGTAGTCTGGTTATCCCTTGCCGGTACCCAGCCCTCACAGGATGGTGGTTTCAAAATAGACTTCTTACAGAAGCAGAGTAGCCCAGGGTGGAAAGGTGAGGATTCCAGTGACCGAAATGGTCTTTTTATGACCCAGCCTCTGCAACCACGAGGCAAGGCCTCCACTGCTCCCATTTTGGGGGGAGTGGCCACCAGCCCACCGGGTCTCCAGCACGCACACGCAGATCTCACCTCCTGAGGGCAGAAGCACCGGGGAATCTGTAGCATGTTCTAGAAGGATGACACCAAGCAGGAGGATAAGACCTGATCTACTGAGTCGTCCCAAGCCAGATGCAGCAGGGGCTGCGGGGGGAATGCTGGAGGATTTGGTGATGGGCAGAGCTGGTTTCACACTCAGGATCTCTTACTTCTTGGTGTCTGGTGTTAGACAGACTGTTCTAGCTCTTTGAGTCTGGGTCTCATTCTCCATAAAACAAGAAGAGAACGGTTCCCCCCTAGTGGTGACGATTCAGTGAAGTGAGGCTTCCAGAAAGCTAACAGTGTCTGGCACAGAGTAGGAGCTCAAGAAAAAGGCAGAGATGTGTTAACTGTTTCTGTTCTCACTAAGGCTTCTGGTCAACTGTAGGCTGTTCATTGTTAAGTGTTTTGGGGGGAGTCAAAAGTTACACGAGGAGTTCTGACTCTCCCACACTGCTCAAGGGTCAACTGTATTAATAGCAAAGTTGAAGATACCCATTTAATAAGGATGAGTAGGACTAATTTTGCTATTATCATCGGTAAGGTTATGAATCACCTAGTATACTGTAGACCAAAGAAGTCTGCACTCTATCCTTTCATCCTCCTTGTTTCTAGCTCCCAGTGGGGCCCACACTTCTTGGCCCAGCTACCCACCTCATCCGTGTCTCCGAGATCCAGGGGAGTAGAGGACACCCGGCTTCCTTGTTTGCTAACCTCTGGTTACTTACTTACTTACATAGTTTCCTCTGCTTAGTTTCTTGGCTTCTTCTACCATCTGTAAAAGCCATTCACTGTGGTGCATCCCTCTGATTGGAGTATCTGGAACGACCTCTATTTCCAAGTGGGTCCCGACGAATGCAAACACACAGGGGACCCTGGGGCTCACACAGCAAGGATGAAGAGGTGTGGCACAGTGTGGTAAGATCAAGGTGTTTCCCTCCCTTTCATCTTTTGCTCCCACTTTCTTTTCTTTTCGTTCCCATTTTCTCTTTTTCGAAGATGGAACCTATACGTTCTACACTTGATCCTCTGCAAATGGCCATTTCCGTAAGAAGACTTCAGGTCAGAACATGTAGCTCTAATTCACACCGTTCTACTTCCTTTTTGAAAATAGCTCTAGAACAGCCCATACCGTGGTGCACCCTAGAACCTCTACCCATCTCTCGGCCGTTGGATGTTCTGCACCGTGCCGAGTTTTGTAGATGCCGTCTTTCACTGGGGCGGGATGTAATTCCAAAGGTGGCACGTCTGGATCCAAGAGTATGTGTATTTCAAAATTCCATAAATATCACCAGATTACCTTCCTCAAAGGTTAGAGCAGTTACCGTTGCTTTAACAACATACTTCTCCTAATTATTCATTACCCAGAGACCTCTCTGCTTCTGTTTGGATAACTGCTCCCAGGCTTGGCACTTGAGACCACTATTTGGTGAAGCAAGAATTTGGAGAATGAAGGAGAAGACATTAAAACGATGCCCTGGGGTTCCCCGGGTGGCTCAATCAGTTGAGCAGCCGACTCTTGGCTTCGGCTCAGGTCACGATCTCAGGGTTGTGAGATCGAGCCCCGCGTCGGGCTCTATGCTCAGCAGGAAGTCCGCTTGAGATTCGCTCTCTACTTCTTCCTCTGACCCTCCTCGCCTCTCTCTCTCTCTCTCTCTCCCTCTCTCAAATAAATAAGTAAATAAATAAATCTTTTTTAAAAAAGTGATGCCCAAATTTGCTGATTGGAGTGGGTCTTATATGTGTGGGTTTGTTCTTTTTTATCCCCTGCATTCTGTAAAAAAATCAAAAACCTAAAAAAAGGGGGAGGCCTTCTCTCTACAGAAATTCCATCCTTTAATCTGTGAGTCCATGTGGGTGTCCCTGATAGAGTTTATAATAAAGCACTTGAGAGGCTAATTGCATTGTATTTACAGCCTATAGAGGTGGCTTGCACTTTAGACGAGGAGTTTCCTTGGTAATGCACTAATAACCACAGGTTCCCAGAGGCTCACCTGAGACGAACGCAGAATAATGCAAAGCTTGGCTTGCAGGAGACCCCCTAAAGGCACTGAGCAGAGCAGACAGACCACCAGGGAGATGAGAGGGGCCCATGGCGAGCCCTCCCATTTCATGTGATTATTGTAACTTCTTGGTTTTCCACAAACCTTGGCTTTCTGGTCTGCCCTGAAGCTAAGCTTTGCATTGACCCTTCCGAACTCCCAGTGTTCAGAGATCCCAGTGTGCCTTGAGTGTCTGACCACCTGTCCCTGGTGTCTAGTGCACTGACATCCGACGCCCCACGTTTGAGCACGTCTCCCCTCCAACCACGCGGTGCCTTTACAATTTCACCACTCCTTTTGGACGAAAGAAGTAGCTGGCTGCCTCTCTTTACTTTCTGTCTCTTTCTCTTCATAACCCCATTAAATTTTCCAGTAAACACCAGCCAGTTTCCAGTCGCCGTGAATTGCTCTGGGTATGCATCATCTCAGCATGTATGTGGCTGGTTTGAAGCAATAATATGAGTCAACACTGACAGAAGACACTGTGGACATCGGTGCTCTAAGCACTGAGCTAGGCATGTGCCCACACTAATTCTGTCAGTAGAAATAATACTCTATTTGATAACCTCAGAGAGGTTTAGTGACATGTCCCAAACACACAGGTAGTGAGTGGCACAGGTGGGCTTGAAATGAAGCCTTCCTCAGCTCTGATACCGTCAGACTGCCCCACCTCGCCCCACACTGTGCTGGCTTCTATTTCAAGGCCACGTATCATCTCTGCCTTTTCTTAGCCCTTCTTCTCCTCTTCCTCCTCCTCCTCCTTCTTCTTTTTAAGATTTTATTTATTGTTTGACAGAGAGCGAGCAAGAGAGAGAGAGCACAAGCAGGGAGAGAAGCAGAGGGAGAGGGAGAAGCAGACTCCCCACTGAGCAGAATGCCCCATGCGGGGCTTGATCCTGGGTCACTTGAGATCATGACCTGAGCAGAAGGCAGATGCTTCACCAACTGAGCCATCCAGGCGCCACCCCCCACCCCCAGCTCTTCTTCATCCTTAGTCTTATCATCTGGTAGAGTGAGCACCTCCTGGGTGCCAGGTGCTGGGCCAGTGCCTTCACAGACCTGGTTGCCAGCCATCTTGTGTCGTTCCTGGAAGACAGGGACCCCACTCTGTGCATTTGACTCCCTGCAGTTCCTGGCCCAGGGCTGACAGCTTGGTGTAAATTCACTCCCATTCTTTCTTCCCTTCCCCACCAGCATTCTGAGCACAAATGGCTGCTCATTGCTTTTGCTTTACATTGCTTAGGCTCCTTTCCTTATATTTTCTTACACTTCCCTTCCACCTGTGCCTAGGACAGAGATGTGTCTTTCTTATTAATTAATTAGTTAATTCAAGACCTGTTAACACTTACCGCTTCATGTGGCATGTTCGCACACACGTGACCCTCTTGTGTGGTGTCATCGCCGTTTTGCAGGCAAGAAAACAGGCTCTGAGTGACCTGCCATCATGCAAGGTCCCACCTGTAGAAAAGGGGGTCCCAGCCAGAGGGGTGTGCTCCCCCTGAGGGATAAGTGGCCGTATCTGGAGACATTTGGTTGTCACCACTGAGGAACAGCTACTGGCCTGCAGGGCGTAGATGACAAGGGATGCCACTGGACAACCTACGGTGGGTAGCACGGCCCCCACAACAGGATTCTTAAGACTAAATGTCAGCAGAGCTGTGGCTGGGGAACTCTACCACAGGAGAAAGAAAGAAGACATTTTATGTAATCACATTTTCTACTTTGCGATACCGTAAGAGATACAGTTTTTATTAAAATGCATAATACAGAAATATTGAATGCCATATTTTCCTCCTGAGATCTAAACCCAGAAAACTACACACTAATTATTAATTATGTACAGTGTACAAAGGACAATGCATGTTGTCATTCTAAAAGCAAAGGAAGTGAGCCTTAATTTTCACATGAATTTTTGGATCAATGAATTTTTAGGTGTATCTTTTTTAAAAATAATGTATATTTGGAGAGAGAGCGTTCCCATGTGGAAAGACCAAAGCCAACATTTGGTTTTCTAGGACAGCAGTTCTAAGACATGGGTCTTGTGGCTCAAATTAAGCAAGAAATTATATTTCAGATCATGTGGCTTCCATACTCTAATTTGGGCAAAGGTTGGCTCTGGATAGCTTTCTATTATGAGTTCCTGGTCTTCTACTTCTAACCCAATAAAGAGCCTAAAAGAATAACTCAAGTTCTACCTATCAAAGTGGTGTCCCATCGATGGGCAACATTGTATTATGTCTGGGGCTTGTTTTAAAACACTCTGTCAAACATAAAATAGGAGGTGATACCTCCAACAAGACCAGCAAAATGCTGGTAAAAAATCTTAAGCTGGATGGTGATAACACAGCAAGATCTGTTTTATTTTTCTTTCTACTTATGTATAAGTTTGCAAACTTTGAGAAAAAGTCTCTAAATAATGTGTCCCATGACCATCTGCCGGGTGACGAGTCATGCACTTGAAAAGACATTAGACAGAATTTGTTTCTTGCTCTACCTCTGTGGATTCACAAGCAATTTCTTGAGCAAAATTGCGCACGTGTGTCTAGATGATTGTTGAACCCAGGGGACTGTTCATCGTTTCAGGATTTTCAGGGAACTTTGAATATGAAAAGTGACCACAATATAGGCAAAGTATTCGAACAGACACTTCACAAAGGTATCCGAATGGCCAATAAGCATGTGGAAAAATGCTGAGCATCATTAGTTGGCAGGTAAATGAGATTAAAACCACAATGAGTTGCCCGACACACTGATTAGAATCTTCAAGCAAAAAGACTGAAAATTACCAAGTCTTAGCAAGGATGAAGACCAATTAGAATCTCTTACATTTTTGGTGGCCATGTAAGATGGCACTACCATTTTGGGGGAAAGAAGTTGGATAGTTTCCTTTTAAGTGAAATATTCATCATCCTTATGACTCAATGATTCTATGCTTAGATATTTACTCAGGAAGAATGGGGAAGTTAACTCTGCAGAAAGATCTATAAAAGCAAACGCACTCATCATTATAGCTTTATTCGTCATCACTCCCAAATGGAAGCATCCCACGTGTCCACCAACAAGAAAACGGACAAGAAAACTGTGATAGAGTCATGCAGTCATAAAACAGAATAAGAAAGAAGGAACCCTTAAAACAAATACATGGCCATCTCTCAGGAAGAGTAGGCTGCGTGAACTAATGAGAGTACATATTGTCTAGTTAGTTTATGTGAAGTTCTAGAGTAGGCAAAACTAGCTTATGATAAGAAAATTCAGAACGGTGACTTTTCTAGGGGTTGGGGGAAGAGTTCCACCAGGAAAGGCATTGGGGAAACATTCGTTAATGAACTCTAGCTTGACAGGAGTTTGGGTTTCACAGGAGAAGATGTTTGCAAAAATTTTTACAAAAGTTTCGCTAAAGACTGGTCTATTCTGAACATTCATGTCCAGCCAAGAGGGAATGACAAACACCAGCTTTTCCCTCCTACTCAAAACAAGCAATACATGAACAAAATATGTAGAAACAAGAGTTTGCGAGACCGTGGACATCGGGCAAAGAAGGACAGGAAGAGATGGAAGACAAGGAAGGGATCCCACGATTGTCCTGGTTTGCAGCCTTGTGAATTCCCTGCCTCCACAGGAGGGAGGGAGATCCTGGCCATGCTTGCCATCCCTGGGGAAAGGAGAAAAACCCGAAGGGGCTGGGAGACCCAAGTGGCCAAAGTATTGAAGAGGACAGAGAGACACAGAAGGAAAACTGCACGATAAGCAGAGGATTCTTCTAGAGTACGTAAGTGAATGACCAGCATACATGTGCGTTGAAATTCCCTGGCGCCGGGAAAAGAGCCCTTTGACTGGAGGATAGGTAATAGTGTTTGGTCTTCAGAGAGGGCTGGGCATAGCATCTGCTTCCATGAGCCACAGTGAGAAAGTGCATAGTTACAGGGTCCTGGGTGGAGCACACAGAAGGGTCTTGCCTTGGTAGTGGAGGATGGCACTGAGCATTGCTCTGGTCCCACATCACAGATCTGAAAAATAGCACTCTAAAGGATCAGACTGTGCTGAAGGACCTTAACTGTGTCCTAGGAAAGAGCTCAAGAACATTTCCAGGAATACAGAAATACCCAGTGTCAAAAAAAAAGAAGAAGAAGGTAAAATCCATTATGTCTGGCATCTGATCAAAGATTACCAGGCATGCAAAGAAGCAGGGAAATACCACCTGTTAGGGGGAGAAAAGTCAAAATGGAAACTGATGTAATTGACACAAACACTAGAACTAGCAGAAAGGGTATTAAAAGAACGGTTATAACCACACTCCATATGCCCACAGAGTTCAGTAGAGACACGGGAGATATAAAAAGACCCAAACTGACCTTCTAGAGATGAAAGATAAAATTACAGTATGTAAAATTAAAAAAAAATACCGGATGGGATTAACGGATGGGATTCAATGTCTACATTGAAGAAAACATTAGTAAACGTGAAAACACAGCAATAAATACGTTCAAAATGAGACACAGAGAGAGGAGGAAATTGAAAATGATATTAGCAGACCATCAGTGAGCTGTGGGAGAACTTCACACAGCTTATTGTATGGGAGATGGACGGGGTCCCCAAAGAAAGGTGGACTGAGGCGGGAACAGAAACGTGTCCGAAAAAATAATCACACATTTTCCAAACTTGTTGAAAACTAGAAAGGTATACATAAAAAGTAGTCACTGGACTCCAGGCTCGAAACAGGAAGAGAAATATGCCAAGGACCACTATAATCACACGGCTCAAAGCCAGTGATTACGAGAAAGTATTAAAAGCATCCAGAGATGCACATTGTGAATGAAGGAGCAAAAATAAAGACAGCAATACATTTCTCAGAAATAATTCAAGTGAAAAAAATGTGGAACAACATCTTTAAAAGTACTAAATGGGGGAAAAAATCAATCTAGAATTCCATACCCAGTGAAAATGTCTTTCAGAAACAAAGGGGAAATAAAGACTTTTCAATCATACGAAACAGAAAGGAGTGATCATCAGTGGATCTGCACTACCAAAAAATGTGAAGGAACATCTGGCAGGCAGAATGACTCCTGGTGGGGATCTGGAACCATGCGAAGGTTGGAAATGAGTGGGTGTTTATGTATTTACACAGGGGACTCTATGTTTTTATTTAAACATCTTTCAAAAATTGAGTGATTAAAAATATTAAAAATGTAGTGTAGTGTTTATAAAACACACAAAATAAAAGGTATGACAATACATATATTTGTGACATATACCAACGCATATCTGTCGTATCTGAAATGTAAAACAAAACACAAATTGTGTGTCATGTATGTACCCAATGCATGACATGGAAATATACTCTTGCAAGGTTCTTATATTATATGGTATAATATCTCCTGAAGGTAGACCACGATAGATGAACCCTAAACCATCATTGAAATGGAAAGTCAAAGAGGTGTAGCTAATAGACCAATGGGTAGACTAAATGGAATGATTAAAAAATTCCGTGCTATTCAAAAGAAGAGGGAAAAGGGAACACAAGAGGACAGGTGAAAAATAACTGACAATCTTATCAGCCGAAACCTACCTAAACCAAATCAGTAGTCACATTGTTGGTCTAAATGTAAATGTCTGAACATCCTGTTGGAAAGATTCACTCATTCCCAAATTGATCTGTAGACTCAACAAGACCAAAATCCCAGCAAGGCCTGTTTGAAGAAATTGATAAACTGATTCTAAAATTCTTAGGGAAATGGAAATGACCTGGAGAAGCCAAAGGAACTTTGGAGAACAGCAAAGTTGGCTGGCTACCACTGCCTCCCTTCAACACTCACTATAAAACTACTGAAATGAAGATCAATCAGCAGGCACAGACAGTTTGGTCTTTCCCACAGACAGTGTTGGGACAACTGGATGGCCACACACATGCACACACACACACACACTTACATTGGTCTACATATCATAACATTGATATGTTGAGTAAAACCGGAAACTTTATAAACTTACAGAAGAAAAAATGTGACCTTGGATTAAAGCAAAGATTTCTTAGAAAGGTAACAAAACCATGATTCATTATAGAACAGACTGGCAAAGTCATCCAAATCCAAAACTTCTTCTTAAAAAAGAAATATGAAGAAAATGAAAAGACACCAGCTATTCAGGGGGAAACTGTTTCCACATTATCTGAAGGATGATCTAAAGGATTTGTACTCAGAATATATAAAGAACTCCCAACATTCAACAATAAGAAAGCAGTCAACTCAGTAAAGACAAACAAACAGCAGATGTGAATGGACACTTCCCCAAAGAAGATACACAGGGAGCACATAAACACACGAAAAGAACTGGACCATAGTCAATAGGGAAATGCAAATTAAAGTATTTTTTTGAAGACTTCATTTATTTATTTGACAGAGAGAAATCAGAAGTAGGCAGAGAGGCAGGCGGAGAGAAAGGAGGAAGCAGGCTTCTGTTGAGCAGGAAATGCAAATTAAAACCACAAAAAGACACTACAACACGTCCATCAGAAGAGCTGAACTGATAGGAACTAACTGCGATGAAAGATGTGGTGCACCCAGAAATTCAGATCTTTCCGGTAGGCACAACCACTTAGAAAATTAGCTTGGTAATTTCTTAAAAAAATTAATCATATGACCCAAACAGGGCACTCCTAGGCATTTGCCCAAGAGGAAGGGGAGCACATGAGCATCTAAACAGACTTGTAAAGAATGTCACTGCAGCCTAGTCTACAACCACCTCAAACTGGAAATAACCCCAATTTCCATCAACAGGTGATATACTGTGCTGTTTTTCTTCAATGGCATCCAGCAATAAAATGAGTAAAGTATTTGGATGAATTTCAAAATAATTATGCTGAGTAAAAAAAAAAAAAAAAAAGCCAAGCAAAACAAGAGTACATACCATATGATTCCATTTATATAAGGTTCTAGACAACTAGTGGCAGAAAGCAGATCTGTAATGGTTAGGGTGGGCAGGGAGGAAGAGCTTATCAAGGAGCACAAGGAATCTTTTTGGGGTGACGGATGCGTTTATTGTCTTGATTGTGGAAGGCCGTCTTCTGAGTGTGTAGAAACATCAAACCTTACCAACATGTATATTTGAGTATGTTCAGCTTCTTGTATGTCAGTAAAACTTCCATAACGTTATTTATTCATTTTTTTAAAGGTATGTTCATGTCATTGTGTGCAAAAACAAAGACTGGTCTTTAGTTAATGATAAACAAGCTGCCATGTTTTGGGGTGATGTGTACTGATGTCTGCAACTGACTTTGGGATGCAGCCACAATAGAAAAGGGACGGAGGGGTGGACAGAGGGATGGATCCACGGAGAGATGGGTGACAGCACAAACATATACTTTTTCTCTTTTCCTGATACAGATTTGCACAGCGATTTATTTCCGCCTCGGTCCGTGAACGTGTACTTACAAAATTTCCAGGTGAGATTGTCTGCCTTCAGCTCTGATTTTCCCTCAAGTTTTGGAGCCACTCCAGGCCCTCCTTGTGGTTTCTTGTCATTAGAATCACATCTCCAATAATGCTAGAGAAGTTTCTCTCTTGTTCACAGATGAGGAAAGGTTTACACCTGTTTCACTGGTCGCTAAAGGAACCCCGTGGAAAGCCACCACCTCAATGGGCTGACACGGAAACGTGCTCATTGTTGCTGTCGGTCTTCTGCCCACATCTCACACGCATGACCTTGTTTGGATGTTGTGTTCGCTTGTGGGGGACATCATAACAAAGTCCCGGAGACTGGCGGGGGAGTTAAAAACAGAGACGTATTTCCTCGCTGTTCCTTGAGGCTGGAAGTCTGTGATCAGGTGTCTACAGGGCTGGTTTCTTCTGATGCGGCTCTCCCTGGGTTCAGATGGTTCCTCTCTCTTGCCTTTTCACATGATTGTCCCTCAGTCTGTGAAAGCCCCTGGTGTCTCTCTTACATGGATTCCAGTCATGCTGAATTAGCGCCCACCTAATGGCCTCAGTTTAACATAATGACCTCTTTAAAGGACCTGTGTCTAAAGACGGTTACATGCTGGGGTGCTAGGGGAGAGGGCTTCGGTGTATTAATTTGGGGGGAGCACAATTCAGTGTCATAACAGGTGATTAAGATGGGTCTCATACTCTACGGGTATTGGCTCTGTGACCCTTGCCTCATAAGCAGCAGATCTGACTCTCACCCATGGGGTCTTTTCTAGAGCAGTCGGTTCTTCCCAACTCCCCCATCTCTCTGCAGCTCTAGGCTGCCATCATGTGTCATCTGGAATGTCCCAGTGGCCTCCAGCTCAACGTCTAAATAAACCCTCTGATTCGTTCTCCACACAGCATCACCCAGAGCCAGCCCTGAAGCACATAAGTGTGGTCACATCCACATGGCCACAGTCCACGCCCCATCAGCCTTTAATGGCAGCCAGGGTCAAATCCAAACTCGAGTGTGGCTTCACAGCATCCCTGCTCGTGTTTTCAGCCTCCTCTGGTAGCACGGCCCCCTTGCTATCTGTACCCCAGCCACACAGGCTGCCTGTCTGCCCCGTGCTGTCCCAAGCCTCCCCTTCCCCTGGCACCTTCATGCAGGCCGTGATCTCTTGCCTGGACCCCCTCTACTCCTGTCCTCTACCTGTTTCAGCCGGCATGGGACTCACTTCCATGAGATGATATTCCCGGGACCACCGCCATCCCACAGCAGGGGGTTCGGACCTCCAGGTATCTTCTTTCATTGTATATTGTGCTTTTTCTTATGCTGCTTTTCAGGGCTGCTATTAATCCTGTAGCTATGTGTTCAAGAGCCCACCTCCTCTCCTGGACCACCCGTGCCTTAAAAAGCTGGGAAAATGTTCAACGGGTTCATTGTCGCAGCCCCAACGACAGCCAAAGCATCACACAAACTAGGTTCTCAATAAATGCTTGTTGAATGGACGAAGGCACGGAAACCTTTAAATCAACTGACCCTTAGTCATTTGTCCCAGTTTACAGATTATTCATTCTCCTCACCCTTGGAGCATTTTATTCCCTACTGGAAGTTTCATCAGTCGGATGACAGGCGATGAGGATAGAGACCAATGAGTCATTTTCTGAGCAGCTGGAGTTAAGGTCACGAAGGAGGGCGCGGGAGGGAGGGAGTGGGCAGAGAACAAGGTTAACCATTGAGCCTCTGTGCATTGATTACTTTTGATGGATATTCCTCATAGCCGCACTGCCCCATTCATTAGCATGGGTAGGTGAAGGTTGGATGTAATTTTAAACAACACTTTGAGGCATTTCTATTCTGGTCCTGAAACAGCTTAAATATTTTATGAGTTTTTAAGATTGGGAGAAATTAAAGCAAGTATGTAATCTTGCTCTGTGTGTGTATAAATATATACACATATGAAATTTAAATATACTCACACAAAATCTTATTGTAGAGAATCTCATAAATCTAAAAAAGATAGGGAGTCTAAAAAAAACCTACCCATATGTAAACATAATATGAAAATATATTCAGTGTTAATTTCAGAATTTATTGCAATCTGCGGTTCATCGTTAACAATTGCACATACACTCTCCCAAGAGCGAGAGTGAATTTTTTAAAAATGAAATATTTTGCATAAAATATTTTGATATTTAAAAAAACCAATATAACTTTTAAAAACCATAAAAGAAATGTCTAGCAGGAGTTGTGAGGGAACAGTTTTGGGGAAAAAAAAAGTCCTTTTGCTATAGGTTTTATCCTCTGAAAGTGGGACCAATGTACTAGATAATTATGTACTTTGGGATCATTAAGGGGCTTTTAGCAAATAATTTATCTAGTGTTCAAATGGGAATGTAAATAAATGAGTAATTTTTCCTTGTTAATTATAATTCTTGTGAATTACAATGTCTAGGCACCTCTCCAGGACCACAAATCCACCCATGAGTCAGAAAATGCCACCAACAATGTTGATTTTGCATTTGATAAAAGTTTTTTTTTTTCTATGAGTAATCATTATCTTCAATTTTAGACCATTCTGGAAATAAAAACTGACAATAAAGGTAACTTCTGTTTAATTCCATTTCTTGTATGCATTTTATGGGTTATATAATATATTTCTATATCTCAATGAAGCAATTTGTGGCAGAGGTGTTACTTTTTATTAAGCATGTATTATGCATATTTTATTAAAACTTGCTACAATCGAACATCTTTGGAAAGATTAACTCGCAAGTCCCTATTTCTGCCAAAATGGAAAACAAAGAGAATACATTTCAATGTGATTTAGGCTAAGAAATTCCATAAACTATAAATTTTAGAACAATTGTGAATTAGATCTTATTTAAAATTTCAAAGTGTTTTGCCACAGATTTGGTTTGATTACCATATTATCCGGTTATGTGCATTAGCAAACGTCCCTGTGATGTGGTTTCTGTAAATGATCCTGTGACTTATGCACCCCACTTCTTTTAAAAACCAAATGCAATTCACAAAAGAGGCTTACGGATTTGCAATTAAAATAGGAGTGTTGCCTGAAACTAGAGAGGGTGAGGTGGGGTTTGACCTTCCATTTCTATATAGTAGCAGGTCCTAATAGTATATGTTAACGTGGGCATTTTGTTTCAAATTCAAAGGAAAACAATTTGCAAGTGCAAACAGGGTAAGTGGTAAGCCTCAGGTTTTTGAGGATCCGAGGGGTTTGTAAATGGTAATTTTGTAAAAGGTACTCAGAGAATTCCAAGTGCAGAGGAGGAAGAAGACCCCTGAGACCTCTCTTTCAACGCCCTTAATGACAGTTGAGATAAAAGAAACCTTAAGGATTAACATTGTAGCTTCAGCTCCTGCTGTTGAAGTGCCTACTGTGTGGTCAGCGCCTAGGCCGTACCATCTCACTCAATCCCCAGCAAGACATCTGCAAGATGGGCAACATCTCCATTTTAGCCAAAGGGAAGGGTGGCTCGCTCAAGGTCACATAGCCCGTAAGTGGAGGGGTGGAGATATGGATCCATGGACCCACACCAAGTGAACCCCCAGGGGTTCCCTTCCTGCTCCCTGTCTCTACACCAGCAGTTTGCTGGTGGAAAGGAAGAAGTCTGCAGCCAGTACTGTTCCCAGGGTGCCCTAGTGAATTACAGATGTTCTGCATGAATCTGTACACCCACATCAGCTTCTCTGTCCCACGTAAACACCCTGGTTGCCGCACAGGGTCCGCTGAGCCCCTCTAACCAGGCTGCTCTTTGCTGCACCTGCCCTCAGGTGTCCTTCTGGGTCACCTGCTCACCTACCAAGAGTCACTTGGTTTGTTCCCAGACCTCCTGTCTCAAGTGTTCCTGTTATTTTAATGCACTCGTTTAACCAAACCCTGCATGTTTCATGTAAGCCTATGAACAAATGTGGAAAAAAAAAAAAGTTGTTTCTATGAAACTTAGGATAAAATCTTCCAAAGGATGCTCAAAGGTAAGTCTCTCCAGAAACTGCTGTTGAATTAGGTGTGGGTCAGATAACTATGCTAAAGGTGTGGTGGGGAAATGACAACCATTCAGAAGAATTCCAAGTGCTAGTTACTTACCCAAACTGGAAACCGGAGACATAGCACCACAGTTGTGGAAACTAGACCCTGGGGGCCCTCAGTACTCAAAGATAAGGCACGAGTCCTGAAGCGGAAGTTTGGTTAATTAAAGTATATTACATGTTTTAAATTACAATGAAGAGTTTCAAGAATGATTTATTTATTTGGGGGGAGAAAGGAGAACAGAGGAAAAGGGGAAACCTTAAGCAGACTCCATGCTGAGTGTGCAGCCCGAAATGGGGCTCGATCCCACGACCCTTAGAACATGGCCTGAGCCAAAATTAAGTCGGACGCATAACCAACTGAGTCACCCAGGCACCCCTAACATGAAGATCTTAGGGTATGTATGATTTTCTACTTTAATGGACATTTTTCATTAACTGACCAGCTAATGGTCTCCATATAATCAGATCATGGAATTTTGACATTTAATTTTAAAAGTTCAGATGAATGAATGTGAAAAGAGAGTTGTTTCTATGAAATTTATGATAATTTCTACCGAGGTTTTCCCCTTGCGGAGCTCAGCACAGGTAGGGTCCAGGCTGACAAAGTGCAATACCCATGTAAATAACATTCATTGACGAGTTACTTTGTCCCCATTGCTCAGATGACCTCCCTTTTACTGATGGGTCAGCCATGATGTAAACAGGGTCCCCCAGAAGCTTAGACCTGTCTTGATTACACTGGAGAGAATGGAAGGCATTCGGAGTCAGAAGACATGGGTTCACATTCCAGTTCTACCACTGAAATGCCTCCGAGATGTCAGTATCCCTCTTAGAAACTATGTCACTGCTTTGGTAAAATAAGAATAATAATAGGTCCCTTGCAGGGTTTTTATTAGAATCACATGAGGGGGCTCAGGTAACTAGTAAATGCTATTTCTTTTCTTCTTCTTTAAGTGAGAGAGGTAATTCACACATGTAGAAAGATATACAGTCTGTAAGATAGAAACAAATAAGGTGCTATGATGGGAAAGGAGGGAGGGATTCCTTTGGACTGACTGAACTAGGGAAGGTTTCCAAACAGAAGTCATATGAGCTGGGCTTGGCACCTACTCTGGCTTGCAGACTTAAGAGCATGAAGAGCCAAGGAATAGAGATGAGAAATCACTGGCTGTGGAGTGGTGGCAAAGTGTGGGAGAACAGAATCGAGTGGTGGTAGAAAGGACAGGTTTGGGCAGATAATAAAGGCCTCACAGGCTACACCAAAATGGTTGTACTCGACCCAGAAGGCATTCAGGTGATTCATGTAAAGCTATAAGAGGCCAAGTAGTAAGGGTGGGAGGTGGGCTTCAAGTCAAGGCTACATTGCATCCATCTATCACTCAACTGATTGATCGATCCATTCATCCATCTGTCCATCCATCCAACCATCCATCCATCCATCCATCCAACCATCCATCCATCCATCCACCTACCCACGCTTCCTTCCTTCCTTCCCCCTACCCAACCATTTATCCATCCATCCATCCATCCATCCACCCATCTAGCCATCCACCCACCCATCCATCTACCCACCAACTCACTCTCTCTTCCTTCCTTCCCTCCACCCACCCATCTAACCGTCCACCCATCCATCTACTCGTTCACCCATCCATTTTTCTCTTCACAAACAAAACAGGAAACCATAAAAGTTCTGAAGATAGATTCTTCTCCCTCCCTTTTGGTGGTAATGTTGCTATGGTCACTGCTCTTGCTACTAACACAGCATTTGGTAAAGGGTTCTTCTATTGTTAGAGTCTCCTGCTGTTGGCCACTTATTTTTAAGCACTGTTGTATCTGAGCCTCACATGGTCACTCTGGGGAGTCAGGACAGATAAGGACATGTGGTTTACCATGCCCATCACGACCTGGCTAGCAGAACAAGAACTTGAAATGAGGTCTTCGGAGTCAAGATCTTTTCTGCCTTAGCTCATACCTTACTTACCACCCAAGAGTACAGACCTTTCAGGCTCAGGCAGAGGGGGCCCTGCCCAGTCTGAGGCCACCCGAGGTGGCCACTGAAGAGCCATCCTCAGTTATGAGCCTCTCCTCATGAATGAGAAGATGGCTGCTTCTCATGCAAATGTACACGGCGTCTGAATGCTGTGTGCACGGAAATGTCCCCATTCATAGAATAGGAGACAGCTGGAAGTAATCTCAAATGCATTATGCATTGTGATTGCATTGGCAGAGGGGTAAGAAATGTTAAAGTTTTGTTACAATAATAATAACCATTGTGACAATACGATTTGTTTTACTGACGCCCATTTTTGGCAACTCTGTCGTTATAAACACAGCATGTGACTGTACTTTAATGAGACTGCATAAGCTGAAGCGTGTTTACGAGGACATATTTATCAAGTCGCCCCAGGTCTCCAGTTTCTGGGGGCATGTCTTTCTCCATAGCTGCAGCCATTTGACCTCCAGTGGTGGGCCAATGGGGGTCCTGGTGCAGAGGGCCAAACCCACCCCGTGCAAGGAGCTCTGGCCCAGGGGTTCTGCATCCTGGCTGCACATGAGAATCACTGCATGTCCTTTTAAAAAGTACCCCCTCCTGGGCACCACTCCAGAGAAGTCTGATTCCCTAGGGAGTGGGGCCAGGCCCTGGACATTTGTGAGAGTTCCCCCAGCTAATTCTAAAGTGCAGTCAAGTGTGAGAACTGCTCTAACTTTGTGCTTCTCAGTCTGTAGTCTGTGTACAAATCACCTGGGAATCTCTTAAAAATACAGATTCTGAATCAGTAGGTGTGGGGCAGAAGGTGGGGTGGGAAGAGAGAGGGTGGATGGGCCGGGAAAATTTGCATTTCTAATTAGGTCCCAGGATGCTCAGAACGCTGATTCTTGGACTACACTTTGGGTAGCAAGACTCTGACCAGCCATTATGGACCTCCATCCAATGGAAGTTCCTTTGAATCCAGTCCTGACTTAACATGGATTCAAATGCTCTGGTCTAGATATTTTACCTTGCAGGATCTAAGTAATTGGTATTATAGCTGGGACTGCCATTGGAAATGCCAAGGAGGAGGTGCTGTAGAAGCCTGGGGAGGGGCACACATTCTGCCTTTCAGAAAGAAGAGGTCAGACAAGTAGACTTGACAGGAGTGTCTGGCAAAATTCAGGAAAGAATTATCTTTCGGCTTTTTCTTTTTTTTTAAAGATTTTATTTTAAGTAATCTCTATACCCAACATGGGGCTCGAATTTACAATCCAAGATCAAGAGTCGAATGCTCTACTGATTAAGCCAGCCAAGTGTCCCCAGGAAGGAATTATCTAACAGATGGTTGGTGACATGTGGTAAGGCAAGAGTTGGGTCATCAAGAATTAGTTCAGGGATACCAGTAGGAAGTTATGGGCTGTCCTGTTAGTGTTCCTGCATGGGGAAGGCCTTGGAAGACTGTTGTCACTTCATCTGTCTCAAAGAAATATTCCTGGGGGTGCCTGGATGGCTCAGTTGGTCAAGCACCTGCCTTTAGCTCAGGTCATGATCCCAGGGTCTTGGGATTGAGCACCACATCGGGATCCTCGATCAGTGGGGAGCCTGTTTCTCCTTCTTCTGCTCCCCCTGCTTGTACTCTCTCTCTGTCAAATAAAATCTTTAAAAAAAGGAAACATTTTTAAAAAAGAAATATTTCAATTCTTTGAAATTAAAATATAGAATACAATAGAATCTTCAATTCTAGAAGAATTTGAATTTGCTGTGACTCGCTGCAAAGAGTCACAGAATCTGATGTTAATTACTAACTTTCGACTGACTGCTTGCTTGTGTCATGTCGTTGAATTCTCATGACAGCGATCCCTTAGGTAGCAGGAAGTCAGTTTCAAGAAGGGGGAAACTGGGGCTGAGGGACACCTATACAGGCACACCCCACCCCAACTGCACATCTGGGGAAGCAGGAATTCAAACTCGGATCTGCCTGCATCCAGCGTCCACCCGCTTTCCCTCTCTGGCCCGTTGCTGAACGGAGGAGGCGCTTGGAACCCGAGGAAGAGCTGCCGCCCTTGAGGAGAGACGCTCTGCTCTTGAACATGGCTCGGCGGGGTCTGGAGACCGCGCAGCGAGGGGTGCCACAGAAATGACTGCCGCGGAGGGGACAGCAAGACCTTTCTTTGAGGGAATAAGTATGAAAGTACAGAGCACGGGGCAGGGTTCCCTGCCCACAGAAGGCTCTCCCTACAGAAGAGCTCCTGCTATTTTTATAAATACGTTTGATACACACGAGCAGCCCGACTCCATCCAGGCCTAGGAGTCTATTACCCTCTCCCGGTTTGGACAGCGCGCCCCACCGCTGTTCTCCACGTGGCCCTCGCCACCCTGCACCTTGGCCGACTCTACCTGCACAGCCCTCCGCTCCCTCTCTCTCAATCACGGGCTCATCCAGGCCAGGGAAGCCTTTCACCCTTTGTCAACTCACTCAGGTCTGCGCCAACCTGATCGATTTCTCTGATCACTGAACTTCTGCCGCTGATCCCTGTCCTGCCCGAGTCTCTAGTCACTTGTGCCCTTCGGAGCGGACGGTTCGCTGCCATTCCACACGTGCTCACCTCCTGCCTGGGAGCGGATCGCGAGCTCCTCCAGGACAGCCGGCTCCCACCCCAGGAGCACACGACTTCCACAGACGGATGCCTCCTTCAGGGAGGAGATTAAGGGAAGGGTTAAAACCCTTGCCTAATGTCTTTCTCAAAGTCCCTGTCTCAACATGAAGTCTTTACTGGACACCACAGCTGGGTGGAAGTCTTCAAACGGAATGGAGGAAAGGGAGAATTTGAACCTCTAAGATGTGTTAGCTCTCGCATCTGCTTATTTTGAGAACATCACATTTGCTCCTGTTATCTCCCGGAAGATGTCCCTGCCCCAGGCTGATCCTGGCAAAGGAAGGCTGCAGGGACCTCTTCAATCCAGAGCTCCCTCTGTCACGGCTTCGAGACACAGCATCGCACACGATAGACCACCCAGCCCATATCCCGCAGGGTGATGCTCCTTCCTCCGGGCCTGCTGTCTGCACATTCCACCTGAATCCGTCTATACCACACCTCCCACCATGTGCTCTGGTGCTTTCGTAACTGATAGATCTATCAGGAACCTGTGCGAGGACCGGCAACTCTGTCGTGTGTTGAACAGCCCAGCACTCAAAGCTCTCTCAGGCCCTCCTTCCAGGGCCTGGGTTCCAGGTCAATGAGCAGCTGGACAAGCCAGACCGCTCACCTGTCGTTCGGGGTCCCGTGTGAACCAAGGCCTCTGGTGCCTTTGTTTTTCCCCACGACTGCTACAAATCCATCTACCTCGGCTGACTGTCAGATGCAATTTTGGTGGCTTTAAAAAGCATTTTACAGCAAGTGTGGCCATCATCAGTGTCACAAGAGGGCTCATCACACAGTTGATATAAAAGTGCTTTCTAATTTGAAACACTATACCAGGGCTTCTCTGCACACATCATGAAATACCGGGATAGTAAAGCGAAACTGACAAAATATATCATGTTGTGCTAAATCACATTTCATCTGCTAAGTGATTCTAGCATTGCCAGGCAGCAGTGGACACCAAAGGTGGAAGTAAAAATCATGGGAAAAGATTGACAGTCATAGAGGAAGACTGAACATTGAGAACGCTCCCCTCCCTTCTTCTTCTGCAAAGCGAGAGAAGAACATCGTTGTTTGACCTTCTTGGGGGGACATAAATTGATATAAGTGTTTTGTAGGGTCCAGACGTGCCTACTCTGTTGCTAATCAAGGCTGCTGCAGGTTCTGAGGATTAAGATGTGGTTTTGGTCCCGTACGCCAGCTAGGACACTCCACAAGGGTGGTATGACTTGCCACTGGTGACTGCAGTACTCATCATCACCTAAGCAAATGGCCTGTGGCAGTCAGAAAGCTTAGACTCTGCTGTGGTGGCAAGTACCCTCCAGATCTCAGCACCTCAACAAAGGCTCCCACTGGCACTTAGGACCGCCAGACTTAGCCAATCAACATACAGGATGCCCAGTTAAATTCAAATTTCAGAAAAGATTATAATAGTTTTAGTGTAAGTATGCCCCGTGCAATATTTGAAATGGTGTGTTTATGCAAAATTAATTTTAGCTGGGCATCTTTTTTTTTTTTTAAAGATTTCATTTATTTGTCAGAGAGAGAGAGCACAAGGTGGCAGAGTGGCAGGCTGAGGGAGAGGGAGAAGCAGGCTCCCCACTGTGCAAGGAGCCCGATGCGGGGCTTGATCCCAGGACCCTGGGATCATGACCTGAGCTGAAGGCAGATGCTGTTAACTGACTGAGGCACCCAGGCCTCCCTGGCATCTTGTCTTCTGTGGAGCAGACTGATTCTTACCACATATCCACCATGGTCTGCATGGGGCTCTGCCCACCTGAGTACCAGGTCAGAGAAAGAAGAGAGTTCTGGAAGGTCTTGACCCTTGACTCAGTGCTCCGGCCAGGAAGTGATGCATATTATTTTGCTCACAACTCATTGGTGAGAACCTGTCACATGACTTTGCCCAAGGACAAGGGGTCTTGTGACACGCTGGAAAGTAGAGAAGCACATTCATGGCAAGGTGAGGTCTGCCTGTCTGACTGAAAGCAGGAGGGGGAGAACCTTCTAGGAACATAAATGGTGTCCATCCATTTAGGCTGTTATCAAAAAGTATCATAGACCAAGTGCTTTATAAACAATAAAAATTTATTTCTGACATTTATGGAGGCTGGAAGTTATAGCGTGGTTGAGTTCTGGTGTGGACCACCTTCCAGGTTTCATAGGGCTGACCTCTGGTTGTATCCTCACATGGAGGAGAGCAGAAGAGAGAAGCAAGCTCTCTGATGACTTCGATCTCATGTAATCTTATCTCTTCCCAAAAGCCCCAACCCCTAACACCATCACAGTGGGGGGGGCCATTCAATGTATGAATTCTCGGAGACACAAACATTCAGTCCATAACAAATGGTATCTCCTTTTGGATTGTGCCCATCATGGCCAGCAGAAACATGTTCCCTCCCATGCCTCTGCCCTAATTCCCAAAACCTCTGAATTGGTTACCTCACACGACAAAGGGAGTTTGTAGATGATATTAAAGTTAAGGACTCAGAAATGGGGATATGGTCCTGGATTATCTGGCAGGACCAGTGTCATCATAAGGGTCCTTAGAAGGGGGAGGCAGGAGGGTGAGAGTCAGGGAAGGAGGTGTGATACTCCAAGAAAATATTTATTGATTCGATGGAAGAATGCAGGTGGCCTCTAGCAGCTGGAAAAGGCAAGGAACAGACTTTCCCTGAGAGCCTCCAGAAGGAATGCAACACCGCTAATACCTTGAGAGAAGCCCCGTAAGACTCATTACCGACTTGTGACCTCCAGAGCGATAGGATAATCGACTTGCGTTGTTCAAAGCTGCTCCATGTGTAGTAATTCGTTACAGCAGCCATAGGGAACTCATACATCCGTGGAGGGAAAGAGGAGGCCAGCTCCTGGGTGGCAGATTTCTTGTATAGCAGCCCCCGCAATCATGGAACCAGGCACAGAGCCAGGAAGCAAGAAGCCAGGCAGGGTGACTGTGAACTGGTGCCAGAACAGGGTTCCTCCTCTGACAGAGTGAGGAATGAGCAGAGGACGTAGCTCGGAGGCTGGCGGGGTCGGAGGGCTGGCCCCTGCCTGCTGGGCTAAATTTATGCTCCTTGCGTTCTCTATATTTATTTTCTAGCTGCTATCCTTTAGGAATTAGCAAAATGCGTGAAAAACCCTAACTTGTTTCAATTCTGATAGAAACTTCCAGAAGCTCTGTATTCATGTTTTGTCCAAAGCGCTAGAGAGCAGACAGTGTGCTTAGAGGCACCTGGGAGGGTGGGTAAGAAATCCACTGAAGGGGAAAAGGAGACTCAGAAAGAATACATGCGCCCTCTCGACCCCTACCATTTCCTAGATTTTGAAATCCGCGTTCGTAAGGAGTGATATCTCACTTTTCCAATAGTCTTTCAAGAGAAGAGTCAATCCTAGAGCGTGGAAGTAACACTTGACATTCTGAATCATCACTGGTGATTGCTACACGGGCCACCTTCTCCTCCTGTACCCCCGCCCACATCCAGCGCGACACAAAGATGAATAAGAACATCACAGGGAGTTACGGCGCTTGGAACAAATATTTGGCATGATATAAATATTTCGTGAGGAAGTGAATGCATGAAAAGCTCTTGAATGATTTTCATAAACTTTTACATCTCAGTTGAGCTTTTATGTCTCTAAATTTATTTGTAAATGGGAGATGGAAGAACACTGGTATATTTTCTCTCCCATCATTGTTCAGGATAAGCCATCCCTACTCCATTATGTCATACACTCAGTTGCCAACCCGTGGTGTTCTGGAAGGGCCAGTTTTATCCTTCAGGCTTCTGATCAGGACACATTTTAGAATTTTAATGCTATGTCTTGATCATATAGTACCTTCTATCAAATTCTTGGTTTGGGATTTGTTACAGCTTTGTTTTGTGTTTTTCTTTTCTTATTTATTTATTTATTTTAAAGATTTTATTTATTTATTTGACAGACAGAGATCACAAGCAGGCAGAGAGGCAGGCAGAGAGAGTGGGGGGTGGGGAAGCAGGCTCCCTGCTGAGCAGAGAACCCGATGTGGGGCTCGAACCCAGGACCCTGGGATCATGACCTGAGCTGAAGGCAGAGGCTTTAACCCACTGAGCCACGCGGGCGTCCTGTGTTTTTCTTTTCCACCCCAGACCAGCATTAAACTTGCTCTCTGTCACTCCGAGCTGATCCATAGCCAGGACAGGGCAGGGGTTTGGGAAATAGTGACAGGGAATGAGGTAGAGGGAGTGGACATCATTGTGTGTCTCAGAGGCTTCCTCTGAAAGTGCCCTGGGGAATGTTCTCCAGGATCGACTGCTGAGCATGAGGTGGTGGCCCGCAGAGAAAGGGCCACAGGGGCCGGTTCCGGGGAAGATGAGTCATCGGGTCTCTGAGCCGGAAGAGGCTTTCCAGGTGCAGGCTCATGGATGTCTCTGCACAGACATCAGCGGGATTCCTCTCCAGAGGGAAATAAAGCACGTGAGGACCTGGTCGGGGAGCTCAGTGAAACCGAACTTTCCCGAGAAATGTGCTCTCTCCTCTGCCCAGCAAGGACCATTCACCCAAGGTACGCTCACTTCCGCCCTCCCTCATGCTGGCTCTCAGTTCTCTGTAAACAGCATCGTTGCAGATGCCTGTGCCTTGACCCAGCTTCCTAACCCAGGGAAGGGTGACCAGAAGTCAGAGGCAGCTCATCCATTCATTGCAGGGCTATCGAGAGCTAGGAACAAGGAGCCGAAGATCTCTTGCCCAACATAGAGGCTCCCCGCTGACTCACAGTGCAACCTTATCTATCACGGTTGCCCCTTCTGAGCTTGGTTTACTTTTTCCCCCCCGACAATTCCTTACCTGCAGTTTTCAGGAACTCGACATTCTGGCCAAGTTAGACCCTACAACAGCAACAAGAGTAAGAATGAAAATGAGGTCAGTGGCAAATACATTTTCTGAAGCCCAGTCTTGTGCCAAGCATGGTTTTAAGCAATTTTAATTCTCTCACCAAACTTATGATTTCACAAATCGAGATATGATGGCATAGTGGGGTCAGGTCATTCACCAGGGGACCTGGTCCTTTTCCTCCATGGTGGGGGGCTCCTCCTCAAACACCTTTCTTAAAGAAATAGCTGAATCCTCCTTTTCCACTGGGACTCAGGTTGAATGAAGTTCACGTTCTGTGAAAGTCTTCCTGGCTGCCCCTGGTGAGAGTGAGTTTCCCTCCCAGAACCTCACGCAGCTCTGCCTCCCCCACACCCATGATCCTTACCACTGTCACCTTGCTTGGAGTGATGTTATTAAGTGTTCCGACTTAGTAAGGACTTGACCTTTGGTACACCCAAACACGTGGTCATGTCGTTGCCATGACGGGTGCCTGCTGCAGTGGGTTTGTTTTATGTCATAGTGAAGAGAAGACAGTACAAGTTGGTGAGCACCTGCCCTGGGAATTGCAGACGTCACAGGGTAGCACTCAAGCAGGCAGAGGGGCTGGGATGGCCCAGCTGACATGTGAATCAGGATATTCACTGGTGCATTGGGAGCGCTCGAAAAATAGTCCTTTCTCTATTTGTCTGAAGATCAAGAACATAAATGAGAAACTTTATTCAATGGAGTGGACTGGACAGATTGCTCCTTTGATACTCAAACGAACGCCAAAATAATAATAATAATAATAATAATAAATTCCAGCTCTTGTTCATTTGAGGAATCAGATGAGCAGGGCTAAGGGTAGCTCAGCTCCTCTGAGTTGCAAGTGGGCAGGTGAGACCCGTGCCCAGCTAACATTAAGTTGTTACGGCAGCATCTCCCAGAGATGATAGGTGCTGAGAAAAAGGGGACCTGTGCTCAGGAAAGCATGAGGAATGCTGCCTAGAACAGGATTCCATGGGCTTCCTCACTGCAGGACTTCTCAAAGCCTTAAACATGCCTCATGAGGATTCAAGAGAGGGTGTCAGGTGTAGCTCCAGCAAAACTCATTTGATCACACAGTTCTTGTTTCCAGGAGCATCTCAAAGCACTGGGGTTCCCAGTATTTGGAAACGGCTCTTCTACTTCCATCCTTTTACTGAATAATGCATGCTTTTCATAGGCTGCAGGGAGTCCTGTGTCCGCAGAAATATATCATGTGGTGTTTTACTGGAATAAGGGTAGAGGTGGAGAAATATTTAGCAAATGCAGAATCCAGGCATTTTGCTGAGCACTTTTGATGCTAAAGTAAGATAATTGAAATCACGCTAAAGTTCAAAAGCCTCATTTGTGTACATGAGTCTAGTGCCAATTTATCTATTACTACACTTGAATAATACAGAATTTTATTCAGTACTAATAGTGTGGGTATAATTATATGTTTTTCACACATGTGGAATTAATGGCACTAAATATAAAATAAGTAATCTGGAAAATTAGTCTTTAGGAGTTTCATCTCATATTCAACACAAAAACATTAATGCATTTGAACATTTTTCTCCCGTGGAAACACTTAAATGAAGACAAATGTCCCCACCAGAACTTTTATACACAGAATTGCTTGAAGGTGCTGGATTGTAATTACATCAAATAAAAGCTTGGGCATTTTAGTCCTGTGAGTATAGCCAAGTAATAAAACAGTAATTTTTTTTTCATTCCATTGACTACATCCAACTGCATTAAGTGAGCACTTACTAAGTACAAGTCTTTGTCTGGAACGACTAGGGAAAGTGCAAGGATTATGTGTCTACAGAGCCTGCTTCTGGAAGCTTCTAATCACACAGTTAAGGGCGGGTTCGGCATCTCCGTGGGACGATTTCTGTTGCACATGATATCTAGTTCTTTTGACTTATTTAAGTGAAGTTAAGAAATCACTTAACTGAGAAGTTCAAGGGGAGGTCTCGCATCCGGCATGGCAGAATTCAGGCACTGACAGTTGTGGGTGGGGCCTGGATTTCTGCTCATTCTCTGGGTTCTGTGGCTTTGCTGCTGGTTCTTCTTTTGCCCTGGTGGTGGCGAAATACTGCGAGCGGGTCTTGCCTCCCACTTCCAGGCTCAAGCAAAGACACCCCCAGCTTCTGTCCCAGTACCTTCTGCAATAATTCTCAGACTCCCTCTGATGGGACCAGCCCAGGTCACATGTGCATCCCTGAATCAATCCCTGAGACCAGGGAACTGAATGCTGATAGGCTTAGGGTGTAGGGATCCACCCCAGGACCCTTGAATTTTGAAGTGGCAACCGTGGGCTCTTACTGGGTGAACGGGGTTCCTGCGGGGCAGGCCAGTGATACCGTCCACTGCATATAGGAAGGCTGACCTGGAAAAAGAAACTACAGTGAAAAGAGAGGGGAAGGTACAAAGCAGCACAGGGGTCACGGGTCACGTGTCACGTGGGGAGTTTGGAGGACTGAAATGGCATCTGATGTCCATGTGGACTGTGGATGTTGAAAGGTTACAGGTTGGTGCCCTGAGAGAGGGGGGCTGAACCCTCCGGCACAAGGGACAGTGTCAGAGGAATCACAGAGGCATGTTACTGAGGAGTGGGAGGAAGGATCTGAGCATTTCCATGTGGCTGTTGTGCAAAGAGCCCGGAGAGACGGAGGAGGGGCAGGGTGGAAAAGGTAGTCAAGGGTTCGATCAGGGAAGGCCTTAAGGAACCCCAAAAGGAGGCTCTTTTGCACACATCTGTAAGGTCGCCGAGATACACACTTAAAAGTGCTGAGTGTAGCTTCCCAAACTGCCTTCAATCCCACTGCACTCATTAGCATTGGGTTTTCGTGATTAAGCATGTTACTTTGAATCCAACTTTTAAAAAAAATCCCCTAAACTTCTACCTATTAAAGAATAATGTTAATTGCTGTGTGTATATAAAAGAGGGTTATATGGCCCATTGAGTTTATATAGATTGAAATGCTAAGTAGGCCCGAGCAGAAGCCTCGGTGGGGAAGAGAGGGTTAGCACTCATCAGCGTTATGTCCTCTTTCCTATTTACAGCCTACCCCTTACAGTGCTCGGGAACAAGATAAACAGAGCTCTCCTCATAGCTTCCTAAAGAAAGAGAAAAGAAATAGCCCCAAACTCCACAACCCATTTCATTGCTGAGGAATCTGTTTAGTTCGGCAAACTTTACTTCCTTTTGAAACATGGGACCAGGAAGAAACGGACAGCATCCCTTTCCCTCTGGGTCTCCTATTGAACCCCTGATGACAGAAGTTTCAGATCCCAGCTCCCAGGGCACCATTCACTCATTCATTCATTCATCCGTCAAACATTTATGAATGTCTGGCTCTGTCACAGGCACCTGGAATGTATTAATGAGCTACGAGGCAAAGCCCTTGCTCTCCCGGGTCTGATACTCCAGTAAGGGCACCAGACGATCGCAGGTAAACAAAGACATGAGTTTTGTGTTGCGGGAGTGTGTCATGTATGACGGGAAAGAGCAGGCATGTGGTGGAGTGTAGGGGAAGCTGCTATTTTGGGGGAAGCTTAGCCGAGAAGACTTAACCGACACCTAAATGAAGTGAGGGGGTGTATTAGTCAGGATTCTCCAGAGAACCAGGACCAATAAGATGTGTAAACATATATATATGTGTATTTTATATATATTTATTATTATATTTTATTTATATATTTATTATTATAATTATAATTATATCATTTATATATTTATTATTATAATTTATATTTATATTATTTATTTTTATATATATTTGTGTATATATATATATTTAAAGGTTTTTATTTATCTGTTTGAGATAGAGTGAGAGAGGGTGGGTGGTGAGGGGCAGAGGCAGAGGGAGAAGCAGACTCCCCACTGAGCAGGGAGCCCGAGATGCCAGGACCCTGGGATCATGACCTGAGCTAGAGGCAGACACTTAATTGACTGAGCCACCCAGGCCCCCCATATATATAATTTATTATAAGGAATTGGCTCACATAACTAGGGACACTGACAAGTCCCACAATCTGCTATTAGCAAGCAGGAGATCCAGTCCCCATGGGTTCCATCACTGTCTACAGGCCTGAGAACCAGGTGTAAGGTCCAATCCAAAAGCAGAGAAACTCAAGACCCAGTAAGAGCTGATGTTTCAGTTTCAAGTTTGAAGACAGGAAAAACAATCCAGTGTTATGCTCCAAGGCTGTCAGGTAGGGAGAGTCCCTCTTACTCAGTCTTTTATTCTCTCCAGGCCTTCAACTAATTGGATGAGGTCCACCCACACTAGGGAAGGCAGTCTGCGTTACTCAGTCTACTGATTCAAGTGATCATCTCATCTAGAAACCCACTCAAAGGCACACTCAGAGAAATGTTTGACCAAATGTCTGGACACACCCTGTGGTCCGGTCAAGTTGACACATAAATTTAACCATCATGGCAGGGGAGTCATATAGGTATGAAGGAAAGAGCATTGCCAGCAGAGAATAACAAATGCAAAGGCCCTGAGGTATCCTTGTTTGGTATGCTTGAGGACAAGCAAGAAGGCTAGTGGGGTGGAGGGACATCACGCTGAAAGGTTAGGTGGTGGGAGATGAGGTTCCAGAGGTAGTGGGGGAGGTCCTGGTTGGGGGGCGGGGGTTCCTTGTGCACCTCGGGAAGGATTTTAGATTTTAGGGGGATTTGACTCCTGCCCCCTTTATGCCCTGCCTGCCCTATTAAGACCTCCTCTTTGGCATTTCCAATGCAGGAAGCCATTTATTTACTAGGAGGTCTTCCTTCCCCACCAAATCATGACCCACAGGCTGCAGGCCCCTTTAAATCTGTGTCCCTAGCACCCACAGGACACCTAGAAGGAGTTTCATATGCATTTGTTGAAACACAGTAAGTCTGTCTTTTGACAGGGGATATCAAATCTGAATGAAAAAAAAAAAACTGTGGATTTCCCATTTTTCAAGAGTTTTTGCAATTGAGTCCAATCTCTAGTCAACGAAATTCAACAAACATTTGTTGCTTACCTTCATTATGCAAGGCATTGTGTTGGGTGGGGGGGATTCAGGAATGAAAAGTAAAAAAGTAAAAATAGACACACAAGAAACAAACTGTGACATGCCAGTCGCCATACTGCGGGTTTCAAGTGGCTCTCGCACGCTTGTTTCCTGCAGCAACCCTCAGAGGCACATTCTACAGAACTGTGATCCCTGTCGCCTAAGGAGGTGGCAGCTCAGGCCACTGGAGACAGGGACTGGCCGCAAGTTGCCCCAAAACGAGAAGCACGGATTGACACTCTGTGGCTCAGATTCTAAAACCTTCCCCTATGCTGCACGTGGTCAGGGCCCAATCTTGCCCTCTAGTCCGTGTGGTCAGGGTAAGACCTTCCCTATCCTCCACTATGCTAAGGGAACTTGCTGTGGGGGAGGGGTGAGGTGCAGGTCAGGTAATGCTTGCATAACAAGGGTAGTACAAGCCGGGGACCGTCCTCAGCGCCCAGCTGGGGTCTGCGGGATCACTCAGACCGACGGCACCCGCTACCCCTGGAAACAGCTCCTTAGGAACTGGACGTGTGGGTCAGGTGCAGAAGTGATGGGAAGCTGTGGGCACAAGACCAGCACGCGGGGCCCGGCCTCCCAGGTGCTTAGGCTGTGGGGACTTCCCTCTGCTTCCCTGGCACCAGGGGACCCCATCCCCTGACTGCCACCCTCTTGTCACCTGAGCCAAACACCTGTACGGCTGCTGCTCGGTTCCACAGCTGGATCTCTGGAAGAGTGGCCTGTTGCCGTCCGGCGTCGCTGCAGAAGGACACGAGTCCACCTCCTAAGCAAGCATCACAGCCTGTAGCTCATCAGCGTTGCTCCAGCTCTCATTGTCCAGTTTGAGCTTGGCCCTCGCCGTGGTTCCAGTGGCCCCAAGGAATCTCGCTCAGACTTCTGAGTGGACGTGTCCTCTCCTAACCAGGTGAACCCACTATGCAGGCGGAGACAGAGACAGTTCTCCCCATGCAGGCACCGTGGGGAGCGAGTTTTCTCGGAGGCGATTTCCGTCTGCATCACTCACAAACCATCTAGCCGAATTATATGTGTGAAACACAGCCTCCAGTGTAAGAAATGGATCTGTTTTGCAAAACGGTATTACAGGTGGTAAAATTATTTTTCTAATTATACTGTACCTCCAATGTATAAGGTGTGATTCATATATAATCACCGTTTTTAATGTTTCCTTCCTTCCACGAGAAAAAAAGTGATGAGAATGAAATATCAATATTCTTCTTAAAATAGACAGTTCGTCTGACATGTAATTTACGTGAAGGACGAGATATCAATTAAAAGAGGATGATAAGTCATTTTGCTCTTTTTTTTTTTCTCATTTTATGTTGAGAAGGAGTATCAGAAATGTTTGAACCTTTTCTTCCTTTATTAAGTTGCAGGAAACTGGCTTAATACCAGCGTATGTCAAAATGAATGTAAGGGCAAGAGAGACACATTCTTTAAAATACTTTTATTTATTTGATGATATCTTATCTAAAACATTATATTACCTCATGTTAAGGATTCATACCTTGCTGAGTCTTGTCAGTCTGTTTTGGTTTTGAATGACAGTAATTTCTAAACAAACGACATTTTAGTGGGTTGGTCATTATATAAAGGGCTTTGCAGGCTTCAACAATAGGTACCCAAGGGCTACAAAGCAGATTAGAGGGAGTGAATTTGGGGCTTGGAAATACACAGTATTTTGGAGTTCATCCCGTCAAAGCATTCGCTGGACCAACACTTCCCCAACTTGATTTAGTTACCGTGTCTGCAAATCACGTTAGTCTTAATTTGCTGGATCAAGTAGTGCAAAATGAGAGTTGTAACATATATATCAGGGCAGACAGGAACTTTTTATTTCTGGAATTCCTTTTGTTTAAATGTTAATTTTGGTTATACATTTTCTCTGGTGTCGAAATCAATTTCCGCTACAGTGGGGGGGGGCGTCACAAATCAATGGAGTAGATGAGCGATGGGATCAATGAGTGAAAAAGGAGAGTCTGGATGGGTCGCTAGATGGCTGGGTTGATTCCTTAATGGGTGGATGAACAGCTGGCCCAGTGGGAGATGAGAGGGAAGGTTCTCAAGCCCAAGGGGAGGGTGAATAATTGTGCGGGAGGGCTTCTCTGGCTCATGACTGACTGAGTTGAGAAGTATCTGGGTTTGACCATGGAAGTAGTATACAGAAATATTTCTGGAGTCAGAGACTTTCCTGATCTACCCCTCCACCTCGGTCTCCTCCTTAGGACTCCATGTCTGTCATTGCTTCTCTTTGGTTGAGTTTTACTTCTCTGTTGATATGACTTTTTCTGCCCCAAGTTCTGAGCTCCTGGATTCCAAGGCTCTTGATTTCTCTGACCCCCTAGAGCCTCATCTGTTGAAAACGCTCTGTGCCCGGCATCCAGGAAGCTCAATAAATATTAGCTAATTGTTTAAATAAATGTCATGTGTACTTATGGTAGTGGACCATGGTCTGGGGACGCAGGTCCCTGAAGTCTTCTCTGAACTTTGCATTTTGGGAAGCAGCCCTGTGCTTCCTTCCGGGCTCCATTTCATTCAGCAGACATTCGACATAACTGCATGTAGAATCCAAAAGAGCCCACGATGGTGAAACAAACAAGAAGAACAACAACGCTTTCTCATATCACCACTGCCCCACAGAATGCAAATCCGCAAAACTGTCACCTTCGCTCTGACACCCGGCAGCTTCCTTTCTTCTCAAGATGAAAGGAAGTCCCAGTGGTGGCACTTTCTTGAGATCAGCAGTCAGATGGCCTGGGCCCATGTCCCAACGTTGCCACCTACTGACTCCACAGCCCCTAAGCCTCGCTTTCCCACCTGTACAATGGGGTTAGGAAAACTCTCTACTTAATATATTTATTTCCAAGATTAAATCAGCCAGGACTTGCCTGCCTCCTGCTGATAGCTTGATAAATGTCAATGGTGGTGATGATGATGATGATGATGATGATGAGACTTAATATTTACTGAGCACATTGGGACTCACCTGAGAAAGGGCTAGGAGGAGATAAAACATCACTGCGGGTCAGAACAGGATAAGGCCCTAATTTTGACTGGAATCCAGGTTTGTCTGCTCTCTTAGAAGCGCTCAGAATAGCTAGCCATGCAGATAAATCTTTTGAAGAGTGCTTGCCTCGTAGTAGGTGCCCAATAAATGTCAATTATCAATGACAAAATATACATCTAGCAAGACATGCAGGGTGAGCAATGAATAGCATAGGGTCCTTGCGATCAAGGAGCTCACTCCTCCAGGGGGCTGAAGCTATGCCCATGTAGGGATAATGCATGATTGAAAGCAGGGAGCCTCTTAAGAGAGGAATCCAAAAGGAGATTATCTTGGGGGGGGCAGTGACTTTTAGGTCAAAGTATCAGGGATGCTTCCTGCACAAGATGATATCAGACTCTGGCCTTGAAGGCAGTGAGTTTATGCAAGATGAGTCTGTAGGTGGAGAGAGGGAAGAGCATAATCAAACACAGTGACCAGGAAGTCGACACCTGGGAGTGGAATAGGTTCTATTGCAAGGTAGAGTTGGAACAAAAAAGAGATTTCACAGCCCCCATGCAAGGATGAAATGCCCCCTTGGGATGTATCACATTCTTGTAAATCACACAGTAATGGGATAAATGATTTTTGCAACAAATGTGACAAAATACCAGTATACCTGCTATATAAAGAGCTTGGAAAAATCAAGAAGAAAAAAAAGAACACTGACATAAAAAAAGGTCAAAAACACGAGACTACAATCTGTAGTCGGGGCCAGCTCCGTGGCTGTGAGGCCTGGGTAGGCAGAAAGGGCTCCGTGTCTGGAAGGGTCCTGTACTTGGTTTAATGCCTCACCGTCACTGTCTTGAAATTCTTCATGATTTTTCAACAAGTGGCATCCCCACTTTCCTTTTGCATCAAGCCCTGCAAATTATGCAGCCAGTTCTGTCTGCAGTGAAGAAATACAAAGAGACAACATGTATACATCAAGAAAACTCAATGTCATTGTTAATTCAGGGGATAAAAATGGAATTATAAAGACATGCCAATTTTTATTTATCAAATTGGCCAAATGAGAACAATGCAGGCAAAGGGATAGCAAGGTGAACATATTGGAAACTCTTGGTGGGCTTCTAAATTGGCTCGGCATCCTTATCCACTCCTTTCCCACCCACGGGGTTGGTTGAAAGCAAATCCTCAGTGTTTCCCATGCCTCCCGGCACCGTCTTCCAAAAGCACAACCTCGTGGCCTCTGACCAAATAAGGAAGCCCTTGTGTGTTCTACCCACATCCTCCTGTCTGTGGACACAGTTTTCCTCCTGAGGACTCCTCTCTCATGCCAGGAGGGAGCTCTGCCTTCTCCTCCACCCAGCCTCATCACCTGGGACCTAACCCCGGGCAAGCCCCCGTGACCCTGACATCCTAAGGGAGGTGGTGGTGTGTAGAGCCAGTAGAGCCTGCTGGAAGAGCAGGCCCACCATCTACAATAAGAGAGTATCCCTGCCCGCTTTGAGATGTGAGATTTTGCCCAAATGTATTATGTCAAGATTCCCTTGGGTTGCAAGTGACAGAAAATAAACTCAGAACAGTTTAAGGAGAAAGAATCAGAAAATTTACCGGCAATAGGAAACCCTTCCAAGATGATAAGTAGACATCAGACGCACACACACAGGTATGCATACGTAACACATACGTTCACAGACGTATGCAGATATGCACACACAAATACACACACAGACATGCGTATGCACATGTGAATGGTAATTGCCGAGTTGTTTATGGTAGCATAAAATTCAGAACAGACTCAATGTTTAACCACAAGGGATATTTCAAACTAATTGCTGAATATCTATATAATCAAATATTATACAGTTATTAAGCATCACGTTTTCCGAGGATAGTAAAAGCTAATAATAATGACGAGAGCTAGCATTTTAACATTTATTGCACACCTGCTAGGTCCCAGGCACTGTTCTAAAATAACTCCTTCAATTTAGGATTTCTAAGGATATTTCAGGAGGTGAGAAAATGTTCACACTCTGTTGCTCAGGGAAGAAAAATAGAATACATAATTGTTTTTCCACAGTGATCTCAGGTTAGTCGTATGTGTTTATCATATCTATTTTACATTATAGGTACTGTAGAAAAGATCCCCGGACTCCTGGGGGGCTCAGGCGGTTAAGCATCTGCCTTGGGTTCAGGTCATGATCTCAGAATCCTGAGATCAAGCCCTGAGTCGGGCTCCCTGGTCAGCGGGGAGTCTACTTCCCCTGCTGCCACTCTGCCTGCTTGTGTAATCTCGCTCTCTTTCTCTCAAATAAATAAATAAAATATTTTTTAGAAAAGAAAAAGAACCCAACATAATCATTATATCTGAGGGATTATATCCAGGTACTTACACTGCAGGATATTTTTTCTTTATTCTTCCGTATTTTATCAATTGTCTACCGTGAACGTACAATATCATATGTCTATGATTATTAGAAAGCCAAGCATCATTCAGATGAATGTGGGGGAAAGAGTTATTTTGTTTGATTTGGGAGATAACATCAAAGGAAAAGAGAAATACAGGGTTTGAGCAAAAACATGGAAGTTCTTGAACGTTGGGCTGAAAAGATGGTGTTTTATTGGAAAGGAGTGGGGAGCCATTGAATGTTTCTGAGAGAGGTAGTGACAAATTCAGAGCAGGAAATGAACGAAGGCTTTTAGTAGAGGATCCAGCAGCTGCAAGCACATTGGAGAGGTAGAATCCGCTGGGTCAGACAGACAGAGCTCTTTAGATGATGGGCTTAAGAGAGCAGAAGCCCAAGATGCCTTCAGAGGATCCCAAGGGTGCAGGGTGGGAGAGGGTGCAGATGGAGAAGCCCCAGGACAGGCAATAACCTGTCACCCAATGGGGTCTTCTTGCCTCTCTGGCTTTTGCTACCTTCCTCCTCCTTTCTCTGTAAGAAAGAGATAAACCACGGAGATAAACTATATTTTGACTCTCCAGATCTTAAGTCTCAGTTTGGTTTTCTGTGGATATTCACCGCAGATTCTCCAAACATGTCTCCAGTAATGTCAAACCTCAAAATCCGTGACGAACCTCTCGGTAAATGTGGGCAGTTCAAGATGATTTCCCGCCTTGGCGCGTATAACCACGGCCATGTTTTCCCCCAGCGGAAAGCGTATGCCTTAGGTCATCTGGATTTGAGGCTTGCACTTTTGGAAGAGACTTGAAAAACTGCTTTCTTTCTTTCTTTTTATTTTTTTTTAATTTTTTTTAAGATTTTATTTATTTATGCGACACAGAGAGAGATCACAAGTAGGCAGAGAGGCAGGCAGAGAGAGAGGGGGAAGCAGGCTCCCCGCTGAGCAGAAAGCCTGATGCGGGGCTCGATCCCAGGACCCCGAGATCATGACATGAGCCAAAGGCAGAGGCTTAACCCACTGAGCCACCCAAGCACCCCTCTTTTTTTTTTTTTAAAGATATATTTATTTATTTATTTGACAGAGAGAAAGAGAGAGAGCACAAGAAGGCAGAACAGCAGGTAGAGGGAGAGGGAAAAGCAGGCTGTCCGCTGAGCTGGGATCTGGCTGTGGGACTCAATCCCAAGACCCTGGGATCATGACCTGAGCCAAAGACAGCTGCTTAACTGACTGAGCCCCAGGTGCCCCAAAGACCCGCTTTCTTTTCAGAAGAATGGCTTTGCAAGTAACAAAGCAAATTACACTCAATTATATCAATGGGGAACGTGCTTCATCTCTGAAGGTAGAGGCTCAATCAGACTTTAAGAGGAAAATCATCATTGCTTTGTCTGTAACATGTGTCCTTGGGTGGCAGCTTGGCCATTCTGGGACTCATCTCGTGACCCGTGGCATGGGACAACAGCGGTGCCTCCCCTCGTAATGGTAACGTGGATTCAAGGAGTCGGCACCTGTAAAACATTCAAGACAACCTGCCCGCAGCTCCTCGCCGCCAGATGCTAGTTCTTGCCGTGTCTGTGGCCATGACCGTTGTCATTATTCTCAGACTAACACAGTTTTTCCTTCATCTACAAAGCCTTCTCTGAATCCTCTAATTCACAGACACACTTCCTCCTGGTGAGCTGATACCACACTTCATAAACGCCACTTACCAGGACACGTTGTCCGGTCTTAATCAATTTTTAATTAATGTGCTCGGCGCCCCCGTCCAGATGAGAGGAGAAAGAGCACAGCCTTGGCAAACCCAAGTGGGGATGCTGGCTCTCATCATGACTCTCTGACTTCGAGGCACATCATTTACCTGCTCCCAATGCCAGTTACCTTGAAGTGAGCCCTCGTGTGTCTCCCTCAAATAGCGGCGTCGAGAGGATTAAATAAAGTAAGGCTTTTTCAGCACCTGGCGTGTTGCCCAACACAAAGAAAGTGTTCGCTAAATGTTTATTGAATTTTAAAATAATTATGATGGATGGCCACTCGCATCATCGTTTTTGCATATTGTCTCAGAAAAGCCCTAAACCTATGTACTCCTTGGCACCGTAGAGTCAGATAATTTATCCTTTCCATGAAAACTCCTGGCTGGGGACAGACACAATGATGTTGCCCCTCGGCCTTTCTGGCCAGGGGCTTGGGGTCCCTGTGTTCTTCCCCTACTGGCTACAAATCCATCTCCTGCAAACTCTCTTCATGGAGGCAGAGAGAGTGCTGGAGTTGGGGTCCTAGGTCCTGCCCCGACCCCAACCCCACCCCCAGCTCTGTGCTTTTCTATCCCTGTGACCTTGAGCAAATCACATCCTCTCTCTGGGGTGGGATATTTACCCTCATTTAAAAAAAAAAAAGAAGATATCATTGCCGATTTCAAAAGGATGCCATGAAAATTACAAAGAGATAAGTCCGGGAAATTGCTTTATAAACTCCAAAGCATTGTGCCAACAGAAGCTTGTTTTTATTCATATACAGACAGAAGTATTTTTCTTTATCGCTGTAGATGTGAGATTAGGGGCCGTAAATATATTTACACCTTTTCCATATGATTGGTTTTGTAAGTGCACATTTTTGTTGGAACGTATTAGAGAAAGGATTTATTAGCAAATTCTGACCTTATTTAATGGATTCATTCATATATTCGGTAAACAGAGAGAGTTTCCATATTCAAGGCACTGCGCTCAGTGCTGTGGGACAGATAGAAATAAGACAAGATACCCCACTCTGAAGAAAAACATCATCGTGTTTGAAAAGTTAAAAAAATTTTTTTTTCATTGTCTTTTGCTTGGTTCCAGTTTCTAACTTTAGATTGTACTGCTTCTGTTTTCCTTAAGGTAAAGTGACCACCCCGGCTACCTCCTTACTTGTCTGTTCATAACAAAGTCTGTCATATCCCTCTTGTTCAGAAACATCCCATAACGACATGGCTGTGCTCCACACTTTTACGTGATGTTGTATTTGCAAACAGAACCTCCCCCAGTAGTTATTCATGTCATTCTATTAATATGATCTCAATCACCATATGGCAGTGTGATACCAATTACGTGGTTGCAAGCAGCCGACTTTAGGAGAAAGGCGACCATCTTCCCAGCCGAGGCTGGCACCCTCATTATAAAGATCCCCCAAATCATGGTTTCCCAGCTCCCTTCTCCGTGAGATGTATTTTTTTTTCCCCCGTTATTTAATCAGGATACTCTTGGTGAGACTCAAAAGACTAAGTGTCGAAAAAAGGTTGGAATATTTATTTTTCCTTTTTTCTTTTTTCTATGTGAAATGTACAATGTATGCAGCGTTGGCCCATGTCTGGATAAATGCAAGGCTTATACGGCATTTTGTGTGTTGTTAATTAGGCTGGAGCGTGCGCATCTCAGTCACTGCCGAAACAAAACACAAAACTTCACTTCAACCAACGCAGAGCACATTGATTTATTTTTGAGCTCTAAAAGCAAGGAGTTCGTCTCAGTTATAAAACTCCTGACAACAGTGTGAAAACGTGCATGCCACGGCGTACCACACCCCTCTCTAGGACCCTGTGTGTGAAAGAGCTTCCTTTTCTCCCCCAAAGAATTACATTCGGCACCACATGTCAAAACACAATTGTAATTGTGTAGCACAATATTTCATAAATCTGAAAATGTTTTAAAAACCCATTGTGTTTTCGAAGCTTCCAAAGTCATTTCCTGGGTTAGCATTTTTTTTTTCCTGCACTAAGCCTGCCTTTTTTTTTTTTTTCCTTTCTGATTTCCATATTCCCCAATAATTATTAAGCATTCTTATCTTCTAGGCAGGCATCTCTGATGTAGATGCTGGTGATAGCAGTGGCTGTAATTCTTGTGAATGACTACATTTTAAATTCTCGTGTTAAAGCATGTTACCAAGCTTTCTGAAGTTAGCAGATGGCCTCAAGAAAGGCTCGTTTTAATTTTTCAAGTGCATAAGTATAATAATCCGCACTAATGTATGCACATAACAATAAAGTGTGCTCGTTGGGCAATTATAGTCACAGTTCCATTCGTGGACCGGTGAGGACGGGTTTATCAATGTGCAAATGTATAAGCCTGGGCATAATATTCGTGGTATCAAAATAGGTGATCAAAATGGCTAAGTCAAAAAAGAAAATAATTAAAAGCGGCAGTAGGGAAAAAGCCAAGGTGGGGAAGAGCGTCTCTGCCCCCAGAATGGAAAAGTTTGTGAAAGCCATTTAATAGAACTGAATATCAAAACATTTTAACTTTTTCAAAGTTTTCAACATTAAACAATTAGGATGAAACGCAATTAGGCAGCACATTGTAGAGGATGGTCACTTTCTGCATGTCATGTGGCTTTAAAAACAAGTCAGATAAATGATGATGCCATTAAAACTGAACTAATTAAAGAAAGCTTCTTTTAAGAACTCATTAACTGCAACCTCATTTGCATAATGATGCATATTAATTAAGTTTTAATGAATCTGAATTTGCACCAAGCCTATTCATGTTGGCTTTGAAACAAATTGAACAAATTAGTTAAAAGCTTTTTGGAATCTACTTTTCACACCAAACAGGATATGAATGCAATCATCTCTACAAAAAAGAAATATTTTTCCTTTAATTTAATTCAAAGGTATGCAGGCCCATCTATTAATTATTTTTAAATGCAATGATCTTCACCTTTTCTTTGGAAAATCAACAATATCACTTATTCTTGAATAGGAAATATTACCAGGGTAGGCTGTGAGGGAAAAAATCATTACGGCCAATTTATTGGCAATAAGTTGGAGATATTTGACTTTAGGGTGTATTTCGTTTATTTAATCTCTGGACTAAAAATTGGGGAGGTGATTTCTGGGCATTCTGAGCACCTCCAGTGCAGCCACTAACAAGAGACATCGGGAAGGTGGCACGTCTCATGTGGGGGGATGCATTGTTGGTATCACATTCATTTCTGGGTCTGATTCTCCGCCGCCATAAATCTCCTAAGTAGCCCGGAAAAAAATTAAACATTTACAGAACATGTGTTCTTTTCCCCCGGATTTGTGCAAATCCTAATTTTTTTTACACACGAGGAGCAGAATTCAATTTTAACCAGTTTGCGTTCGGCTCGTCATAAAAACAAGAATTACCGCAGTAGCACTATTGAGTTGCCCACACTCCATTGTGTCTTCATCAAGAATGAAGAGATTTATGTAATTACTGCTCCGTCTTTTGTTGTTCGAAAGCACTTTTTTTGTAAGTCAGCATATACAAAGGATGGAAACGCTTTTATTGTTGAAATTACAAGATCATTTCTCCCCCTCGTTGAAACGTTCTCTCGGGTAGATGCTTTGGAGGGGTCGACAACGAGGACGATGTTGTATCCTAGAAATACACATTTACAAAACGTGTTTCCAGGTGCCCCGCAGTATTTTTTAACCCACTTATTCCTTCACCTTTTTCCCTCTCCTATTCCTCCCCGGCTGTTTCGGTTCCCCGGGAAGCGCTTGTCGGCACCGGGGGGATCCCAGAGCGAATTCCCTGCAGCAAAGATCATGAATGCTTTTACATGTGATGGGGCAAAACAGCAACACTCCGGGTTATTCTTTCCTAATTACATTGCTCACGTTGGAATGTACTTGTGCCCGGGTCAGTGATCGCTTTTGCCTCCTTTAGAGAAAAATAAAATAAAAATCAGCTCCTGGCTGCCTCCTTTGCCGGTGTACTGGTCCAGCTCGTATCCCATTTAAGCTGCCTGGCTCTGCGTGCAGGCTTCCCTGGAGTAAATGCTTTTCCACTCTGGAAGCCAAGTCCCACGGCTTTATCAATTACCGGGAGCCCACCGACCACTTTTCCAAGCAAGGTGTTTGTGGAACCATCCCAAACTCTTTCCTGGAAGGAAGAGGTTTTGCTTCACATCGAAACAGGAAGCAGAAGCAGGAATCTAATTTGCAAAGCCATCTCCAGAATACATCGATTCACAGATCATGTTGGGGATGATTTTAAAATTAACTCCTTCCCTAGTCCCCGTTTTTATTAGAACAATCCGCATCTCTCTCCCTTCCATACAGTTAGTGTTACAACATTGGGCTATAATATGCCTTCTGATGGGAGTCTTAACGTCAGAGCGAAGTCACGAAACGCAATCTGGTGACAGTCAGCCCCCGGCTGGGGACCATTTGCGGCGTGATCCATTATGCTTTGAACGAAATATTGTTTCTCTATTTCCCCTTCGCCTTTCTATTATACTTTTTGAGCATGTTGCAATCGGAAAGCCAGAGAAGCTGGGCACTATTTTAAATGCCGTCTGATGTTCACAGGCACAATCTTGTCTTATTTCCACATCATCCCTGGAGGAAGGGGAGTCTCTTTTCCTGGGTTTTAGGATCCTGGGGGTGCCGGGGAGGACGCGCACCACCGCAGGAACCCATAATTAAAATTAGACTCGGGGCAGTCGGAACACCCCTCTGATGGTCTGTGTTCAGGTAAGCAAATGTCAGGATAGGGAAGGGAGCTGGAGTTGGGGGCTCTACCAATCCCTAGCTGGAGGACAGGGACAGGGGTCCAGGCTAGGGGATGGGGGACACGCAGATGTACATTCCTAGCCCTCGAAATGACATTCGCTTTTTAATCCCTAACGGCTCAGACCCGAACAAAATAATGCAGGGAAAAGGTTTCCCTCGTTGCTACGGCTCTCTTCTCCGCCCACCCCCCTTCTCCAAGTGGCATCTCATCAAGCCCATTTGCTTTTTTCAGAAGAAGCCTTTAGTAAGGTAGCGTTTAAAAAAAAAGGAAGTGCAAATTTTGCGCAGAGAATTGGCTTCTTTGGGGGAACATTTTGACAGAAAGCGCCTTCCTTGGGGGAGGTCAGGAGTCATCGGTATTAAACCACACAAGCTGGTAGCGGAGTGTTAATGGCCACAGCAAGCAGATGTTCCGTAATTAGGGGAGATGTGAGTGACAAGACGGGAGAGGTACATACACAGGCGGGCTGGCACCGAGCAGCTGCTGGGACCGCTCCCCTGTCACGGGCGTGCACAAGTCAGACCGGCCCCGCGAGGCCGCCGCGCGGTGACAATTAGAAAAAAACTGTATTTGATCAAAATAGGTAATATATCATCGTGTGCAGCCTCTGTCTCCGCACCCTCCCACCCCCAGCCGGGGAGAGCGGCCTAGGTCTGCCCCCAGACCGGAGGCAGAGGTCAGTCAAATTACAGAAACAGAGGGGCCCTGCTGAGATGGGGCTTCCAGTCATCTCCCTTGTCTTTTTTTTTTTTTAGTTCTTTAGTGGAGACTGAGAGCGAGGCCTTGCTAGGACGAAAGAGGGACCCCCTTCTTCTTCCTGGGGTCCCTGCATCCATCCCGCAACTGGAAGGCCTGTCTCTCTAATCTCCTGTCTCTCCAGTCTCTTTTTTTGCACCATCCCCACTGCCACTGTCTTCAGCATTTGCTCCAGAATATTCCGCAGCTGCAGCTGCCTCTTGGCCTGCCCGTGTCTGGTCTGGCACCACCCACCCTACATCTCCAGAACACTGTCTTTCCACCCCATGAGGCCACTTATTAACTGTCATTGTCCTCTCGGATCTCATTTTCTGGGCCTTCACACCTAGCCAAAGGCCAGACACCGAGGGGCTCACGGTGAGGTGCTCGTGTGGGTCAGTGGGAGAACCAGCCCGAGTTTCACAGCAAACGTGTTCACGCACTGTCTCTGTGCCGGTGCCTTGATAATGGAGAGCCTGTGCTGCTTTGCACTAAACCAAATTGCACTAAACCAAATTGCACAACATTCTCTTTGCGTAGACGAAGCATGCTTTGTTGGCAGGTAAAGAATGAGCACGATGATCAGTTTTCGGAAGAATTGTTTCATAGCTGTGATGTTTGTTTCCATTTCGTGGGGTCACCACCGAAGTGGGGTGAGTCACGTTGACCCTTCAGGAGGAGGTGGTCAAAGCAGTCAGAGCTTTACCTCCTGGGGCCCCCAAGGTGAGTTCTGGCCCTACCTCTTTAGGGAGACTTTAACTTCTCTGACCCTCAGTCTCTTTTTCTGTGAAATGGGGTTAATAATACTGGACTTGCAAGGTTGTCAAGACACTGGACAGAGATCAGAAGTGCTTTCTTATACTGTTGTCATGGCTGGGTTGGCTTCATTTCATCAAATGAGATCATGGGCTTTGCAAGCCATGAAGCATTATGCAGGTTAATTCCATTTCTCTGTGTCCTGGAAATCCAGCAGGACCTGCTTACCTTGTATTCATAATGTGGAGGAAGGCTTGGAGAGGGAGGACGTAACTGACTTTGAGTGTTCCTTCTGCCTTTGGTCCTGTACGAGTATTGTCTCACTTCTGCTGCTGTGTGGCTTGGGTCTCCTAATTCCATTTTGCAGAAGAGGCCAATGATGCTCAGAGAGGTTAAGCCAGTCTTTCAAGGTCAACCAGCTGGTAAGAGGGCTGGGATGTGAGTCCTGGGCTGCCTGACTCCAAAGCCCCTCTGACTGTCAGGTGTCAGGCTGAGGATGTCACTCGGAGATGCCATGAAAGCACCCACCAGAAACGTCTCAAAATGACAAAAACACAAGAGGGAAGCTGGGCCGCGGTTCTCGGCTTCCTTTGTCTTTCTCTGCCTCGGTTGGTGTTTCCAGGTCTCCCGCCTCCGTCCCTCGCCCTCTCCCCCCAGAGCTCCTTCTCGTCCCTCGTTCCCTCTTTATCTGTCTCTCCATCTCCCTCCCTTGATTTCTAATTTCCAAGCCTGCGAGCTATTACAGAAAGCATAATGACGGTTATACTTGTCTATAGCAATATTACTGTCTAGCTTATTGCTTTGTAAAGTACTTTGGGGGCCTTGAAAATGAAAGGTGTTATGTAAAATGAAAATCGATTCTAATTCTAAATAAACATCATCGCCTCAAGTTTCCCTCAGATGGCATTGTTTCATGCTCAAGAAAGACAATGGATCAGAATCCCCTCCGAATGTTTAGAAGATAGATTTGGGCATCCTGGTGTCTCGGGGCTTGTCGCGACAGAGTGAGATCTGAATCACATCTCCGTGTAGCCTTACCATTATGTTTAATTGCACCTGATAAAATGTGTTTTTGTTCATTATTTATGAAGGGAAATTATTTTTGTCCGTAGAAAAGACTGATACCACTTTTAGCTTGTGTTCAGGTGATTAGTGACTAAGTGCAATTTATTTCTCTGATATATGTCTCTATCAGCCGCACCATCCAGAAACGGGAAAAGAAACTTTTCTCCGCAGAAAAACCCAGCTCCACTTTAGGGAGCATTTCCCTCCTCCTTTGCTGGCAGAGTAATTTATAAGGACACGCACACCACAGAAATGGGAGTTTGAATCATTTCTGTGGAGAAGGCTCATCATCCCAAATCAGAAATGTCATAAAAGTTAAAATGCCATAAGAGTGTGTTCCCCAAGAAAGAAATAATTTTCTTTTCATTGAGAACACTGGAGGACATAATATACTTCTTGAAATTCAAATTTTCATAGCAAATGCAATTTATCCCTCCCTTGGATCGTTCATCTTCCTTTAAGAAAAGGTAACTGGATAGCATATCTATTTTACATTTTTTGGCAAAATTATCTGCGAGTGCCTGTTTCCTTAAAAACACACATGCTGTGTGGGGAGAATGAACAGTTTCATCCCTGGGAAAGGGCGCCGGGAACTTCCAGTCTCGGGACGTAACCGTGAGTTGGTTCGCGTTCGCTGTGATGATCAGAAGGCCATTTGCATCCGCGGGAGGACCCAGGGTGCCCGTGGGACTTGTGGCCTCCGTGGTTCCCCACCCCCCCCCCCTTTCAATTTTATATCTGGTTAAGTAATCCAAAGTGTCTGCTGCTAGTTTGGGCCCCGCAAAGGCTGCGAATATGAAAACCTGAATTAAGGTACCAGCATTTGAGTCTGTGAGTATTACTAATACCTGTGACCCTCTGTGATAGAGGTCTTCTCCACGTACAAATCCAAAGTGTTCTTTCTCTTCCCCCTTTCCAGAGCTCCCGTGATCCTATCAGTCATGCATTAGCCCGTTTGCTGGGTGGCAGGATTGCTGGAGGTGAACAGGCAATCGGCAGAGGAATAGAGGGTCACGGTTTGATACAGACACAGCCCTGGGTTTGAAATGGGGAGACAGAGGAGCAACCCTGGGGGACAGGCGCTTTTAGCCCACAAGGCAGGCAGGCAATAACCATGCAGAGCCCCTGTCTGGACCTCAGTTTACTTTTCTTCATCTTCAAAATGGGACAGGTGGCCCTTCCTGGAAGGACTGTGCGGAGGTGGAAAAAATATGTAAGAAGAGCCTGATCCTATGTAGAGCCCATGTAGTGACACGGCTAGACCAGGACCCCCGCAGTGTTTCCTGCAACTGACCAGCAGTCCCTAAGGGCACATGCGTGACATCTAATTGTCCTCCATATGTTTTCTTCCTCCTGTGTCAGGTTTTTGCCCACATTGTATCCCCGGAACTGGCTCGTTGGCTCTCATTCTTTCTTAGTAACAGCATCTCAAATTTTAGCTAGGCAGTCCTAGAGTATGTGTTTCTTGCAACATATCTGGCCAATGATGTGTGAGGAGACACAGAGAAAAGCTACTTAGAAGATGCTGACTCAACGCAGAGGGAATGAGTTCCTCTGCTTTTCTTCTCTGCTGACCTGGAACTCTGCTATGATGGCTGGAGTTCCAGCAACTATAATGGACCGTGAGGCGACTTTATGTTCAAGAAGGCAGTAGAGAGACTCAGAAGCTTGCAGGCCTGATGGTTTACTGCTTTGCTTACAGCTGGATTTTTCTTTCATGAAAGGATATAACTTTACATGTGTAAGTCACTAGAGTCAGGGATTTGGTTTTAGTAGCTGAATATGATCCTATACAGCATTTACTACATACTCAAGTTCTACACATTTTCAATGCTTATTTCAAGTCCCTTCTCCTCTAGGAAGTTCTCCCATGTGACTCCAGCCCCCCACCCATCTTGCATCGCTAAGTTCTTACTCTGCCCAGATACAGTCTATTTCTTTCCTCTTTTTTTCCACCATGTGGTTTTCCTTTTCTTGGGCCCTCAGTAAAATTTCAAGCTCTTCAAAGACAGAGATCTTCTCTTAAATTCGTTTGATCACCCCATGGGACCTAAGAATGTTGAGAAACGAGTAATTCTCTATGGTGAGAACCCTTATTGGGCCCCTAAAATATGCTCGTATATTTCATGCTGCCTGCCACCTGTTCCCTGCCCCAATATCTAGTTGAGGAAACCATAACTTGGAGATGTTCATGATCCGGCCAAAGTCACATGTGTCCTAAGTGACAGAGCAGCATCTCGCCCCCGTTTGTCTAAGCCCAGATACTCATGGAGCAAACAGTTATGGACAGCCTTACTTTTTTTTAAAGTCACACTTTTTTTTTTTTAAACTGATTATAATGGTCACATGCTCGTTTTAGAAACTTTGGAAAATTCTGCAATAGTATAAACAGAACAAGTTGAAATTATCTATGATATCCCCAGCGTTGATCACCATTAACATATTACCTTTCCTCTTCCGGTTTGTATAATCTGTGAATCACGTAGTAAATATCCCTTCAAAAGCTGCAATCATATTCTACGTAATAATAGCCAGCATCAATCATTTATTATCTGCCAGGTGCTCATCTGCATGCTTTGTTACAATTATTTCACATAATGCTTCCCATAACCTTTTGAGATAGATTCTCTTCTTGTTCTCATTTTCCAGTGAGGTGCAGACACAGAGAGGGCAAGGAATTGATTGAGTTCACAACAGCATATAAAGAAGAGGGCCTGGGAATCGAAGACAGGCACTTGACTTCAGGATCCACACTCTGGAGTGCCAGACTATGCTCACTCTCCTATTCTGAATGTTGCATTTCCTTTTTTTTTTTTTTTTTTTTTTTTAACGTAAAGCTTCAGGTCAGCCTAGTAGTCTACCATAAGTATGCACTGTAATGTCCTGGTCATTCTTTATTGTTGGACGTCTGAGTTATTTCCATTTTGTCACTATTATTAACAATGCTGGGAAGACCACCTTTGTATTTATGTATCATTGTCCACATGATGGATTATTTTCTTGGGAAAGATTCCAAGGACTAAAATTATGAATCGAGTAGTAGGCATACTTTTATCACTACCCTGAAGCCAAAAGATCTGGAATCATGGAATCTTAGAACCTGGGATCTGGTCCTACCTGTTGATGGAAACCGAGACCCAGAGCAAGAAAGTGACTTGCCCAAGGTCACACTTGAATTCTACTAGATGACTGCTTTGTTTCCATTTTATGTTCTCTCCAAGACAATACCTTTTTTGTTGACAACAGAACTTCTTTTTTGTTATTGTTGCTTAAACCTTAACTTGGTACCTTTTCACAGTAGTAAAGCAATGCATGTTCATGCAATAACGAGAACACTGCCTCTTTATGGAGTTCCTATTGGAGGGCCAAGAACCACTGAATTCTAGAAGTAGAAAGAATAAGACAAAGCAGCTGCCCTCAAGGAGCTCCAATGAGGGAGGCAGGCAGAAGTAAGGACATTTACAATACGATATCACAAATTATTTGGGGGCCTACATAGGATGCTACGGAAGTAGGAGAGGAGACATCTGTCCCAGATGGGGAGAGGGAATCAGGAAACCTTCCTTCGTTTGTTTTATTTATTTATCAGCTGTTCATTTGTTTATTTATTTACCATTTATTTATTTACTATCCAGTCACCCATGAAATGATAATTTATTGAACATCTACTAGATACCAGGCATTATCTTAGGATGGCAGACACAAAGCTGGAGTACGAATTTGTGTTTTCAGACTCCAGTTCCCATGATTTTTTTTTTTTTGTATGTTGCTGTTCTAATCTTTTAAAACAAACAAGAAAATAGAATGGTTTTGAGTATTGCTTCCATCCAGGTGGAGAAAAGGTGGTTACTCAGTATGATGGGAGCTCATGCCGGGCTCATTAATCAAATACTCTGGTTAATAGAGAGTTCTCGTATATGCCATGCATGAATTACCAGTTTTCAAAGAATTATAATACAACAAAATATACTGGAACTATACAGCTCATAATTTAATCTGCTTTAGATGTGACAGAAGTCACCTGAAGGGCTGTGTTTAAGAGCCATCAACTTTGGAATGTCACACCTGCAGAAGGCAAGTCAATGCAAAATTAACAGCTCTTGGCTCTTACTGAGTTGCCGTTTTTGAAAATAGAAAACTCAAACCCTCTAAAAACCACGGATGGGTATATCTTAACCAAATTTGCTATATAAAGAGGTAAAAATTGTTGCAAGTATGATACGCTTAAGATCTTTTTTTAAATGATTTTATTTAGTTATTTATGAGAGAGAGAAGGGGAGGAGCAGAGGAAGAGGGGCAAGCAGACTCCTCGCTGAGCACAGAGCCCAACTCGGGGTTTGAGCTCAGGACCCTGAGATCATGACCTGAGCAGAAACCAAGAGTCAGATACTTAACTGACTGAGCAATCCAGGGGCCACGATAAGCTTAAGATCTTAATGCTGTTTTCATTTTTTTAAAAAAGATTTTATTTATTTATTTGACAGACAAATCACAAGCAGGCAGAGAGGCAGGCAGAGAGGGGGAGAGGGGGAAGCAGGCTCACTGCCGAGCCGAGAGCCCGATGCGGGGCTTGATCCCAGGACCCTGGGATCATGACCTGAGCTGAAGGCAGAGGCCTTAACCCACTGAGCCACCCAGGTTCCCCCTTAATGCTGTTTTCAGATAGCCAAATCATTTCTGTGTGTGTTGAGGAGCTCATTTATAAATGAGTCTATGTTTTAGAAGGGGATGTGTGGCCACTGAACCGCATTGTGCAGTCCAGAGGCTTTTCTTTTTTTTTTTTAAGGGAGAAAAGCATCTTTTAAGTTTATTGCAAATTGCCTTTGGATATAATTTTTTCTGTGTTGTTTTTTTTTTTTTAAAGATTTTTTATTTATTTATTTGACAGAGAGAGAGAGAGATCACAAGTATGAAGAGAGGCAGACAGAGAGAGAGGAGGAAGCAGGCTCCCTGCTGAGCAGAAAGCCCGATGCGGGGCTTGATCCCAGGACCCTGGGACCATGACCTGAGCCGAAGGCAGAGGCTTTAACCCGCTGAGCCACCCAAGCGCCCCTTCTGTGTTGTTTTTTAACAGAGAATGACAGCCGAACCTAATGAAGTGCTGGCTTAGGGGTTCTGGTTGTCAGAACTTTGAGCCTTCACACCTGGAAGCCCTCTGGTGGTGCTGAGGGGTGGGAGATGGGCACAAGCTGGCATGGATGCTACATGTGGGCAGTTCCCAGTGAGCATCCCTGGGTCACTAGTCTTGGGAGCTGCTCCATGAACAACAGGCTTCCCAGGCCGGGTGAGTTTGCAAACTTTAACATAGAAGCTTCCTTTGGGGGCTCCAGGACGTGTTAGTCTTGTAAAGCCCCTGATAAGTCCTGCAGCAAGGAAATTCCTGTAGCATCTACTCTCCCTAAGCTCAGTGTCTCTCAAGGAACCTGTTTTATCACTTGGCAGAGCAAGGATTCTGACAAATACATCTTGGATTGCTGGCCCAATCCTTCCATTGTAAGGATATCAGGCTCTCTATCTTCCAGCTGGGTGGTTCATACACTCTCAATCATTTTTTTCTTTCACGTATTTCATATGCATCCTCTGAATACTGGTTTGCATCCCGGAGAGCTCAGACCACAGCCTGGATAACAAGGGGCAGCCGGAAGCTGGGGCTGGAACAGTTATGGCATGAGTTTAGACGCAACAGAAGAACTGCTTGCGTAAGTTCTAAGTCATATTTCATCACTCTGTATTTGAAACAACAGCAAATGAAATCCCGGCTTTTAATGTGGGTTGCGTGCTTTATTCTGTGAAATAAACCTAGCCTTGTCTTCCTGGTGGTAGATGACTCACCTATTCATACAAAGTAGTTGAAACTATTCTGAACCAAAAATGCAGCCACAGTTGCTCTCTGAGGCTTTGAGAAGCTGACCAGAGCTCAGTACTGATGGCTTATTTTGTAAAATGAATGAGTTTTGAACGTTTTTTAATTATAAGTTGCTGAGTGTCTTCTACGCCTGTTGGGAGGACCTACTCCCTCTGCCCAGAAAAGAGAAAAGCTTCTTTTTTCCGTCCATGAGTCACTTCAACATGAGTTGAAGCATTTAGGAGACAGGTGTCAGAATGCTTGGAGACAGGCTGATGCCACATATAAACCTACTAGAGGGAAAGGGCTGGAGAGTGGGGCTCCATCCTCTTCCTCCGTCTTCCTTTTCTGGGAGGCAGGCTGGGCACTCAGGACGGGGCCAGGTGTAGTAAATTCTCCGGGGTAGTTTTCAAATTAGTGAGTGAACGAGCCAACAAAGGAACAAACAAATAAAAGAAGATTCCTCCGAAAGCTCTGATTGTGGGGCAGGAATAAAGGGAAAGATGGTCATTTCTGTATTAGCCGTTGCCACAGTGATGCTGCATAAGAAACTTGCAAGCGTTTATTCTGTCTTGCTCACTGGTCTGTGGAGTTCCATGGTGCAGGAAGGAGGCTCTCTTTAGCAGGGAGAGGGCTGGCTGGACGTGGCTCTAGGCTTCATACATGTTCATATCTGGCATCCTCCTTGGGCCAGTGGCCCAGAGCATGTCCTAGCCAGTGCAGTGAGCTCCAAGACCAGCTCAAAGGACCACATTAGAGGCCCCTCTCAAGGCATGCCTGCCAACGTCACAGGGGCCAAAGAGAACTGTGTGACCAAGCGCCCGATCAACAGAGTGGGGAAGTATCTCTGTCCCATAGCAGGGGATGGGAGAAGATGTTTGCAGGACAACAATACTGTCACAAATGCATGGTTTCTCAAACATCTTTTTCTATAAAATCGGCACAGGAAGATCTAAAAACTTGCTCTGAGCTTTCTAGTAGTCAAGGAAATGTGTCCCGATGTTGGATTCCCAGTGACCTTGAACCACAAATAAGGGAGCTGTGACTGCTTGTATATTCCACACTTTTTGGAGAAGCGAACTGTCCACTCGTTCTGTTTCATCACTGGCAGCATCTTCTGGCGTGGTGCCAGATGCTGGTGCGTCCATCCCCACCCTCCCGGCCCCAGTGCCCTCTCCCGTAGCTGTTGAAGCAGCAAAGCCCCAGATGCTCTGTCCAGAGCTGTGTAACTGATCCATAGGAAGCACCCATGAGTCCGCAAGGTCCGCCCCGCTAGAGAGGTCTCAGGTTCAGAGCTGGAAATCCATCTTCTCACCGAGCTTGGTCTACAGAAGTGACTCCCAGGCGGCCCACAGAGATGGGCAAGAGCAGACAAGACTCCTGTTTCCCCAGGGTGGCTTCTCGCAGGGTTACCCGGGAAATGGGAGAGGGCACTAGGGAAAATACGGCGTGCATGCTCAGCAGAGGAAGTCTAGACTTAGAGGAACGGGAGGTCAAAAAGACCGAGAATTACCTGAAATTGTTGCTAAACGCCCCCTGTGCAAAATAGAGAGGGGGATGTTGCCCCTGTGTGAGCTTGTGGTTAACGTGCTGGGTTCCTTAACGCCTCAATAAAAGGTTCTTCGAAGCCAAAACTACCAAGAGGGAGTTGCCCCCAGGCACAGCAGAGAAAGAATCTCATGGATTTCTCCGGAGAACCACAGCGAGTAAAGGTTGGAGCTGACTGTAGCTATTGAACAGGAGTTCCAGCCGGACATGAGCGTGCTGGACAACCTTCCTCCTGAGGACGCTTTCCGGGAGCATGGATTCCTCTGGCGACTTTCAGGAAGGCCCAGTCAAGACCAGCCTTTAAGGATCAGGCCGCGGAGGGGTTAGTGGACACGTCCTTGTGTGAGGTCAAGGTGCAGGTACCTCGATCGGGCAGGGATCCAGCCCAGGCTTGGCTGCAGTGAGCTGTCCTTAGCTGTTGACTTCTCTGAGCCATTCCCTAGGCCCTTTGTGACCTTAGTTTCTAGCTCGTGTCAGTTAGGTCTAATATGTCTGCCCCCCCCCACCACTATAGGGTTTGTGGTTCATATGTTTCTATACCACCACACCAGGCATGGGCCCTGATGCGGAGCAGGCATTCGTGAATTTTTATCGACCAATAGTCTGTGAGCCCCTTGAGGGGAGGAACCATGTCTTCTGTCCATCCGGCAGGTTTATCTTTCTCTAATGTATCCTCTGCACTCTGGCCAGACTGAGCAGGAAGTGAGGTCAAGTGTAGAGAGTCTGGAGATCGGCTATGTGACCTTGGACAAGTCCCATAAGTTTTCCAGGCCTTAGTTACTTTGTCAGGAAAATATGGAGATCATGCTGAGATCATTGTGATCAGTTAAAGTAATGGGCATGCACGGTGCCTGGAACATGGAAAGGGCTCAACAAATGTTAGTTCTGATCATTCTTTTTAAAACTTTTTCCTTGGTCATGCTGCTACCTTGCTTGAAATCTTTTCTCTTAATCCACTGGGCAAAGGTCCTTTCTTCAAGAGCATTTATTCTCAGAAAACCTCCTTGATTCCACTTCCTCCACATTTCAAGTTCTTAGACCCTCTCCCTCTGTGCTTCTATAGACCAGGGAGAGCCATTGCTGGTTATCTACCCAGTACTAATTTTTCTTTTGGTATTTATTAAAAACTCACTTCCTCAGACTCTCTTACAGCCAAGAGTGACATTGTGACACGGTTCTTGCCAGTATAGATGGGGTCCCTGGCAAGGCAACTTTCCTTTGACCATCACCATATTCTCCTTTCTTCTTGCCTGGGATGCAGTTGGGACATCCAGGGATAAAGCAGCCCTTTTGCCACCAAGAGGAAATATGCATAAGAACAGAAATCCACACACTAAGAATGGGCTAGTAGATGGAAGGAAGACTGCGGGATTATTCATGGCAGTAGAGTCCTATCTTAGCCCTAAACAGCCTATTGACAGACTATGTTTGTGCTTTTTATAAACTTCAGCTGATTACATTCCTGACTGATATGAATGTTTGTCCGTATCTTTATTATCACTATTAATGCTAGATTGCCAGTACCTCAGTCACCCCACTAGTTGTGAGGGCTGGACTCATCTTTGTCCCTGATGCAGTGAAGATGTTAAGTAAATGCTGTTTGTCAAGAGAATTGGATTCCTTCGCCTCCTCTTCCTTCTTTTCTTTATTGGGGGCAACGAGGCTCTTTTCTAATATATCACCCATTCTCAGTTAATGGTCATGAATCAGGGCAGTGAAGAGGGCCTCCCAGTCCCACTTGTAACCCTCCATGCATCTGGTCCATCTTTGAGAAGACCTTGGTCCATTCTGATGCAGAAGTTCTGTGTCTCTACATGGTGAGGTTCCCCCCCCTTCTTTTCTTTTCCTTTCTTTCGCTCTTCTTTTCTGTGTCTCTTCAGCTCTTTCTTCTTAGAAATTAATTCTTTTTCTATTTAGATAAAATGTACTGGAAAGGATCCTGACAGAGAATTATAATCATTCGTATGTATACATATATATATGTGTGTGTATATATATATATACACACACACATAAGGTGTGTCTGTGTGTGTATCTTGGTATGATTAAGCATCGTAAATGAGGGGCATTTCTAGTGTGTTAGTTGCATAACAAGCTTTAAAAATGACTTTGGATTTTCTCGAGCTACCTCTATTGCCACCCTGATCTGGCCTTTATTGGAGTAAACTATTCTCTATGCTTGTGGTTTCACTGTGGCTCTTTCTATCCAGTGGGAACCAGAAATAAAAACCAATGCATTTAAAATGTGAGATGTGGAAAGGAAATAGGAAGAACAGTTTCGGAGCTGGCTTCCATTGCCTTATAAATATAGCATAGTTACTTGAATTCCATAAGAATTAAACTCTGATCTTTTAAAATGCATGCAAATTCTTGCAGAATATATATGAAAAAGTCACTATAACTGTTGAGGCACTTCGACTCCCTTGATAAATGGGACTTCCAGACCACACTTTATTGAGTCTCTGATTTTTAATAATTTGAATCCTGCAAGATTTAATTCTGCATAATTCTGGCTGAAATCAGCTTTTGATTGAGTTGTAATGGCTCTGTTATTGTAAATATCTCTGCATGCTAATGTCGTGCTGGAATTCAATAATATTTAGATGAAATTTTTCGCCTCGAGCATTATGGAAGCTAGAAAGTCGGGAAGTTTATGTCAAAGTGACATCTATTTTGGGTAACCTGAAACATTTTTAAATGCAATAACTGGTCATCTCAAGACATGATTTAAATAATTATGAATCCCAAATGTAAATGTGTGGATCAATTATAATGTGTATGGTATTATAATATGAATAAAATATATGAAAATTCTTAAAACATGTCTTCATTTAACCTTGCAATATTTCCAGATATAGTCATCAATGACTCAGCTGAGGATGCAGGGATGAGCCCCACGACCCCAAAGATTGAGAGGCAGTGTGGGGTTATGGGGTTGCAGAGGTGGTTTGTGCTTGGCATGCCCAATGACCCAGTGGGTGAATACACTTTAAGATTTTGGGAAAGCACCTTCACCTGCTGTAAAGTGAAATAATCAAACAAATAATAGTTACTTCTTTTTTAAAATTTTATTTATC